>NC_056734.1:541433929-541804844 GCF_019279795.1 Protopterus annectens
TTTTGTTTTTCCAGATTTATAATATGTGTATGATATGAGGTTCAGATCAGTTGAGGAAGAATGAAAATGGATAACACAGATGGAATGTTATGGTGAATACATCAACTTTTTATATAAAATGTGTAGTATTTCCTCTTGTGACTTGAGTTAGAGTGTTGAAGTGATAGAGAGGCACTTTGCAATGCTGCTTTTTTCTGAAGCTTGCCAGTTGTTTTGAAATAACTACTGCTGTTAGTTGACTACAACTCCTGTAAAATTGTGTGACTGTGCAAGCAGGAAGTTTACATGTGAAATCTAATCCAAACTGGAAACTTCAGAATCTGAAATCTTAAACTGTTAGTGGTTCAGTGTTGCAGTAATAACACCTTGGGATTTCTTGCTTTGGAAGCCCTTGTCTGGTCCATATACCAGAGACTTTAATCCCCTCCTCTGTAATGTTAGACTGTCCGAGTACAAGGGTGTTTGGCCAGCATCATATTTATATATTGTTTTCTTGTTGTCTTAGCCCATTAGTACCTTGCAATGTCATTGGGCTGTCCAAAACCAGAACTTAGATCAGCAAAGGTAAGTACCCCTTTTTGGGAACTATTCTGGCTTTTACCAAGATTTTTTTTATATTGATTTGTATGTCATTTGCCAAATTATAGGTTTGCCTAGTGTGGAAAGGAAATCCCCCATAACGACTTCCACACACTTTTTTTCTCCAAGACCTAGAATACATGCCCTACTCTCCCCATTGTTCTGGTTTTAATTCAAGAACTATAAAGAGTGGGGCCGAGCCCAAAGATAAGGAAAGGAAATGTCTGTGGCCTTCACACATGGGTGAGCCAAGTTTTCCTTGTAGGAAGAGAGGTGTCCAAAGACAAAGAATTTTATTTGGCAGTTCGCAGTCTTTTTGCATGTTACAGTCTACCCAGATTTTTCATCAAAGGAGGAAAGATGCATTCTCAATTCCCTCCAGTGACAGAGCACTCAGCAGAAGTTTGCTATGCTGTCAGCATTATTGATGTTTGTGTGGGCAGAAGGACTTGGGTAGCAGATGTGTTTGGGATCATTTTGGAGACACGAACATCTGACTTTCATTCCATCTCTACCTTGGGGGAGGGCACTGTCCCTAGGGGTTTTCAGCTGTCCACAGGCTGTGGCCACTCACCTGTTGGCTGAGGCATCTGATACCACACACAAGGTCAAACAAAAAAAGGCTGTTTTCAAATTAGGCCTTATGGGTCTGTCAGACTGGGCCTTACTCACCCGGCCATGTTAGGCTGACTTGAAGATGTCATGGATTTTATTTTCCAAGGTATGCAACCCTGGTAGGACCCCTGCTTACAGGATCTTCACATGTAAAAAGAAAAAGGGCAACCCCCCCATCTTCTGGTTCTTATGAGATTTATGAGGATGATCTAGCATATGTTGACTATTTCTTCAAGGTTGTATGCTTACAGAGTCTGATGAAAACCTTGCCTCAGCTTCACCATCTGAGGATTTCATCTTCAGACAGACCTTCACAATATGAGAGAGTTCTTCAACTGGTAGGCTGAGGATTATCCCTAATCTAAAAATAGATTGTTTCTCGGACTTCATGAGCACAATCTTCTAGGCATTCTGCCACTTTGAGGTGATGGATATTTTTGACGTTTTCCCTCCAGCCTGACTGCCATTCACCTGCTCCAAGGAAGTAGTCCACTTTATTGGTTCCTGGAGTCCCATAAATGGCTTTTCCAGAACCCAATTGTACACTCTGATGTGGTTTCATAAAGTCCCAAAGGAGCCAAAGATAACATCTCTGGAAAACCCTTGCTTAATGAGAAGGAGGGTAGAACCCTTGATAGATTGGGTAAGAAACTATGCACTTCTGCTACCCTGACCTTTACAACTCTGAGTTGTCAGTTTCATATGGTTAAATTCCAGGAAGTCCTCTGAATCAAATGAAAGAAAACGTGAAGGAGATGGAAGATGGAGCTCTGCAGAAAAATTTGTTAGAACTTTACATCGCCTGTTCCCAGGTAGCTAAACGTTCCTTACATTGAAGCATCTAGCAAGGCGGCAGCATCTTGTGCATTTATAAGGAGGCATTCCTGGTTAAGAGAGCAGACTCTTCCAGTAAAAGCAGAAATCTTGGATGCACTTTAAGACCTGGATTTTCTGTCTGACACAAGATCCAAGCTGCAATGAAAAAACAGAGGATTAAGCCAAGTCTCTTCAGACTAAGGACCTTCTTTGGGTACTGCCCCCAGGGTTTAGGCGAAATTACCCTACAACTTTTGTTTTCCTGTCTTACTGATCATATTGAGTTAGAGAAGGACTAGTAGTCACAGACAACAAAAGAGATGGGAAGTTGACCAGAGACCAAAGGTTAGTGGACAGTGACCCCAGTGGGGGTCTAGCCATGACTCAACAGGGCCTCTCCCCGCCTTCTTTCCCTTAATTCCTCCACCAAAGCTAGGAGGGAGACTATTCCTCTTCTTGGAAAAGTGGGTAGAGATTAATCAGAATCAGTGGGTCCTTCAGATCATGAGAGAAGGCTATAAGCAGTAGATTACTATTTCTCCAATTCAAAACAGTATTCCTCTACCTCCGAAGGACATCTCAAGGCGGTACAGGTTTAAATCAAAATTCTCCATCAGTGCCCCATGCAACCAGTCCCATTAGGGACAAATGACATATGGTTGCACTCTGGGTTTTTTTTTAGTCCCAAGAAAATAATGGATTTGGAGATTGATAGTGGAGTTGTCAGAGATAAACTAATTTCTTGTAATCCCCAAATTCCGAATGCTCACCTTCCAGAAACAACTGATACTTTCCCCTCGGGTCTTCATGGTCACTATAGGTCCTAGACACTTGCCTCCACATTCCTGTAACAAAGCTGCACAAGAGGTTCCTCCATTTCAGCCAAGGTGGGAAGCATTTCCAGTTCTGTGCACTGCCCATTGGCTTCTTCACTGCTGCAGTGGTATTTGCAAAATGTCTGGCTCCAGTAGTTGTACACTGTAGACTTAGAAGGGCATTTAGATACATCCTCTAGCTGTATGACTGTTCACTCCAAGATTCTTCTGTAGAGGAGTTGCAAGCTTCCCTCAAATTGACAGTGTCTACCATTACAACCCTGGGTTTCTGTCTGAACATATAAATTTCCAATCTAACCCCTCCCCCCAAAAGTGGAATTCTTAGTTAGATGCAGAAAAGCAAATATCCTCCTTCCCCCAAGTTATGGTCCACTTTCTAGCTACATACTTCCACAAACTTTGCCAGCAAGGGTCAGTGACAGTCGGAGAGATCCTTAGATCTTTAGAACTTATGTATCTTGCTTCCTGCTGAATAGTGTTGCCAAGCTAAACATGAGGAAAATGCAGTGGTACCTAAAGAATGTGTGGTATCTTCTTAGGCACCCTCTAGCTTTCAAAGTAAAGCCACTCAAATATCTAAGAAAATAGCTATCATGATGGACAGAAGCCTGCCTACAAAACAGTGGTGTTATCTTCCAGTACTTTTCAGGCAACCAGATTATAAACACAGATTCCTCAGACATGGCGTGGGACACTCACTGAAGGGGTCTTCAAGTAGAGGGACAGTGGGACACAGCACTACTCTGAACATGTCAGTCTAAATGGGATTTTTGAATTTACAAAAGCATGATGGCATTTAAAGAGTTATGGAAACCAGGGACACTTTTTTTTTTTTTTGTAAGGTCAGACAACACCACAGTAATGTACACAATGAGGGAGGTACCCATTCCTACTCTGCCCTAGCCATGCAGCTCTGGGAAATGGCACCAACTATGGGATTGCACCTGGTAGCACAATACCTCCTAGAAGAGATCAACACTCTGGCAAACCATCAAGCAGGTCTACCTTAAACCCTCACGAGTAAGTGCTAAAATGTCAGTTTTTGCTAAGATCATAAGGTTTTGTGGATCACGCCAATAGTTAGACTATTTTACCTCAGAAAAAAATGGCAGATACGAAGATACTGTGTAAGGGCCAAAGACAAACAGACCTGGAAAGCATTCCTTCCCATGGACAGATTTATTTCTGAGCGCTTTCCTTCTTGTACCTCCCCTCCCCAGATTACTAATGAAGATCAGGAAGGAAATACCGAGGGTGATCTTCGTAGCACCTTTTTCGACGCACAGCATGTGTATATGAGAACCATTGCTTCTTCCACAGGAGGCGGACCTCTTGGTACAGAACATGGGAAATACCACACACCTCAACATTGACCCCTTTGAAGTTGGCAGCCTGGATGGAATGGTCCTTCTCCCTCACAATCAGTTATTCAACAATGAAGTCTTCTTTATCTCAAAAGAGGCAAGATGTCCAATCACTAGAAAATCTTGCATCTCAAAATGGAAGAGATGTGATATCTGGTGCAAGAACCAAGGTCCTTTAACCTTTACTTACAAATCTACCCTTGGTTCTTACTCACCTAGTGAAACTTTTGTTTAAAGGACTTTCTTATTCATTCATCCAAATCCATGCGTCTGCCATCTTGGGGCCTCAGTTTAGTTCAGGAGAAGCTCAGAATTCGGTCCTTTGAGCCAGCAGCTATTTTAGATTTCAAATTTATAACTTGGAAAACTTTATTGTTAGTGGCCATCACCTCAGTTCAAAGAGTTTCATAATTGCAGGCACTAATTTGTAAAGTGCATTTCCTAAGATTTCATCCCTGAGAACTAATCCCATATAATCCCCATAATGCCCATGGTGGTTAATGAAATTGCCTTAAAGTAGACTATTCATCCATTTTCCTTCCTTCCCCGCCCTCAGAACACAGAAAAGGGAGAATTTTGTACTCCTTAGGTATTCATGGGTAGCTTGATTATTGACTGGACAGATTTAAAACTTTTAGAAAGTCATGTCAGCTTTTTTTTTTTTGTGGCTTTTCCACATAATAAATTCGGAAACCTGTCAGCAAGTAGATGATTTTTAAATGGATCTCCAATGAAATCAGCTTCTGTTACAGGCACTATAGTGTGCTACCACTCCACATTAGAACTTATTCAACAAGAGCTGCTACCACCATGGCATTTTTCATCAAAGGAATGCCCACAGCAGGAATTCTAGAGGCAGCTACCTGGTAATCAGTCCACACTTCATCCAGGCATCATCTTCCAGAGTCGGTACAGGTTTCACCTCTGGAGTCGTGCATGGCCTGTTTCCTCCTCTTAGCTTCAACTTCTTTTCTACCCTTCTCTTCAGCTTTGGGGATTCTCATAATGAATTGTTATTGCAATAGTGAAACACAAATATAGTGCAGTTGTGTATATTTACCATAAATGTAAATATTTGAATGTTTTCACTGTTGCAGTAGTTTCCCCTCGCTTCTTCCCCTTCGTTTCAGCTATGAGTTGAGAAGGGCATCCCCTATCTTATTGTGTGCTTTGTATGTCCCCTCCCCTTTGGTTTTTCACTTCCTTTAAGTCCCACTGACAATGCCCTGCTAGTGTCAGTGGGATAGTTTAGTGTTATGAGCTCAGAGTGTGAGCAGTAGTGCTGAGTGGGCAAGAAAAAAACGGAAATATGGCATCAGCTGATGAATTTAATGCCTTGACATCCTGATGTCAGAGAGGATGTTGTCCGCTGGACCATGAGGAAGGGATTAAAGTATGTGGTATTTGGGCTAGCCAAGGCCTTCCACAACAGGAAATCCTCAAGTAGTTATCACAGCAACAGTGCAAACACTGTTTAAAATCTACATTTATGGTATGTATACACAGTTATACTTTCAGTTCCAAGTATAGAAAAAAAAACTTACAAAGAATACCTGACACAGTGAGATAAAACATTGGTCATCTGCAGAACTACCATGGATGTAATACCAAAAAATTCTGGTCCTCCCCAAAGATTTAATCCATGTAGGGACAAAAACAATTCAAATCCTTCACCTAACCTCTCCCCACCCACTTGAATTTGCAAGTTTATTTAATACTTAATAGACAGCATATTTGCCCTTAACAAAACCCACCAAAACTTCAATAATATCACTACTTCCCTCCCACTGCTACATCTCTGTTCAGCTTAAAAACTGCCACAACTTTAGATATAAAAAAATTACTTCAAGATCTCAAATCATGCTCAACATCCACTTTTAAGCTCCAACCTGAATTTCTGAAGGAAGCAGACAGTCTGATAGCATACCCAGTATCAGACCTTGTATATAAAAGTGCAAGAATCCTGTGCTGCTCCTCTCTGGAAAGTCACACACAACCCACTACATAAAGGGTGAGGTGGGGGTAGTGGACTCAACAGAAATATCCAACTTTATACCCATTCCCATCCTGTCCCCTTTGTCAAAGATTTTGGAAAAAAGTATCCATAAGCAACTGCTTTGACACCTTCAAAAACAGCTGGTGACACTTACACAACACGGCTTTTGCCCAGTGCATAGTTCTTCTACTGCCCACATGTCCTTCCTGGACACCAGTCCTAGGACAATGGCTTATTTGTTTTTTTGTTTATTCCTAGACCTATCCAAGACGTTTAACACTGTAACACAGAAAACTCCTGTGCTGAATACCTTCCCTTGGCCTCTCACGCTCTTCTGTCATGTATGTCAGAAGCTTCTTGTCCGACAGACTGCAATCTATTGAATGACTCTGTACCTTGTCCCCTTTCCTGCCAGTTACCAGAGATGTACCCCAAGACTCCATTCTCAAGCCTGTTCTGTTTAATATAGTCACCAGTAATCTTTATGCTACTTCTCAAAAAGCCTCATACCATACACAAATGACTCCACTTTTATTTGCTGCTCTGATAGCCCAGCCTATCTTCATCAAGTGAGTTAAGTGTTTAACTCCATTTTAAGATGGCTTCAACATGCTCAATTACTGCTCAACCCTCACAAAAAAAAAAAAAAAAAAAAAAAAAATTGCTACTGCCCCCCCCCCCCCAAAAAAAAAAAAAAACTCGCATAGCCTTGACAATAGTAACTTCACATTCACCGCCCTGAGCAATGGACTTTTAAGCAGTATCTCATACTAAATTGATGGCATGACCATAGATGACCTCCTGAAATTTGACAGTTGTATTCTAAATGCAGTTTAAAAAAACACCAAGAGTTAGAAGCACTTTTCACAGCATAAACTAAAGGAACTGTAGCTTATACTTAACTTCTGCCATCACTTCTGTATAGAGTTACGCATGCATAACAAATCTCCATACCTTGCTAAAAAGTAAATTTGAGCAGTGTTGCAATAAGATTGGACACATTGCTAGTAGCACCCCCCCCCCAATAAAAAAGCTACTACTGTACTGCACTAAGAGCTAAATCAGTTAGAACTACCTTACCATCTTGCATATACCCAGTTACTCACAGCACAAAAAAAAATCAAATGGTCCTTCAGCCTGCTCTGCTGTTAGTACAGTTCTCCAGTATTGCAAACCACAGTGTTCTTAAGATCAGATGATAAACACCTTACTGTACACAAACCAAAACAGTATGGCACCAGTTGATGAGTTTAATACCTTGACATCCTGATGTCGGAGAGGATGTTGTCCACTGGGCCATGAGGGCACTCTTTTGATACTCTTTAATATGATAGCAAGGGCTAGTAGTTTACTATAGTTATAGTAAAATTCATTTATTGACTAGCAAGTACACTGCCTGGGTGCAGCAAAAAAGAAACAACCTGAAAGAAAATCAACTAGAAAAGATGAATAGAAAACATTTACTGGGAATAATACTGCAGCTGTTCATCAAAAGCCAGTTCAAGCTCCAGCTTTGGTACAAGAGATGGCTACCAGTAATTTAGAGGAAAAATAAATCAAATGGACTCCTAGCTGGTTAAAGTAAATAAATGAAAACATTGAAAGAGTGTATCAACTCAGACATCAAAAGGCTGGAAAAAATGGGATGAAGCTTTAAACAGTTATTCAGATGAACTGATAAAACTGCAGAAATCCGAGGTTGAAAAGAAAAGGCTGGCTGAATGAGACTGTTTCAATAAATGATAGAAGACAGAACATGCAGGGAAAACCTGAGATGTTCTTTTGTACTAGAAAAATGGGAAGGAACAGACTGTATTTATTTTATGACAGCAGAAATATACAACTAGGTAAGTATTCCTCAGCAGGATGTGTTAATTGAAAGGGAACATTGTCTGTGTACTGCAAACATGGCCATGAAAAAACAGCCAAGATTTGTGCTAGAGCAGATGCAGTCATACCAGCAGAATTAGTTGACAAAATTGTGGCAGAAGGGCAAATTATTAAAAATGAGTGTCTTTGTGGAAAATTATTATTCTCTGTATACCAGGCAGAAGAGAAACGGATTTCACACAGTAGTCAAGGAATATTGAGAGGCAGGTATAAGATTCAAGCTCTTGTATCCAGCTGTCTTCAGAATATTGTTTTCCTGAATCATCAGTCATTTTTTGATGCAGAACAGGCTAAGCATGAAATACAAATGTTTGTTCTACAAAACATTAGCCGTCAAGTAGAAGGTGGACTCTGCTTCTCATTCTTCTGATAATAACCCTTTTCCAAAGGAAAATGCTTGAGAGAGAGGGAGGAAAAAAAGCAGTTTAGTAGAAGAATTTTGGGAGTACTTTGGACTTGAACCAGAATCTGGGTTTAGGATATGGAGATAGAGATGAACTGGAAGAAGACGGTCAACCCTGAAATTAGTGAATAAATGTGAGACTATATAACGCATCAATCATGTTTGTAAAATATGGCTTTATAAGAAAAATGGCTGTGAAAGATTAGACTTTGTTGCCATTGTTGAACTTGTAAGGAGATGTAAAGGCATATATCCCATTTCATGTCATTAATGTTTGAAAGTGCACTAAAAGGGGAAAAAGTAAGTAAAACCATTTTAATATTTTTATAATCCATTTCATGGTATAAATGACATGCAGTAATTCACGTTCATTGATTTGCATTTATTAGAACAGTGTGTAGTTTAGTTTTGTTTAAAATTAGCCAGTGCATATTTTCTTACGACTAAAAGCTTTTTTTTTTTTTTTTTTTTTTTTTTTTTTTAAGTATACAAGCTATTTTCACGTCTGGAAGGTGAATAACGATAAGACAAGAACAGACAACAGATAAACTAGGAACACTGGCTTTAATGTGTGCCTTAGCATGGATGACCTTAATTTTAGATTAGGTAATATTTGTGGGCGTAGCTTTCAGTTTGGGGCAGTCTTTCCCATCAGGGGAGTTCAACTTCGTTATTTGAAGATGTATGTAGTTTTGTGCATTTTAAGTTAATAGGTTATGGTTCTGTGTGTGTTAAGTACAACAGTCTTGTAAAATGTGACATGGGTTCCATTGAGATGACCAGAAACAGTCGTGCAAGACTAATGTACCAAACATAAGTGGTTGTATGTAAAACAAAGCTGGAAATAGACATTTAAAAAAGCTTTAATATATAATAGATTGCAATAATAACATGGTCTTCGTGTTTCACTGTTGCAATCACATTTGGGTTATCCCTGCCAGGATATAGCCCTCAGCAGACCCGAATACCAGAGACTTAGTATTACTGCGTCGGTTGCTGTCGCTTGATGACTGACGTCAGGTCGTCAGTAGTATAAAGTAAGGCAGCTGACGTCATTACATCAGACTTTCTTGCCATGTAGCCAGAAGCAGTTCACACAAGTGTTGGATAGCCGCTACCTGAGTTTTCATCTCCGATTTGAAGTTGAAGTCTTCTAAAGCTAAGTACCCCATTGGGGAGCCTTTTTTCTTGCACTAACAGATGTCAGAAAAAGTTAATTGTCTCGCCTGTGGAAAGCAAATACCACACCGAGACTTCCACTCTTACTCAGTCACTTATTTAGGCCCAGACCATGACGTTCCCCATTGTCGCTTCTGTGCTTTGTTCAATGCCAGAACTATTTGTCGTTGGGCCCTTATTGTAGCCAGATTACAGTCCTCAAATTCTGATATGGCTTCAGTAAGCCATCCGACAGCAGCTCTTCCAAAAAAAGATAAAGATCAAGACAGCACAGGTCCGAACCTACTGACGATTCTTCTGCTAAGCTAGTCGTCAGTCCTCTGGTACTCAGGTGCTTTTGCAGCCCCTGATGCCCGCTTCATTTGATTCGCAGGCCGCTAACGAGACCCTTTTGGAGTCTGGTATGCCTTAAACTCTTCTTAGACTAAGGATCCTGTGGTTGTCTCTACCTTGGATGGGTCCCGAGCTGGTGAGCAGGCACCAGCTTCCGAGGAAGTCCTTCTCACTACTGAATCTCGACACAAACTGGCATCTTCTTTTGCGGCTACCGTTCTTTCAAAAACTACCGAGTTTCTTAGGCCCAGGGTTTGCACCACACCTAAGAAACTGATGACCCACTCTAAGGCGCCTGCTACCTTGCCTCAGTCTCAAATGCTTAAAATGGCGGAAGACCTTGTCATGCTGATCAGGGGAAGCCAAGCTACTCCCTCAAAAAGGAAAAGAGATCTGTCCCCTGTAGTTTTGTCTGAACAGGAGTCCGATAAATCTGATGCATCTGACTATGAAAATATGCAACCCCTCTTCACTTATGAGCATTCTGCTGCAGAGGACTCCCTTCCTTTAGCCTCTCCCCCAGAGGATTTTTTTCTTTGGGGAAACCCTGCATACTTTAAGGGAGCATTTCCAATGGGATAGTCAGGACTATCCTCAGTCTAAAAAGAGACACTGGGAATTCCTAGATCTTCCACAAAACAGACCCGTAGCCATCCCCCCAGTCCTGGATGTTGTGGATGATGTTTTCCTTGAATCCAGCTCTACTCCTGATGCCCTACCTCCTGCTCCCTGAAAACCAGACTGGTACTATAGAGTCCCTGACTCACACAAATATCTTTTTAAAAATCCAACAGCTGACCCGGAGGTCATTTCTCAAGGGCCAAAAGGGATTAAAGCAACCTCTGCTAAGAATCCCACCCCCCCAACAGGGATTCCCGAGCATTGGACAGATGGGGTAAAAAAAAGTATACACCTCAGCTACTCTTGCTATCAGGGCACTAAATTGTCAGTTCCATATGCTGACAGATTTACAAGACTTGATGCATTCTGCAAGTCAAATAACTAAACACACTTTACACTGTGGTTTTGATGCCTTAGAAGCTTCTTGCAGGGCAGCAGTCACTGGATCTGTCATTAGAAGACATGCATGGCTTAAGGAACAAACCCCTGCCAGACCATGTCAAATCTAAATTGTTGAATGCCCCCTTGCACAAAGATAATTTATTTGACACTAAGGCAGAAGTCTTAAAAAAGATCTATGCAAACAGTTAAGGATTTCTTACAGGTCCAGCTCCCTAGGTTCAGCAGGCATTGTCCCTCCAAGCACTGGTCCTTTCCTGCACCGAGTAAACTGGCCCAGCCTAGGCCCCATGGAAACACCTCCCAGACAGCAGCCCCAGGGAATGCAGAAATCTAAGCAGTGGACTACCTCCACTTCAAAACCAGGGAGTTCTAAGCCACCCCCTTTTGGTAAGAACTCACAATGACTCTCATCCTCCAGCCCCCCCCGCCCATCTTCACTTACCCCTAGTAGGGAAAACTCTCCTTTTACTCAAGCGCATGCACCACCATTACGAAGGACCAATGGGTTCTGAACATTGTGTCTCAGGGATACAAGTTTTCCTTTCATACCCTTCCAACCCCAAAAGAGTTCCCAAATCTATCACCAAATCAGTGGGCAGAGGCTCAAAAGCAAATCTTTTCCCTGCTCTCTGAGAGCAGTAGAACACGTTCCTGCAGAACAGGTAGGCCAAGGCTTCTACTCCATACTTTTTCTGGTGCCCAGAGAAGAGGGCACCTGCTGCTCCATCCTCAGTCTATCCATTCTAGACACCTTCCTGGTGATCCCGAAATTTAAAATGCTCGCCCTCCAGCAGCTGCTACTCATGCTGTCCAAGGATGCTTGGCTGGTCACTGTAGATCTAAAAGAGGCCTACCTCCACATTCCTATCAGAGAATCATGCAGGAAGCATCTCTGCTTCAGGACAGGATCTCAACACTTTCAGTTCCCTTTGGCTTATGTACTGCTCCTAGAGTTTTCACAAAATGTCTGGCTCTGGCCATTGCCTTTTGCAGACAAAGAAATATTCAAATTTACCCATACTTAGACGACTGCCTTATTCAAGCAGACAGCCAGGAAAAGCTGCTCAAGCACCTGGCCTTTGTAAAGACCCTACTAACCTCCTTAGGGGTACACTATCAACAAAAAGAAATCCGAACAGGTGCCCACCCAAAGGCTAATTTTCCTGGGAGCAAGTCTGGACACAGGATCCCAGATGGCATTCCTAACACCAGAGAAACAAATTTTCCTGACAGCCTACTTCTCTCAACTAACCAGCAGGCCCCAGCTATCCGCAAGGAAGATCCTGGAAGCTCTGGTGTTCATGGCATCTTGCATACTACTCATTCCATATGCCAGACTGCATATGAGGAAACTTCAGTGGTACGTAAAGAGCCTTTGGTGTCAACACTCTCAAGACCTGGAAACTCTTCTACTTATAATTCCTTGCCTCAGAAAGGAATTTCTTTGGTGGGCAACTGCATGCTCCCACAACAAGGGACTGCCCTTCTCCCCACCCCCGCCACCCAGACCCTCACCACAGACTCATCAGACTACACTTTGGGTGCACATCTGGATGGCAGGTGCGTACAGGGCCGATGGAGCCCACAGCAAATCCCTCTGCACATCAGTCAAAAAGAGATGATGACTGTGCAGAACACCTCGATAGCTTTCAAACCCCTTCTCTCTCCAGGGGTTTTCCTGATCAGAATAGACACCACTGTGATGTGGTACATCAACAAGCAGGGAGGGACTCACTCTTACCCTCTATGCAGGCTGGCCATGATCCTTTAGCTCACAGCCTCTTCCTAGCACAGTACCTACCAGGCTCTGTCAGCCCTCTCGCAGACAAATTAAGCAGAAACCTTTTGGACCCAAACAAGTGGCAACTCAACAGAAGTACCCTCACAACTCAGAAATGGGGAACCCCAAAGGTCGACCTCTTTGCCTCCCACACCAACCATCAGCTCAGCAAATTCTGCACCAGGAAGCATCACTGCATGGCTTGGAAAGTGGATGCCCTGTCTTTCCCCTGGGTCAGTCTTATCAGTCTATGCCTTTCCTCACCTTCCTCTCATCCCCAGGGTACTGCTCAAAATAAGGGAGGGAAAGCCAAGGACCATTCATATAGCTCCAAATTGGCCCCAACAGCACTGGTACCCCTTTCTGCGCAGCCTGTCCTCGCTGCCTCCTTGGCATCTTCCTCAGATTCCAAACCTCCTGACCCAGAGGGAGGGGGAATTCATGTATCCCCAATTGCAGGCACTCAGTTTGGCTTATTCCCTAACCCCCAACCAATCTGCCATCCTCAGTAAACAGTTTCTGGATGTTATCTGTGAGGCCAGACATCCTAGCACCAGAAAGTCTTTTGCAGATAAATGGAAAAGGTTCTGCACCTGGATCCAGGCTAAGGGAGCCAATATGGCAGTCCTGCACCCCTCTCATCCTGAATTACTTAGCTGACCTACTACACTGGTCTCTTTCTCCTCCATAAAAATTCATGCCTCTTGTATTTATGCTCATTTTCCCACTGAGCAGCCCCTTTTCTCACACCCTTTGATCAAACAGTTCCTTAGATGTGCTAGCAACTTGAGGCCCCCCAGAAGGGCTCCAACACCAGCTCGGGACCTTAACCTTGTCTTTGAAAAGCTCACCCTGCCCCCTTTTGAACCAGCTTCTTCTGCAGAGCTAAAATTTCTCTCCTGGAAGACAGCATTCCTTCTGGCCATCACTTCAGCCAGAAGAATCTCTGAGCTGCAAGCACTCATGGCTGTGGAACCCTTCATCATCTTCCAGGCAGACAGGGTATCTCTCAAAACTAACCCATCCTTCATGCCCAAGGTGGTGTCCAGTGTGTCTCTCAACCAATTCATTCATTTCCCCACCTTCATTCCTAATCCCCAGAACCAAGGGGAAAAGATGCTTCCCTTTTTCGATGTGTACAGACAGCTCAGATTCTATCTGGACAGGACTAAATCCTTCAGAAAGTCTGATGAATTGCTGGTTAGCTTTGCTACAGGGGCAGAACGCAAAGCCATCTCCAAGCAAACCATTTCCAAATGGATAGCATACTGCATCCATTTCTGCTACAAACAGCATGGAAGGCCTCCCCACAAGGTGGTCAGGACACGCCACCAGAGCAGCATTCCTCAGATGAGTCTCCACCAGGGACATCCTGGAGGCTGCCACCTGGACATCTTTTCACACCTTTACCAAGCATTACCCACCTGCCTCTCTTCTCCAAATCCAGGGTAGGGTTTGCCTCTGCAGTCTAGCAGGCATCCTTGCCAGCCCATAGTTTCCTTGACTGCCTCCAGCCATTTCTGTAGCTTTGGGAATCTATCCAAATGTGATGACTGTAATAGTGAAACACTGAAAAACATAGTACAGTTGTGTACATTTGCCATAAATGTAGATGTTCGAGTGTATTCACTGTTTTAGTCCTGGTTTCCCTCTCTCCCATCCCCCTTTAGTCTCTCTCTGCTTTTATTACCATTCTTCCGTGCTGTTCTCCTTTCCATACAAGGGACATATTGGTATTTATTTTCCACTTGTGGGGTTCTTCCACCAGAACCTGGCCTCCTACTTTGTTCTGACCGGTTAGAGCAAGAAAAACTGATGTAATGGTGTCTGCTACCTTACTTAATACTACTGACGACCTGACATCAGTCCTCAAGTGACAGCAGCCGATACAGAAATACTAAGTCTCTGGTGTTTGAGCCGGCTGAGGGCTACCCTGGCAGGGATAACCCAAATTTTATGACTGCAACAGTGAATACACTCTAACATCTACATTTATGGTAAGTGTACACAACTGTACTTTCTTATCATAATGGCTACACTGACCATATTTTGGAAGGTGAATGGCCTCACAGGTATAGACTTCTAGGTAAGAGTATTGAATTATATTAAATGCAGAGTGCATATAGTACTCCATGAGACACATCTGGAGATATCAGTGTTGTGGAACATTTTCAGTCCATTTCAGGTCTTTCCGGGATTTAAAATTAAGATAAAACAAAAGCTGTAGCTGTAAACTGTATATCCACACACAAATTGGTTCATCAGTACCCATGTTTATGGGGACACAGTGCAATGGAGTATGGGTTGAAAATATTATATTGTGGCAGGTAAGGATATGTGAGATGGGACTAAAAAATATAATACAACTGAGAAACTGGAAGCTCTTGTTTATCGGTATGGCTAGCAAGATACAAACAATGGAAATCTTTAGTCCATGTATTTTTATGTACAGGTCAGGCATATTTTTTATCAACCAGAGAAGTTGTGGGCAACAAAGAGCTGAAGAAATTTATCTGGGAGGGGAAGAGGGCAAGGGTCAAATGGGATAAGTTGATCCTTCCTTTAGGATTACCTGATTTAAAAGGATTTTATAGAGCACAGTGTTAAGACTCATATTCATAACACAAGCAGAATGCTATAATTCAGAGTGGGAAGGGATGATGAAGCAAAGGGGAAATTCAAGAAGGTAGGAGAGAGTGGGATTTTGGAATACACATCCTTAAGGAGAATAACACCTGTACAGTACATAAATTCATACAGTAGCAGAAATTATTCTAAGAACTAAACCACCACGAGAACGGAGAAAGGAGGTTTTGCCAATGGAGATTACTACACTTAGGGGTACAAAGAATAGACAAGGGGGCTGCAACTTTACTAGAGAAAACTGACATAGAAACCAATGTATTGGGAGCAAATAAGTAGAGAGAGAGAGGGAAAAGTAATAAAATGGAAGAGGCCCAGAAGACAGTTGGACTGCAGGCTTTTGAGTCTTGTCTTCCCAGTCAGGGATTGATATCAGAGTATAGGGAAAGGGATATGGGAATCCCAAGTGGAAGACCTACTCTGGTATAGATGTCCTTCATGGATGCATCTGCAGTCATAACAAGTGGGTTGTCCTGTCGTCAGGCAGCCCTGCAGTCGGCCGGATTCCAAAGTCCGGGTCCGGCTTCGGCTGATGTCGCACTCCACCCGACGTCATCTCTGTTGGTCTTCGGGTATAAAAGCATCAGCCGACGCCATTTTCCTCAGTCTTTCTTGCTGCGTGGCGCCCGAAGCAGAAGCTGTTCGCAAGTGCCGGTCGGTCGGATCCAGAGATTACTTCTACCGAATACTACTTCGAAGACTTCTAAAGCTAAGTACCCCGTTGGGGACTCTTTCTTGCCTCAGCCGATGTCAGAAAAAGTTAACAATTGTTTAACCTGTGGGAAACAAATACCTCATAAAGATTTCCACTCTTACTGTCTGCCTTGTTTAGGCCCAGCCCACGACGTAGCAGCCTGTTCGCCTGTGACTCTTTCCACCGACGAACGCTTAGGCGTCGGTCGGAGTTTGCAGAACAGTTTTTCGTTTCTGATTTTGCGTACATTATGCCGACGGATCCTCCGACTACCCCAAAACGCAAAGATAAAGACCGACACTCGCGGTCCGCGGTTTCGGCCGAAACCACGGTAAAGCAAACATGAGTGTCTCGGTTTCGCGAAACCGAAAACTGCTCAAAGTACAGCTGAACCTATTCTTACAACTGAGGCCCCTGCTACAACTCTTGAATCGACCTCAGAAATTTTACCCACTACGGTGGTTGACTTATCAGACACCATCCCTTGGATGTCTCTACCCCAGCACGTGGTGCTGCTAGGCCTCCAGCTGCCATGTCCATTAAGGCCTTCGCCAGGGCTAAAGCAGCCAAGACTACTAAATCAGTGCCTGTTAAACCCCCACATCCAGGCCCTCTTCTAGTTCTCAAATGCTTTCTTTGGCAGAAGATTTAATTTCTTTAATTAGAGGATCTCAATCTCACCCAGACAGGGCCTCTCAGCCCCCAGAGAAGAGACCTAGGGCAGAGCCCCTGAGCCAGTGTCTTCTGATGATTCTGCTGATGAATCAGACATAACTGACCAGCCTGAGGCTCCCTTCTCCAATTTTGAAGATTCTGATGCTGAAGAATCCATTCCAGCTGCTTCCCCACCAGAAGAATTCTCCTTTGGGAAACCTTGCATGCCATGCGAGAACAGTTCCAATGGCAGCAACAGGATTTTTCAGACTCCAGAAAAGACTTAGGACCTTTCTGCACCTCCCACAGCACAGGCCCTTAGCTATACCTCCTGTTCTCTCTGTGGTGGATGATGCTTTCAATGATGTTTGCTCCACTCCAGATTCTTTACCCCAGCCCTGCCAAACCAGACAGATTTTACAGGGTGCCAGATACTCATCACCACCTTTACAAGGCCCCACTTGCAGACCCAGAAACTATATCCCAGGGTCCCAAGGCAGTAGCGACCACAGCTAAAACCCTATTCCTTCTGAAAGGGAAGCAAGGTCACTAGACAGATGGGGTAAAAGGTCTACACTTCAGCTACTCTCTCAGCTAGAGCTTTAAACTGTCAGTTTCACATGATACAATACCAAGAGTTTATGCTTGATCAGTTAACTAAAAACTAACCACTGATGAATCTCTTGATAAGAAATATGTATTAGAGATGGTAAATAACATACAACAGGTTAGCAACCATTCCTTAAAATGTGGCTATGATGCACTGGAGGCTTCATTTAGATCAGCCATGACAGGCACAGTGATAAGAAGGCATGCATGGCTAAAGGAACAAGCTTTATCATGTTAAAGCTAAGTTGCTAGATGCTCCTATGGACAAGACAAGTTTGTTTGGTACACCTGCCCAGCAGGTCATGAAGAAAATGGAAGAAAAGGCAAAATCTGTTCAAACTGTTAAAGATTTCTTGCAGGTTCAACCCCCAAGGTTTAGCAGGAACTGGCCTGCCAAAAATTGGTCCTTTCCTGACTCCACAAAATTTCAAAGGGGCAGGAATAGACGTTCCAGAGGCAGAAACCAATCCAGAGGAGGTGCCTACAGAGGACGACAGTGGCAAGGTAACAACAGAGGCACAGACACAGCCACTGCCACTACATCAGCACAACCACAGTGACATAATCCTAAATCTGCCTACCAGGGAACAAATAGCAGCTCCTCTAGGCGGAAAGTTAACCTTATTTTCAAAGAACTGGCACTACATAACAAAAGACAAGTGGATTTTACAAACCATAGATCAAGGTTACCGGTTTCACTTCCACACTTTACCAGTCAAAAGAGGAATGACAAATCTACCTCCAAATCAAAAAACAGAGGCTCTACGCCAGATAATGGAGTTAGCAAACATGAGAGCTGTGGAAAGAGTGCCAACAGCAGAACAAGGAAAGGGGTTCTACTCCAGACTATTCCTAGTTCCAAGAAAGGAAAAAAGTTGGAGACCAATTCTCGACCTGTCCACCTTAAATACATACATCATTGTCCCAAAATTCAAAATGCTGACCCTACAGCAACTTCTTCCCATGCTGGGCAAGGAGTCTTGGCTGGTAACTCTAGATCTCAAGGAGGCATACCTGCACGTCCCCATTCGACCAATCTGCAGAAGATACCTCAGATTTCTTGCAGGATCAGAGCACTATCAATTCTCAGCATTGCCCTTTGGCTTATCTACTGCGCCCAGAGTATTCACAAAATGCCTGGCATCAGTAAACGCCCATTGCAGACTACAGGGAATTCAAATTTACCCATACCTGGACGACTGCCTGCTACAAGGGGACAACAAAAGCAAGCTGACAACAGATTTACAAAGGGTCATTTACTTGCTACAAGGACTGGGATACACAGTCAATTTACAAAAGTCAAGGCTGATACCATCCCAAACAAGGACATTCTTGGGCTGAATTGGACACAGTACAACAAATGGCATTCCTGACTACAGAAAACAAAAAGAACTTCCTCTTTACTTCTTGGCACTAACAAAACTGAACAAGTTAACAGCAAGAAAAGTTCTGCAGGCCTTGGGCTTCATGGCATCATGCATAATCTTGGTCCCATTTGCCAGACTACATATGAGGAAACTACAGTGGTACCTAAAGAATTTATGGTCCCAACACAGACACAGTCTAGAAACAGAAATCCCACTAATTCCATGCTTAAAACAGGAGTTCCTATGGTGGGCTCAGGCATGCCAGTCAAACCCAGGCCTACCCTTTCGCAGATGTCAACCAAGCCAGACCATCACAACAGACGCTTCAGACCTAGGATGGGGGCCCACATGCTGGACAAATGCGTGCAAGGATTGTGGACACAGGATCAACTTCACCTGCACATCAATCTAAAAGAAATGCTGGCAGTAAAACTGGCAATCCAAAAGTTCAAACCATTTCTCAAAGAGGGCCAGTTGATGATAAGGACAGACAACACCACAGTCATGTGGTACATCAACAAACAGGGAGGCACTCATTCATACCCCTATGCAGAATGACCTTGAGCTGTGGACCCTGGCACTCGGCTACAACATTCAGTTACAGGCAATATTTGTACCGGGAAAGACAATACTCTAGCAGACATATTAAGCAGAACCACCCGGATGCCCACGAATGGAAGCTGCACCCGGACATCTTCAAGACCATCTCGAAGAAATGGGAATGCCACAGATAGACCTATTCGCATCACCTCTCAATCACCAGCTCAAAAATTCTGCACAAGGACATTCCACCCACTAGCATGGAAAGTGGACTCACTCTCCTTCAACTGGAAAGGCCTAACAAGCATATGCATTCCCACCTCTTCCTTTGATACACAAGGTACTACTAAAAATCAAGGAAGAACGTCCAAGGATAATCCTGATAGCTCCAAACTGGCCAAGACAACACTGGTACCCACTACTGAAGAGCATGTCTCGAACAATATGTGGCCAATACCCTGATGCCTTTGATGTTAACTCAGAACAACTACAGCATCATACATCCAAACCTAAAACGCTGCAACTGACTGCATGGAACATCACATAGCAGCAGCTAATCCAGAACTTTCCCAAAGAGTTAAAGACATTATTCTTGAAGCACGCAGACCTTCAACAAGAAGGAACTATGCTGGAAAATGGAAAAGGTTTGTCATTTGGAGTACGGAAAGAGGAAAAGATGTGTCAAACATAGATATGCTTAACATTCTGGAGTATCTGGCGAACTTCTTCATTCAGGCCTGTCCTACTCCTCCATCAAGATACATGCATCAGCTATTTCAGCAGAATACAGCTTTGATCCACCTGTTTTTTCACCCTTTGCTCAGGCAGTTACTCAGAGGAATCAAGAATGTAAAACCTCCAAGGAAACCACCATTACCAGCTTGGGATTTAAACTTTGTGCTAGAAAAGTTGACACTATCACCCTTTGAACCAGCAGCAACAGCAGACCTACAACACCTGTCATGGAAAACTGCTTTCCTACTGGCAATTACTTCAGCAAGGAGGGTTTCAGAACTACAGGCCTTAATGGCAGTGCAACCCTTCCTAATCTTCCACCAAGATAGTGTCCATGAGGACTAATCCTACATTTATGCCCAAGGTGGTATCCAGAGTGTCTTTAAACCAGGCAATCCACCTACCTACCTTCTTTCCCAACCCACAAAACAGAGGGAAAGAATACTGCATACCTTGGATGTACATAGACAGCTACGCTACTACTTGGACAGAACAAAAATAGCAGAAAGACTGACCAACTTTTGAAGCCTATGCAACAGGAAGGGAAGGAAAAGCTATTTCCAAACAGACAATCTCCAAATGGATAGGAAATTGCATACGATACTGTTACTCCTTCCATGGAAAACCAATTCCACAGAACATAAGACCTCATTCTACAAGGGCAACAGCCACTACCACAGCCTTCTTACGAGGAGTGGCAACCAAAGACATTATTGAGGCGGCTACTTGGACCTCCGTGCATACATTTGCCAAGCATTATAATTTGCCTCTATATTCCAGATCCCGAGCAGGGTTTGCCACTGCTGTACTGCAAGGGATCCTAAACACACCATAATCTACTTTTATCCTCCTCCCCTAGTTGGCTTTGGTATTCTACCCACTTATGACTGCAGATGCATCCATGAAGGACATAGTACAGTTTTGTACCTACCATAAATGTAGATGTCCGAACTGGATAGCATCTGCAGTCAGGATTACCCTCCCTCCTTCCCCTCTGTGGTACTCCTAGGGTGTTTACCCTCCTAATAGCTAGCTGTTGGGGGGGAGTCTTTTATGGTGTATTTGTTTGTATACATGTACATATATGCTTATTGCTGTGTTTACCTCTATCTATTTGGAAACATTGGCATCTATCCAAATTTTTAGCCTGCAAGAGGGCTACTGGCATCTGGGGCAAGAAACACTGAGGAAAATGGCGTCGGCTGATGCTTTTATACCCGAAGACCAACAGAGATGACGTCGGGTGGAGTGCGACATCAGCCGAAGCCGGACCCGGACTTTGGAATCCGGCCGACTGCAGGGCTGCCTGACGACAGGACAACCCACTTGTTATGACTGCAGATGCTATCCAGTTCGGACATCTACATTTATGGTAGGTACAAAACTGTACTTTTTTTTAGTTGAATCTAGAGCAGATGATGTTAAAAGGGGATAATTAGTAGGGTATATCAATGTTGCACAATAACTGTAGGAGCAATCAGATGAGATTATAAAAGATTGGGACAAGAGTTTGGATAAGCAGTTCACAAGAAAACAGTGGGAGGCTATATGTATGGATCCCAAATATGTAACAAAGTCTAGAAGATTTAAGATTTTTGGTGGAAGTGTTTGCATAAGTATATTTGTATCCTAAGCAGATTCCAAATAATTTTTCCTCTGGTAGATGCCAGATGTTGGAGGTGTGGTTAGGAATAAGGAGGTAACTGGAGACATTTGTTTTGAGAGTGTATTGAGTTGGCAGACTTTGAAAATTCCCTACAGAGTACTCTGACGAAAATACTCGCTGAACAAATAGGTGTAACTGAGGAAATTATTTTTTTTTTGTAGCTGCTTTACAGGATCTGAATTGCCTAGATAGAGTAAGGCCCTGTTAAGTTCAATTCTGGTGGCTGCCAAAAAAAAAAAAAAAAAAAAAGCGATTAGTAGAAAATAGAAACTGAAGTGTAAACCAACTATATTTAAAGTATTGAATATTGTAACTGAGATAAAATAACTGGAAGTGGGATCTTTAGAAAACTGTAGGAGCAAATTGTATACAAAAATATGGAAATTGTGGGAAGACTACACGCAGAACAGTATTTCAGAGAAGGTAGGTTTAAGTGAAGGCCAGAAATGAGCAATTTATGTAATGTTGGATGGATGATAGAGTATATGTGATGTATAATGTTTCTAACAGAGAACATGTTAATATGGTTTGTTTTCTTTGATATAAATGCATGTTTTCCTGTGTCTTAAGTGATAATACAATAAAGGATGGTTAAAAAAAACTCTAAAAACATTCCTAACAAATTCTTAGCTCTGCTGATGCTCCACAACAGGCAGCTAATCCCATCGTATAATCCATTTTTCCTTTTCACATCACCTTCTAATCAGTTTTCTCTTGTCACCCCAAGTTGTTGCAGCCATACTGTTCCTTCACTTCCTCCTGCTATAATCATTTTTCTGATCTACTATCCATTTTGCTATCTTACTTCTATCTTGTTCCACAGCTGTAACTCTTGTTATGCTACCAAAGTACACGTCTTTCAAGTACTTATTTGAAATGTGTAAGTATCTTTCTGTACCTTTATACTTTTTTTTTTCTTTACTAACCAATTTGAGCTCTGTCAAATATCTGAGACCCCTTGGCAATTTCCTAATCGTCGGTTGGCAACTAAGAGGACAGCTTCTGAGCTCAAGCTCCTACCCTTCCCCAAATCCCTTGCTGCCGAAAACCACCAGATCTTATTTGCCACAATTTTGTTCTGACGTTCTTCCTGCAGCTTAGGTTTCCAGTTTGAGATGAGTACTATTCTGATGTTCTTCATTCCACATTGCTGCAGTCCTAACCATTGGGGTAGTCCGCTGTCCAGTCGGCCCGAATACCAAAGTATATGGCTGACGTCGGTCAAGGCGCATTAGACTGATGTCAGGACGTCAGGGTACTAATGCGCATGACCGACGTCATATCCTCAGTCTTTTTTGCCGCATGGTCCGATGCAGAAGCAGTTTTGCGAGTGCAGGTTGGCGTTCTGAAATTTTCTGAAGTCGGAGTTTCAGACCGAATCAAAGTTGGCTAAGTACCCCGTTGGGGAACATTTTGGTTTTTTCTTGCCTCAGTATTTAACCAGATGTCAGAAAAAGTGAATAACTGTATTTCTTGTGGGAAACAGATACCTCATAGGGATTACCATACTTTGTGTATACCTTGTTTAGGGCCTGAGCACAACGTTGTTGGATGCCGCTCTTGTGCTAGATTTAACAAACGCACTATTAAGAGAAGGTTAGACTGTGCCAGGTTAGTGTTTGGGAAGCGTTGTAATTATAAAATGCCGTCGGATGCTCCGACGCCCGCTTCGTCCAAAAAGCGCAAGGACAAAACAGCAAAGCCTAGGGTTGATGAACCGGCAGTCCCGGACGTCGGTTCTTTAGAAGGCTCAGTGGAGCCAGAGGTTTTGCCAGGAGTTTCTTTGGAGTCTCAGGCAGAGACTTTACTGTTACAGGATGTGCCCTCTCAGGAGGCAGGCCAGGCTGAGGGGGCATCTCAGGTAACTGTTCTTCCCTCTCTTCCCAAGGTAGTTAGAGCCTCTCCTTCTGTTTCCAAAACTTCTTTGAGAGGTAGGCCAAGTTTAGCTTCAGTGGGGGCTTCTCCTAGCACTTCAGGTTCTGTGCCTAAGAAGCATATGCTTAAAATGGCAGAAGATTTGATTACTATGATTAGAGGTTCTATGCCCCCTCCTGATAAGAGGCCTAGGGTGGAACCTGAGTTTGAGGGTTTGGAACAGTGTTCAGAGGCTTCTGAGTCTTCTGCGGAAGACTTGCAGGAATATCCTCCTTATTCTGATTCTGATGTGGATGATTCCACTCCTACGGCTTCTCCTCCTGAGGATTTCTCATTTTCAGAGACTCTGCATTCCATGAGGGAGCACTTTAAATGGGAAGGCCAAGATTACTCTGATTCCAGGAAAAGGCTTAGGGAATTCTTGTTTTTACCCCAGCATAGGCCCTTAGCTATACCTCCTGTGTTGAATGTGGTGGAAGATGTTTTTGCAGAGGCTTCCCTGAACCCTGATTCTTTGCCTCCTGCCCCTGTTAAACCTGATAGGTACTATAGGGTGCCTGAAGCTCATAAGTATCTTTTTAAGAGCCCTAGGGCAGACCCGGAAACTGTTTCTCAGGGACCTAAAGGTGTTAAGGCCTCTGTTGTTAAAAATCCTGTTCCCACTGATAAAGAGGCTAGGGCTTTGGATAGATGGGGAAAGAAAGTGTATACTTCTTCCACTTTAGCCATGAGGGCTTTGAATTGTCAGTTCCACATGCTAAAATATCAAAATTATCTCCTTTCACAATTGAAATCTAAGGTGGATGCTTTGGCGGAAGGTATTGAGTGTAAAGAGTTGCTGGATTTAGTTCATGTGTCTGAACAAGTGGGTAAGCATTCTTTGCAATGTGGTTTTGATGCTGTACAGGCCTCCTCGAGGGTGGCTGCCACTAGTTCTGTTCTTCGCAGGCATGCCTGGTTGAGGGATCAGAATTTAGCTGAGCATGTTAAGACAAGGATTTTGGATGCTCCTTTACAGTCTGATGTGTTGTTTGGTTCGCCTGTGGAAGCAGTTTTAAAGAAAATGGAGGACAAAGCTAAGTCTATGCAAACTGTTAAAGATTTTTTGCAGGTGCAGCCACCGAAGTTTAGTAGAAATTGGCCTACTAAGGGATGGACATATCCTGCTTATGATTCCCAGTCTAGGGGTAGGTCTAGACGTGGTAGGGGCAGAGCTCAAGGTTCTTTTAGGCCTAGAACAGGGAGTTCACCTGCTCAGACTTCTGGTGAGGGCAGGGGTCAGTCCTTTCGTAAACAGACCCAATGACTTGCCTTTTCAACTGCCAGTAGATTCTCGTCTGGCAGCTCCTTTGGGAGGAAGACTGTCTCTTTTCAATGAAAATTGGGATTTAATTACTCAAGACAGATGGGTTCTGGATATCATTCACCACGGTTACAGGTTTTATTTCCATACCTTGCCTCCTTTCAAAGGCATGCCAGACATTCCTCCTCTGCAAAGACAAGAGGCTCACAAGCAAATTTCTCTGTTACTCCAAATAGGGGCCATTCAGCCGGTTCCTGTGCCAGAAAGGGGCCTAGGATTTTATTCTCGCCTGTTCCTAGTACCGAAGAAGGGGAACACGTGGAGACCAATTTTGGATTTATCTATCCTCAACACTTATCTGGACATTCCCAAGTTCAAAATGTTGACGTTGCAACAGCTTTTACCTCTGCTGGGCAAAGATCACTGGATGGTAACTTTAGATCTCAAGGAAGCTTACCTTCATGTGCCTATAAGACTGAGTTGCAGAAAGTATCTGCGTTTTCGAGCTGGAAATTCTCATTATCAGTTCTCTGCATTGCCCTTTGGCTTATCTACTGCCAGAGTATTCACAAAGGTTCTGGCTCCAGTGATAGCTTACTTCAGGCTAAAAGGAATTCAAATCTATCCTTACTTGGACGATTGCCTGATTCTGGCTCAGGAAAAGGAAGACCTTCTACAGCATCTGGAATATGTCATAGCAGTGCTAAGATGCCTAGGGTATTCTGTGAACGAAATAAAGTCCAGTCTAGTACCCTCTCAAGACATGTGCTTTCTGGGTGTGAGACTGAATACAGCAGCCCAGATGGCCTTTTTAACCCCGGACAAACAAAAGAATCTTTCCAATTACTTCCATCAACTATCTCTTCAGTCCGGGCTGACTGCAAGGACAGTCCTTCAAGCCTTAGGGTTCATGGCATCTTGTATTCTGGTGCTTCCCAATGCCAAACTGCATATGAGGAAGCTACAATGGTATCTCAAAATGTATGGACACAGCACTGCCAGGATTTGGACACTGTCATTCAAATAATACCTTGCATTCAAAAGGAATTTTTGTGGTGGGCTCAGGAATGTCACCTAAACAAGGGACTCTCTGTGACCCGGCCAGAGGCGAGTCAGATTCTAACGACAGATGCCTCAGACATTGCTTGGGGAGCTCATCTAAATGGAAAGTGGATACAAGACAAGTGGCCTGCCAGACTACAGCATCTACATATCAACATGAAGGAGATGTTAGCAGTCCAGTTTGCATTAATGGCTTTCAAGGAGTTACTTCTTCCAGGGCAGGTGTTGATTCTAACAGACAACACAACTGTCATGTGGTACATCAACAAACAAGCCGGAACACATTCTTACCCATTGTGCAGGCAAGCAATGATTTTATGGGAGACTGCGCTCAGCTTGCAACTAACTCTTCAAGCAAGGTTTCTGCCGGGAGCACAGAACTCCTTAGCAGATGTGTTAAGCAGACAAATCATGGATCCCCACGAGTGGAAACTGGATCTTCATGTATTTCAAAAGTTGACAGTGTCCTGGGGAACTCCAGACATAGATCTGTTCGCTTCTCCACTAAACCACCAGCTGCCAAAGTTTTGCACAAAGACGTTTCATCACACAGCTTGGAAAGTGGATGCTCTTTCTTTCAGTTGGAAAAATCTTCATGTCTATGCGTTTCCACCTCTGCCTCTTCTTCCAAAGGTGCTTCTAAAGGTCAGACAAGACAAGCCAAGGATGATTTTAATAGCTCCAGATTGGCCTCTGCAGCACTGGTACCCATTACTAAGGAGTCTGGTAAAGAAGCCTCAATGGCCTTTACCCTTGATTCCACATCTGTTGTCTCAGAGAGAAGGTCACCTGCTCAATGTCAAGCTTCACTCTCTTCATCTAACAGCCTGGCATATTCTGTTTTGAAAGACAGCAGGTCTCAACTTCCTCAACAAAGTTTTAAATGTGATTATGGAAGCCAGGAGACCTAGTACAAGGAAAGTGTACTCAGAAAAATGGAAGAGATTTTTATTTTGGAGTGCAGCAAAGAATTTGGAGATTTCTGAGCCTAATTTGAGTGTGGCTCTTCAATATCTTACTGAGTTACTGGACAAAGGTTTGTCCTTCTCTTCCATTAAGATTCATGCTGCAGCAATTTCAGCTCACTATGATTGTGACCCACCATTGTTTTCGCATCCTTTGTTCAAGCAGTTTCTTAGAGGGCAAAGAATATAAGACCCCACGAGAGCTCCTACTCCTGCTTGGGATCTCAATTTTGTGTTGGAAAACTTACTCTACAACCTTTTGAGCCTGCGGCTACTGCTGAATTGAAATACTTGTCATGGAAGACTGCTTTTTTGTTGGCTATTACTTCTGCAAGAAGGGTGTCTGAGTTGCAGGCCCTTATGGCAGTAGAGCCCTTTTTGATTTTCCATAAGGATAGGGTATCTTTACGTACTAATCCTTCCTTTATGCCTAAGGTGGTTTCTAGTGTGGCTTTAAACCAAACTATTCATTTGCCTACTTTCTATGCAGATCCCCAAAATAAGGGGAAAAGATTTTGCACACTTTAGATGTACATAGGCAGTTGCGTTATTATTTAAGCAGGACTAAGGATTTCAGGCAGTCTCAGCAGTTGTTTGTTTCTTTTGCTTTGAGTTCTCAGGGCAAGCCTGTGTCTAAGCAAACTATTTCTAAGTGGATTGGGTTTTGCATTTCATTTTGTTACTCCCATCATGGCAAGGAGATTCCAGCTGGGATTAGGCCTCATTCCACTAGGGCTACTGCCACTTCAACAGCATTTCTAAGGGGTGGCAACTAAGGATATTTTGGAGGCAGCTACTTGGAGTTCAGTGCATACTTTCTCTAAGCATTACCACCTTCCTCTCTACTCTAAATCTAGGGCTGGTTTTGCCACAGCTATTCTGCAAGGCATGTTGACAGCTCCTGCTTCCTTATGATTTGCCAGCCTCCCTTACCTCTGCTTTGGGATTCTACCCAATGGTTAGGACTGCAGCAATGTGGAATGAAGAACATAGTACAGTTTTGTACCTACCATAAATGTAGATGTTCGAGGATCCACATTGCTGCAGTCCAATTTACCCTCCCTCCTTCCCCTCTGTGTTTAGGGGTGGTGGTGTGTGCTGGTATATATATATATATATATATATATATATTCTTGTATATTTGTATATATTGTATATATGTTTTGTGCAGGGCTTTTTGGTGTTTTGGTTTGGGCCTTGTTTTCTTTTAGGGTCTTCTGACATCTGGGGCAAGAAAAGACTGAGGATATGACGTCGGTCATGCGCATTAGTACCCTGACGTCCTGACATCAGTCTAATGCGCCTTGACCGACGTCAGCCATATACTTTGGTATTCGGGCCGACTGGACAGCGGACTACCCCAATGGTTAGGACTGCAGCAATGTGGATCCTCGAACATCTACATTTATGGTAGGTACAAAACTGTACTTTTCATTTTCTCCAGGGTTTTTTTTTCTTTATCTTGCCTATCTTCCTCTCGCCTGTTTTCTGATTATGTTCCTCCCCTCCCAGTAGCGTTTAAGTTTTCTTTCTAGGCCCCTTTTCTTTCCTGGGTCCTTTGCGCATTTTAATCCTCTTGCCTATTCCTCTTTCTATCCTTTTCTCCATGCCCCCCTTTTTTGCTTAGCTTGTGTGTGTGCTTGCCGTGATGTCTGAGAAACTCACTGGGTTTAAAAGGTGCTCGAGCGGTCGGAAAATGCCCCATTCCGACACATGAGGTGTGTATTTATTGTCTCGGAGAGCCACATCTGGAGGTTGAATGCGACATTTGTGTCTGATTCAACCCCAGGGCCTCACCTGGAACACTGGAGCAAGCCCCTGCTTTAAAGGCTTGCCAAGGGGGGTCCTTTGTCTAATTCTCCTTCCAAGCCTTCCTCTGATCCCAAAAGGAAGTAATCTTCCTCCAGGGATCCTCCCACCAAAAAGCCAAGGCTCTTAGATTGCAGTTCCCCAAATCAGAGTCCAGCCTCCTTGGCTTCAGATCCAGGCTCTTCTGCTCTGAGCAACCCAGCTTCCTGTGTCGGATCCGAGGACTTTGAGGTCCTCTGATCCGACCCTCCCATCTGATCCATCCGTGGGGCCATTCTTTTCCTCGGATCCGACTGTTTTGGCAGATCTGATCATTAATTGAGAGCTCTCCCTCCAGATCCAGGAGATTGAATCCGAGGTGTACATGTAGGTCTCCCTCCTGAGACTAAGCCCACAGCTAGGTCGGGGCATTCCTCAGTCTCTTCCAGATCCACCAGGAGCCTGCTCCCCTCAGACATGGATAGGAAGATGAGCTTTCTCAAGGCCCAAATTGAGTTGGGCTTGTTGCCATCCCCTGCTCGATTGCCTAGGGGATCCTTTCCATCCCACGGGACTACTCTATCCTCGGCCAATCCATCCAGATTCGGACCTTCAGGATCAGAGCTTTCCCGGTGAGAAGCCAATGGTATCGTGCATATCTTCTCTTCTCACACTGTCAGGGTCCTTGGCTGGCTTAGTTCTGTTGCCCTTGGAGACGGCTGCTCCTTGGCCGTGCGAGGTCTGTGTGGGTTCACAGGGAGTGGGGACAGGTCTGTAGTTTTTGGACCATTCCTCCCTCTGCATGCCTCAGCAGTGGACAGCTGTAGGCTAGTATTGTCTGGAGATGGCAGTGCTGCATCGGGGTTCCCCTTCTCTCCTGGACGACTGCAACCACTGGAGAGAAGGGGGCTTCATTCAGTCTGTCTGCCTTCTAGGTGATAGAGAAGACCGTCTCTGGCTTTGCATCTGCCTCCCCTTCGGCTCTAGGTCCCCTCCAGCCCCTCTCTGCTGGGCAGTGAGACCTCATCATCCTTGCATGGTCAGCCCTCCTGTGAGCACCTTCAGATGGGCATTACCCCCTTTGGGGTCCGTACCTCTTCCGTTTCCTCCACGGAGCCCACTGTGGAGGAGCCTCAGAAGAGTATGTGCAAGAGGAGGCACTTAGACTCCTCTAGAGGGTCCCTCACCAGAGAGACAGATTTCAAGAAATTAGATGGATTCCCCAGTCTTCCGTTTTGAGGAGGTGTCCATTGGGGGCATCCTTGAGACCCAGAAGCAGAGAGGCGATTGGTCTTCTCCCTCCCCTTCAGAGGAATCTTGTTTTTGAAGGCCTTTGGGACAGGCCCATCTTCTACCTGTCTGTCTTCCCCTTGCTGATGAGCTTGTCCACCTCATCTCCAACAGGGAGTTGAAGGAGTCGGACATAGTGGAACCAGTTCCCAAGAAAGCTGATAAGTTCCTAAGTGCCCCTAGGGACAAGGCTTTTTGGAGCAAGGGTGTCCCTGTTGCTATTGTGGTGGCTGCAGCTACTAAAAAGGAGCTTGCCGAGCAGAGCTATACTGTCAATCCTCTGAACAGGGAGTCTCGGGCGATTTACCATTTTGGGAAGTGTCTCTCTGCTTCCGCTACGTTTGGACTGAGAGCAACCAACTACAGGGAACACTTTACCTGGGCACGAAGGGACTTGGTATCAGAGCTCTCCACTTCCCTTTCTGAGTTGCTGCTTCTGGAGAGTCTCAAATTGGTATCGCCAAAGTTGTCCACTCTTAACTTCCCTGGCTAACGCCTCAATGAGGTTTATCTCCAGTGTGGTGGAAGTATCCTCTCGAGCAGCGGGCATGGGCATTGCTATTAGGCGTCACGCTTGGCTTCACCTTTGCGAGTTTGCGTAACCCTTTAAGGCAACATTTATTAACGCCCTTTTTGATGGGTCAACTTTGTTCTCAGTACAACAAAAACGAACCAGCACAAGGGAGAAGAATACATAAGTCTTAATTTATTGTGGCAATATCTGAAAACTTCATACTGCAGACTGGTTTCGGCTGTGAAACCAGCCTTCCTCAGTGCAACAAAAATAGTATTCTTCTCCCTTGTGCTGGTTCGCTTTTGTTGTACTCTGATGCTCATGGTTTGATCTGTGCACTTGTTCTACCTTGTGTGGATTTGGTTTTTCCTGGTCAGCTTTGTTCTCAGCCTTCCGTCAAAGAACTTTAACCTGTAGCGAGCGGTCGGGATCAAGTTCTATACACCCCCAATGATCCTTTTCCAAAAATCAGCATGGTAGTAAGAAACTGTAGTTTCACAGGTCTCTGTTCTTCTTCCAGGATGCTCCTCTGGAATCCTCTTCCTCTGGCCGGGGAAGGGGGGTTTGACTGCAGATGCCACTGCAGAAGCAGAGGGGGGTCCACAGAACAAGGGCTCCTGGGAACCCTTCTCGGAGAAGCTCCCTCGGCGCTTTTGAAGCACTGCCTGGCTGTCATGCCTTGGAGGCAGCTGGGGGTCAACACTCCCTCCACCCGCTAGTCTGGGCAAGTATTACCTCAGATCAGTGGGTGTTAAACATCATTTCCAGGGGTTACTTGATATCCTTTTTCCAGCCCCCTCCAGTTCAGAAATCTCTGCTGAATGTTCCACCCTGTCAAGAGAGAGCTGGCCATTCTCAAGGTTCAAGACCTCCTTCAAAAAAGAGCCATGCAAGAGGTCCCAACAGGTTTGTTTTGGTGCCCAAGAAAACCGGGGACCTCTGTCCCATTTTGGACTTCAGCGAACTAAACTTGTCGGTCAAGAAGTTGAAGTTCTGGATGGTCTGAAAAACAAATGCTTGGTGCTGATACCCCAACCAGAGAACAACTATTGAGAAGCCACAAAAACAAAAGAACTCTGGAACGGTGCTGTTATGTATCCAAAAATTTTAATAAAACTCTGCCATAAAAAACATACAAACTTCTGAGAGGTAAGCGCTTTCGGGTGTTAACCCTTCATCAGACAAAGGTAAAATGGTGCAGAACACAATTTAAATAAGAACACACCCAATGAACAATTAGCGAAATCAATTCAGTAGAAAACCCGCCTATTTTTTAAGGTGGGTTTAATAGGAACAACATCATTGAGCCCTGGATTCCTATGTGCCATAAACTCTAGGATCTTCCTTGACTCTATCTGTTCTGTGTAGTGTTTTATATCACCTCCCCTCTTGTTAAGCCTTACATTGACTATGGCCCTAAAAGTAAAACAATGTGTAGGATGTTCACTAACATGTCTGAACAAAGCATTATGTGTGTCCTTGTTTCTTATACTAGAAAGATGTTGCAATATTCTAACTTTGAACATATTATATACATCCTGTTACTAATAGGACCCATATGTTGAAAGCTAAAGCCACTTGCAGGACTAAGGATATATAGTGTATCTGGCTAATTGTAAGTCTTGCCCATGTTTTTACGTGGGCAAGACGAATAATATGTGCTATCCAGTCAGTTTACGTTTTTACTTCGAGAGACCTGAAAACATTTGGAAATCCGATCAGCTCTTTGTTGCTTTTTCTCTGGCCAGGAAAGGTCAAGGAGTTTCTAAGGTATCTTATTTCTTGCTGGATAGTCAGCTGCATCTCTAACATTTATGAATGAAAGCAGATACCTGGAGCTTTCCGGACTAGTTAAAGCCCACTCTACTAGGTCAGTAACTGCATCATCTGCCTTTTTGGCAAAACTTTCTTTCGGTGAGATTTGTGCTGCTGCTACTTGTCCTGTTACGCATTATAAGTTGGATTTGGTGTCCAGGAGCAGGGCTTCCTTTGGTTTCTCTGTGCTCCGGCGTATCCTTCCCTGAGGCCTACCGGGGTTCCTAGTAGCTGAGGACTCTGACCCATCCGTGATCAGTAATGACACAGATATCATCAGATAGTTATGTACTTACCATAACTTGGAATCTGTGCTATCCAGTGTCATTATTCATCATGTTCCCACTCCCCTTCCCCCTCCTCCTGGAGATTTGGGAGTTACGGAAGGATGTATCCCTTGGCAGTATCATGTTTATAGGCCGCTTTCACTGCCTCCTTTCTATCTGGCAAACTCTGAGGGTTGTGGGTAGCAAGGAATCTTGGGAAGGGGAGGAGCTTGAGTTCAGTAGCTGTCCTCTTGGTTGCTGGCCTCGGATCTGAGGTCGGATCCTAGACCTATCCGTGATGAATGACACTGGATAGCACAGATTCCAAGTTATAGTAAGTACATAACTCTTTTTTTTTTTTTTTTTTTCCTTTGGGTTGCTTTATATTCTATTGTTTTGCATTATACTTGTAAAACTGACAGATCTTTACAGCAGTATTTTTTTCTACTTTTAAAAACCGCAATTCATATCAAATGTTTATATTTTCTATATTCTTCTGTTCTGCTTTTATGTAATATGTTTTTTTTCCCTTGGCCTCTAAGAATGGCTTGTTGCCCAATCAGACATTCCCAGTAAACAAATATCAGTAAATAAATAGGAATACAGCTGTTAAGCAGGAATTAATCCTTGCTTTCTTTAGAGTGCAGTGTAATTCCTGGACAAAAATCCCATATCTGAAATGTTTTGCCAGATACTATTTACAATTGCTAAGTATTCATCTAAAGGGTAGTAGCTTAACTAAAGAATTATGCTATTTATTTTTATAAAGCTTGCAGCTGTTTATTTGCTTACTGTTACATGCATGGAATTAGTGACTTTAAAATGGTTGGTTCCAGGTTTTGAATAGTAAACATTTCAGACAGTTGTATAATTTTTTGAGTGGACAGTAATTTTATTTTGGGTGTGCTAAATTGGGCTTACTTGTGTTATGGAGTTAACGTAAAGGGAAGGGGGTACTTGATGGTGAAAGGCATCTTTAGTGTTTCTTTGGAGACATTGTGTGTGCATACACAAAGGTATTTGGGGCCAATTTTAGTTTCTGTTAAAATGCAGTGTAAGGTTTTAGACAGAGAACAAGGTAGATGAAGTCCTAGGAAGTTGGTGGCTATAACTTGGCTGTGCAGCTGTTTAGTGTAGCTGTTCTGAGCATTTTAGGTGCTAGTCTTAACCTGAGTCATCTGTACATAATTGCTGTATACTGGCCAATCCAGCCATCCATCCACAATTCCTTTTTCCTATTTTTGTGCATGGGATCGGGGTTTCACTTAAGCAGTGACAATCACATAGAGCCAAGGTTCACACTGCCGGATGGCTAGCCCTGCCATGGTTGTTCTTCCACTCCACACATTCTCACCCACACACACCCCTGTGGCCAATTTAGAGTGCCCCATCCACTGACTGCATGCCCTTTTAATGTGGGAGGGAACTGGATCACTTGGTGGAAACCCACATGAACACAAGGAGGACATGCAGACTCCACATAGAAGGCACCCCAGCCAAGAATCAAACCAGGGAACTCCCTTGCTGTGGGGCGACGACAATAGCTGCTGCACCAGTGTTCTTGCATATTATTTGGTGGTCAGCTGTGCAGGTTGTGAACTGGTGGCAGTGGTGCTAATCATAAAACTGTATCTCTGGCCATAATGTAAGCTGTATGCCAAAGTAATGTTACCTGTAGTGTGATTAGCAGGTGCTTCTACTGTTTGTTAAAAAGGATGGTACTGGTAGGCTAGTACTAATTTGTCAGCTGAGGACCCATGAGGGCAGTAATCATAGTGAATAGTGCTTAAAAAATTGACTCTTGACTTCCATTTCTCTTTGATGTGGCTGGTGTGAACTGCATTCAGGTATAATTAGTCCTGAGTTTGCATCTAACGAGGCAAGTTTAATGTGGGGGTGAGAATATTCATTGCTTGGCAGAACAGATGCATCTGTGTTAATGTCAGACAGTCTGGCCTTGTGATGTTGACAGTTATTATAGCATAACTACAGTTTGAAAGTAATATAGATCACATATCACAACAATAGTGCAGTAAGTGTATTCTGTTGCACATACTATTGCATTTTGGCAGCTAGAGTACACATAAAACATAGAGTAGAGAGGGGGGAACTGTATGGTGGTTATTACACTTAAGGTAATACATTTCAGATGTTTGTGTTTCACTGTTGCAGTCATTACATTTGGGTAATCTGCTGGCAGGTTGCCCTCAGTCGGCCTGATTAACAAAGTCTTGGGTCCTGTGTCGGTTGCTGTCCCTTCTTACATGACGTCAGGTTGTCAAGGGTATAAAACATGCAGCCGATGTCATTGCATGAGTCTTTTTGCCGCGCAGTGCCCGAAGCAGAAGCAGTTCGCAAGTGCCGGTCAGCCGACTCCTGTAATTTTTGTTTTCGAGTTTCAGAACCGAAGTCTTCAACTAAAAGCTAAGTACCCCGTTGGGGAAACATTTTCTTGCTCCTTACCAATGTCAGTAAAAGTTAATAATTGCATTACTTGTGGGAAGCAAATACCTCATAAGGATATCAATGCACGATTAAACGTCTGTATATTTTTGCTTCTAAATATTTTGGCTTAAGATTTAACTGTCCAGAAATGTCGTCTGTTAGCAATCAGACTACCGGAATACCTAAAAAAAATGCAAAGAAAAAGAGACCGTCTCAAGGTCCAAAACCGATGAGGCTTCTAAGCCAGTCGCCAGTTCACCGGTACTCAGTGAGGCACTTTCGCAGCCCCTGATACCCGCTACTTTTGATTCGCAGGCCTCTACTGAGACCCATTCAGAGTCCGGTATGCCACAAGATACTTTAAGTATTGAACCCGCGGATGTCTCTACCTTAGATGGGTCCGGAGCCGCTGAGCAGGCACCGGCTTCTGAGGGTGTTTTCAGACCTAAAGATTTGTATATTAAACTGACGCCATCTTCAAAACTAAGGCCAAAAACTACTTCTATGTCTAAAAAACCGACACTTGGGCCACGTGTACAGGCCGCAATGCCTAAAAAACAAATGATCAAAATGGCTGAAGATTTAATTACCTTAATTATGGGTTCCCATCCCCCTCCTGCTAAGAGGCCTAGGCAAGGCACTGTGACTGAATCTTCAGATCAGGTTTTTATTTCTTTTGATTCCTCTTCTGATCAGGATTTATCTATACCCACCTATGAGGACTCTGATGCAGAAGACTCCATCCCTTCTACTTCTCCCCTTGAGGATTTCTTTTTTGGAGAAACTTTGCATACCTTAAGGGAACACTTTCACTGGGAGAGTCAGGATTTCTCTGAATCTAAAAAGAGACTTGGAGATTTTCTTCTTCTTCCTCAGCATAGGCCTTTGGTTATACCTCCTGTTCTAGACATTGTTGATGTTTTCTCAGAATCCATTATGACTCTTGATTCCCTGCCTCCGGCTCCTAGTAAGCCAGACAGATAATACAGGGTTCCTGACTCCCACAAATTCCTTTTCAAAAATCCTACTGCTGACCCTGAAACCATTTCTCAGGGTCCCAAGGGCATTAAGGCCTCTACTGCTAAAAATTCTACCCCTTCTGATACATACTCCAGGGTGCTGGATAGATGGGGTGAGAAGGTTTACACTCCTGCAACCTCGGCAATCAGGGCTTTAAACTGTCAATTTCATATGCTTAAATATCAACAGCATGTCATGGGTTTACTTAAGCAGAAAATGATGTTGATTTCTGACTATGTGGAAAATAGAGTTGCAGGATTTATTATATTCAGCTAAACAAGTTGGTAAACATACATTGCAATGTGGTTTTGATTCCTTGGAGGCCTCTTGCAGGGCTGCTGTAAACTGGGTATGTGATAAGAATGCATGCTTGGCTCAAGGAGCAAAGTCTGTCTGACCATGTTAAAGCAAAATTGTTGGATGCTCCTTTACAACAGGGCAGTTTATTTGGTAATAAGGCTGAAGAAGTTTTGAAAAAGATGGAAGATAAAGCTAAATCTATGCAAACTGTGAAATATATCTTACAAGTGCAGCCAGCCAGGTTTAGTAGGCACTGGCCTACTAAGAACTGGTCCTTTCCAGTATCCTCTAGAGCCGCTCAGGTCAAGCTCAGACATTCCAAAGGCTCCAGGTTTCAGTCGCAGGGAACTTTTAGAACAAAGCAATGGGGTGCCTCCACCTCCATATCTAAGCAACAAGACACTTCCCTATGGTAAATAGTCTCAATGACTTTCCTCTGCAATCACCAAGCACTTATCTTTTGGTCACCCCTCTGGGGGGAAAACTGGCACTTCATGCACGAAACTGGCAACTGATTACCCAGGACAAATGGGTTTTAAATATAGTATCCCAGGGATACAGATTTCATTTCCACATGTTGCCATTCCCAAACGGATGGCCAGATCTGCTGCTAAATCAGTGGGCAGAGGCCCAGAAACAAGTTGTCCCTCATGAATATGGGGGCTATTCAACCAGTACCAGAAAAGGAAAAGGGACAAGGTTTCTATTCCAAACTTTTCCTGGTACCCAGAAAAGACAAATCATGGCGTCCAATTCTGGACTTTCTAAATACATTTCTGGACATTCCAAAATTCAAGATGCTGACTCATCAGTTAGTACCTGTGCTAGGCAAGAATGCCTGGTTGGTAACTCTAGAATTAAGAGGCTTACCTGCATATCCCAATCAGGGAATCTTGCAGAAGATACCTCCGCTTCAAAGCAGGCTACTTGCATTACCAGTTCTCTGCACTTCCCTTTGGCTTATCTACTGCGCCCAGGGTATTCACAAAGTGCCTTGCACCAGTAATTGCATTTTGCAGGCAAAGAAATATTCAAATGTATCCATACCTGGACGATTGTCTAATTCAGGCAGAAAACAAGGACACTCTTCTAAGGCATCTGGCATTTGTAAAAAGGGTTCTAACTTGTCTAGGGTACACCATAAACAAAAAAGAAATCACAGCTGGTACCCTCTCAAACAATTACATTCCTGGGTGCAAGCTTGAATATAATTGCCCAGATGACTTACCTTATGCCAGAAAAACAAATTCAATTGATGACTTACTTCAGACAGGTGGCTGCAAAAACCCAGCTATCTGCAAGACAAATTCTGCAGGCCTTGGGGTTCATGGCATCCTGCATTCTTCTAATTCCATATGCAAGACTGCATATGAGGAAACGTCAGTGGTACCTAAAAAGCTTATTTGTCACGGCCTGAAAACAATGATTGTTATCATACCTTGCCTGCAACTAGAGTTCCTATGGTGGGCAGAGGCCTGCCACCAAAACAAGGGACTGCCATACACTCCACCCCCTGCTGCCCAAACCCTAACTACATATGCATCAGACTATGCTTGGGGGGCTCATCTGGCAGGGAAGTGCATTCAGGGCAAATGGAGCCCAAATCAAATGCACCTTCATATCAATCAAAAAGAGATGCTAGCTGTACATAATGCACTGACAGCCTTCAAGGACTACCTTCATCCAGGACAATTAATGATAGACAACACCACAGTTATGTGGTACATAAGCAGGGGGGTACACACTCCTACCCCCTTTGCAGACTAGCCATGGCATTGTGGAACACTGCCTTGACCTATCATATACAACTACAAACTCAATTCCTGCCAGGAAAGCTGAATACTCTGGCAGACGAACCAAGTAGAAATCTCATGGACCTACACAAATGGAAACTGGAACCACGGATTTTCAACATGTCACGCAAATGGCGGAGTCCAGACGTAGATCTTTTTGCTTCACCCCAGAACTATCAGTTGGACAAATTCTGCACAAGAACTCATCACAAAAAAGCCTGGAAAGTGTATGCTCTATCATCAGTCTGTGCTTTTCCCCCTCTGCCTCTGCTCTCCAAAGTTCTACTAAAAGTCAAACAGGGCAAACCAAAAATTATTTTGATTGCTCCAGACTGGCCTCGCCAACACTGGTACCCACTCCTGCGCAATGTCACACATTCCACCGTGGCACCTGCCTCATACACCTTACTGTCTCAGCAGAACAACCAAATTCTGCACACTCAGCTCCAAACTTTGAATCTTGCAGCATGGCTAATCACCTAAATACACCCTTGGCATCCCTCAGCAAACCTGTGATGGATGTCATTTTGGAGGCAAGAAGGCCTAGTACTAGAAAATTGTATGCCGACAAATGGAAAAGAGATGAGCAGAGCAGTGCCCAACATTCCTCAGATTTTACAATACTTAACTGAGATGCTTCACAAGGGCCTGTCCTTTTCTTCCATAAAAATCCATGCCTCAGCCATTTCAGCTCATTACAACACAGAAACTCCCCTCTTCTCTCATCCTCTGCTAAAGCAGTATCTCAGAGGGGCCAAAAACTTAAAACCACCCAAGAGAGCTCCAATCCCTGCCTGGGACCTCAATTTTGAATTGGAAAAACTCACTCTCCCTCCTTTTGAGCCAGCTGCTACTGCAGACTTCAACTTTCTCACCTGAAAAGCAGCTTTCCTTTTAGCAGTCACTTCAGCTAGAAGGATTTCCGAATTACAGGCTCTTATGGCAGTGGACCCTTTCATTATTTTTCATGCGGTCAGGGTGTGTCTCAGGACCAATCCATCCTTCATGCCTAAGGTGGTATCCAGTGTGGCTCTTAATCAGACCATTCATTTGCCAACTTTCTTTCCCAATCCACAGAACAAGGGGGATCAGATTCTGCATTCATCGGATGTACACAGACAACTTAGATTTTACTTAAACAGGACAAAATATCCAAGAAAATCTGAACTACTGGTGGCATTTGCTGCAGGGGCAGAGGGAAAGGCTATTTCAAAGCAGACTATTTCCAAATGGAAAACTATCCTCCAGGGGATCAGATCTCATTCCACCAGGGCTGCATCTACTTCTACAGCCTTTCTGAGAGGGGTTGCTACCAGACACATTCTGGAAGATGCTACCTGGAGCTCACTTCATACGTTCACCAAACATTACCATTTACCTCTTTTCTCTAAATCCAGAGCAGGCTTTGCCACTGCTGTCCTGCAGGGCCTTATAGCTGGTCCTAATGCTGTATAAACCTATCCTCCCAACCATAGCTTTGGAAATCTACCCAAATGTAATGACTGCATCAGTGAAACACGACAAACCTAGTACAGTTGTGTACACTTACCATAGATGTAGATGTTTGCGTGTATTCACTGTTGCAGTCCTGATTCCCCTCCCTCCAGCCCCCTAACTTCTTTTGGCTATACCTCTACTTTCCTTTGCTATGCTTAAAAGCCTTTTTTTGTGTATTTGCTTTTTTGTTGGAGGTATATCTTTGTGCTTTTATGTTTAATTACTTCCCATAAGGGGGGCACCTGTCATCTGGGGCAAGAAAAACTGATGTAATGGCATCTGCTGCATGTTTTATACCCCTGACGACCTAGGACTGAATTTGGTTATGATACTTCTGATCAAGATTCTGAAATTTCTGTTACCTCTGATGACCAGGATTTACCCATATCTACCTATGAGAATTCTGATACAGAGGACTCTATTCCCTCTGCTTCCCCTCAAGAGGATTTCTCTTGAGGTGAAACCTTGCATACTCCTTAGGGAGCATTTTTGCTGGGAAAGCCAGGATTACTCTAATTCTAAAAAGTGGCTTAGGAATTTTACTCCTGCCCAAACACAGGTCTTTAGCTGTCCCCCCTGTATTGGACATTGTTGATGCCTTTTCGGAATCTAGTTTGGCCCCTGACTACTTACCTCCTGCTCCCAGAAAACCTGATGGATATTACAGGGTTCCTGACTCACAAGTTCCTTTTTAAAAATCCTACTGTGCATCCTGAGACCATTTCACAGGGACCCAAGGGCATTAAGGCTACTACTGCCAAAAATCCTACCCCCTCTGATAGAGAGATTCCAGGGCGCTGGATGGATGGGGTAAGAAGGTATACACTTCTGCAACCTTGGCCATTAGGGCCTTAAACTGCCAGTTTCATATGTTAAAGTATAAGCATATTATTGGATCGCTTAAACAGAAAATGATGTTGATTCCTGACTGCTGAAAATAAGGAGTTACAGGATTTAATGCATTCTGCTGAACAAGTTGGAAAACATACTTTGCAATGTGGTTTTGATTCACTAGAGGCATCTTGCAGGGCTGCTGTCACTGGGTCTGTACTTAGAAGGCATGCTTGGCTTAAGGAGCAATCTTTGCCAGGTCATGTTAAAGCTAAATTGCTGGATGCTTCCTTTAATCAGGACCGCCTGTTTGACAACAAAGTAGAAGTACTACTTAAAAAGATGGAGGAAAAAGCTAAAGCTATGCAAACTGTTAAAGATTTCCTACAAGTACAGCCTCTAAGATTTAGTAGGCATTGGCCCTTTAAGAATTGGTCCTTTCCTGCCTCTTCCAGGCCTTCTCAGTCCAAACCCAGAACCAGCAGAACACCCAGGTTTCAGTCCCAAGGTACGCACAGGGCTAAGCAATGTGGGGCTCCCACTTCCAAATCAGGGAATAGTAAGCCCCCCCCCCCCCCCCCGGTAAACTGTCTCAATGACTTAGCTTTAAAACTTCCAAGCCCTTCTCAACTGACTCCCCCTTTAAGGGGAAAGATTGCTCTGCAGGCAAAAAAACTGGGAACTCATTACCCAGGACAAATGGGTTTTAAATATAGTTTCCCAAGGATACAGATTCCATTTCCACACATTACCAACCCCAAACTGTTGTCCAGACCTACCCTCAAATCAGTGGGCAGAGGCTCAAAAGCAAGTACTTTCTCCCTTAAGTAAAAGGGCTATTCAGACTGTCCCAGAAGAGGAAGGGGACAAGGTTTCTACTCAAGACTTTTCCTGGTACCCAGAAAAGACCACACATGGCATCCTATCCTGGACCTTTCTATCCTAAACACCTTTTTGGTGATCCCAAAATTCAAGATGCTAACTCTTCACCAGTTGCTTTCTATGCTAGGCAAGGATGCCTGGTTGGCAACACTAGATTTAAAAAAAGCCTACTTGCACATCCCAATCGGGGAATCTTGCAGAAGATACTTACGCTTCAAAGCAGGCTACATGCACTATCAGTTCCCTGCACTGCCCTTTGGCTTATTTAGTGCGCCCAGGGTATTCACAAAGTGCCAACTCCAGTAATTGCGTTTTGCAGGCAAAGAAATATTTAAATATACCCATACCCGGACGATTGTCTAATTCAGGCAGAAAGCCAGGACACACTTTTGAATTATCTGGCCTTTGTACAAAGGGTTATAACTTGTCTGAGGTACACCATAAACAAAAAGAAATCACATCTTGTACCCTGTCAACAAATTATATTCCTGGGAGCAAGCTTTGAACACAACTTGCCAGGTGGCTTTCTTCACGCCATAGAAACAAATTAATTTGACAGCTTACTTGAAACTAATGGCCAAAAAATCCCCTGCTGTGTCTGCAAGACAAATACTGCAAGCCTTGGGGTTCATGGCCTCCTGCATTCTCGTAATTCCATATGCAAGACTGCATATGAGGAAAATACAGTGGTATCTAAAAAGCCTATGGTGTCAACATTCTCAGGATCTTGAAGCAATGATTCCTATCATACCTTGCCTACAGTTAGTTCCTTTGGTGGGCAGAGGCCTACCACCAAAACAAGGGACTACCATTCACTCTACCCCCTGCCACCCAAACCCTAACAGACGCATCAGACTATGCATGGGGGGCTAACTTGGCAGGGAAGTGCATTCAGGGCAAATGAAACCAGAGTCAGTTGCACCTGCATATCAATCAAAAAGAAATGTTAGCTGTACAGAATGCTCTAACAGCCTTCAAGGACCACATTCTTCCAGGACAATTAATGGTAAAGACTGACAACATCACTGTTGTGGTACATAAACAAGCAGGGGGGAATGCACTCATACCCCCTCTGTAGATGAGTCATGGCTCTCTGGAACACAGCCTTGAGCTACCAAGTGCACCTACAGGTTCAATTCCTGCCAGGAAAGCTAAATGCACTGGCAGACGAACTAAGCAGAAATTACATGGACCCACACATGTGGAAATTGGAACCAAAGACTTTCAACATTTTGATAAATTGGGGAACCCTGATTTAGAACTGTTTGCCTCCCCCCAGAACTACCAGTTGGACAAATTCTGCACAAGGACACCCCACAAACAAGCTTGGAAAGTGGATGCCCTGTCCTTCACCTGGAAAAATCTATCAGTTTATGCCTTTCCTCCTCTGCCTCTCTTCTCCAAGGTACTGCTAAAGATTAAATAGGACAAACCAAGGACGATACTGATTCCACCAGACTGGCCATGCCAACACTGGTACCCCCTCTTGCGCAGTGCATCACTGCTGGCACCATGGCACCTGCCCTCAGACCCCTACAATGCGGTCCCAGCAGGAGAGTCAGATTCTGCACCCTCAGCTTTAAACCCTGAACCTGGCAGCCTAGCTAATTACCTGATCTCTCCGTTACCATCCCTCAGTAAACAAGTGTTGGATGTCATTCTGGAGGCAAGGAGGCCTAGTACTAGAAAATCTTATGCTGAAAAATGGAAAATATTCTGTTCCTGGAACCAAACTCTGGGGGATGGGCACAGCAGTGCCCAATTTACCACTGATTCTTTAATACTTAACTGAGATGCTTCACAAGGGCCTTTCCTTTTCCTGTGTCAAAATTCATGCCTCAACCATTTCAGCTCGTTACAACACAGAACCCACCCCTCTTCTCTCATCCCACTGTTCAAGCAGTTCCTCAGAGGGGCCAAAAACTTAAGACCAACCAGGAGAGCTCCAACCCCATCCTGGGACCTTAACTTTGTATTGGAAAATCTCACTCTACCTCCTTTTGAGCCAGCTGCAAGTGCAGAGTTAAAATTCCTTTCTTGGTAAACAGCCTTCCTTTTAGCCATCACTTCAGCAAGAAGAGGGTCTGAATTGCAGGCCCTTAACGGAGTGGAGCCTTTCATCATCTTTCATGCGGACAAGGTGTCCCTCAGGACCAATCCCTGCATGCCCAAGGTAGTATCCAGTGTGATTCTTAATTAGTCCATTCATTTGCCAACCTTCTTTTCTAATCCACAGAACAAAGGGGAATGGATACTGCACTCCTTAGATGTGCACAGACAACTTAGATTTTACTTGAACAGGACTAAATCTCAGGAAATCTGAACAGCTGCTGGTGGCATTGGCATTTGCTGCAGGGGCAGAGGGAAAGGCCATTTCAAAGCAAACCATTTCTAAATGGATTGGCCATTGCATTCATTTCTGCTGTAAGCACCATAGAAAACCTATCCCACAGAGGATAAGACCACACTGAACCAGGGCTGCATCTACCTCTACAGCCTTTCTCAGAGGTGTCCCTACCAGGGACATCCTAGAAGTTGCTACCTGGAGTTCTGTACATGCTTTCACTAAGCATTACCATTTGCCAATTTTCTTTAAATCCAGAGCTGGTTTTGCCACTGCAGTCTTGCAGGTCCTTCTTAACTGGTCCTAATGCTATCTAAATTCCTCCTCCCATCCTTGGCTTTGGGCATCTACCCAAATGTGATGACTGCAACAGTGAAACACGAAGAACATAGTACAGTTGTGTACACTTACCATAAATGTAGATGCTAGAGTGTATTCAATGTTGCAGTCCTGGTTACTCTCCCTCCAGCCACCTGACTTTTAGCTATACCTTTATTCCTCTTTACTATGCTTAAAAGCTTTTTGGTGTATTTGCCTTTTTGTTGGAGGTATAACCTTGTGTGTGTGTGTGTGTGTGTGTGTGTGTGTGTGTGTGTGTGTGTGTGTGTGTATATATATATATATATATATATATATATATATATATGTATATATATATATATATATATATATATATGTATATATATGTATATATATATATTTGTGTATATATATATATATATATATATATCATTGCTTCCTATTAGGGGGCACCTGACGTCTGGAGCAAGAAAAACTGATGTAATGGTGTCGGCTACATGCTTTATACCCCTGACTCTCTGACGTCATGGAAGATGAGACAGCAACCGACGCATGACCCAAGACTTTGATAATCAGGCTGACTGAGGGCTACTGCAAGCAGATAACTCAAATGTGATGACTGCAACATTGACTACACCCAAACATCTACATTTATGGTTGTGTCCACAGCTTTACTTCCACCACAACCAGGCCTCGTATTTTGGGGGCTTCTAACAGGTTAGGGCAAGAAAAACTAATGTAATGTCATCAGCTGCCTTACATTATACCCCTGACGACCTGACGTCAGTCCTCAAGCGACAGCAACCGACACAGAAATACTGAGTGTCTGGTATGTGGGCCGGCAGAGGGCTACCCTGGCAGGGATAACCCAAACGTGATGACTAACATCTACATTTCTGGTAAGTGTACACAACTGTACTTTCTTTGGTACATAAACAAGCAGTGAGGTACAAAGTCTTATCTTTGTCGCCTGGCAATCAAGACGTGGGAGTTGGCAGTTCAGTACAGTGTCATACTGCAGGCTGTGTACCTTCCCTCTGCTCAGAACCTTGTGTTAAATTCATTGAGCAGATCCATGACACCATCCCACAAGTGGATGCTTCACAGGCATGTGTTCCTGGACCTAGTTCACCGTTGGGGTACTCCAGAGATAGATTTATTTATCTCCTCCAGAACAGAAAACGTCTTTTCTGTGGGTTCCCTCCCCCTCAGGCATGGAAGGTGGACATCCCTCTCTTTCTCATGGAAGGGGGTGTTTCTTTATTCATCCCTCCCTTCTCTACGATTCAGAAAGTCATGCTGAAAATTCAACAGGAGAAACCAAAAATGTTGTTAGCGACCCCATTTTGGCCAAGACAGCATTGGTTCCCTCTTCTGCAGTTAGCCAAGGGCCATCACTATAAATTGCTTCACCAGATGGCATTAAGGCAAGGAATCTCTGATTCATCCACACTTGTCACCCTTTCACCTGACTTTGTGGATTATCAACTTCTGATTCCTTTTAGCCACCTTTTCTCTAAGGACATGCTTTGGGTTTTGCAGGAGGCCAGGAAACCCACTACAAGGAATTGTTAAATTTCCAAGTGAACAGGATTTTCTGTTTGGTGCCAGAAAGGGAAAAAAAGACCCTAATAGGGTGGATATTCCTTTGATATTATCTTACCTGTGTGAGTTACTTAACAGGTGGTCTCTTATTTTTCTTTTAAGATCCACTGCTCTGCTTTATCTGCTTGCCTGCCATTGACCCCTCCATTGGCTTTTAGGTTGTAGGTTAAGCTTTTTTTTGAAACGCGTCCTGCACATGAATCCTCTCAGGAAACCAGATGTCCTTCTAGTCCCATGTTGTCGTATTCTTACTGTGGGATCCTCCATTTCCGGTGACCTGAACATCTGCTCCTATGCGAAAGCTTAATCCTGTTTGCTGCCAGGTGCGCAGGACGTCACACGTAGTGCCATAAACCACGGTCCTTAAATGTAATGTCTTCACGTACAGACCTCCAATCTTTTTCTGCTGCAGTCATATGTCAGATCAGTCACTTCGCTTCGCTGTTTGACTTCTAAAGGCAAGCACCCCATTGGGGAAAACCCTTTATTTTTGCTTGGGCTTTGGTTGTTGATTATTTCTTGGCTGTTGTCCGCTAGAAATGGGAAATGTAGGTATGGATGTAAATTCTGCACAAAGATATGAACTTTGTAGCATCTGCCAGTCGGTTGTACCGAAAACTCTCTGCAGTTGTCTGGCAGCCTTAAAACTTTACCTTGAGAACCAGAGGATAAAATGCTTAGACCTACATATGGATCCGGATTCTGCCATTGAGGCGGAGCTGCCTAAAAAGGACACATTTGCAAGCCCAGCACTTCTACCCCTCCATCATAGGACGTCCCACCAGCCACCGATTTAGGGGTTGAGGGATATCCGTTGGGGTCAGCGTTTTCAGTGACTACTCTCGGGGAAGCCACTTCAGAAGCACTGTTAGGCACGTCCTCAGAGTTAGTTACAATGTTGGCTTTGACTGAAGTCGAGGGAGAACCAGGCTCCACCGGATGTCCATCCGCGGTCCAGGAATCGAAATCCTTACCCACAGGCCAGATCCCAGAAACTAGGCCCCCTGTCTCTGCTAAACCTACTCCTCTGAAAAGGAAACAAAAAAGACTAAGCACCTGGCTGCTTCCTCTGAGGAGCAACCAGACTGGCACTCCTCCTTCCAGTCTTTGCTGCAGGCCTTTATGGTTCTTAGGCCTTCGGCATCCACAGCTGCCACATTGCCTGTCCTCAGCCCCAGGCCAGCCTCAGCTGCTTCCATCCCTCCTACTCACACCCAGAAGGAAGACTCCTCTTCCTCCTCTGTCGGTCACCTACTCCTCTCAGATGGGTTCCCTCTTGGAGTATTACTCCCCAGATGAAGACTCCCTAGAGGGAGACTCTCCCCCCGAAGATATTACCTTTTGGGAAACTAAAATGAGGAAGTACTTCAAGTGGGATGCTACTCAGATGACAAAAGTCCAAAAAAGGTATTTTGACTTACTCCAGGTGGAATCACCTTCCCCCTTGGCTATGCCTCCTGTGATTCCAGCCTACCTGGATGCTTTTGCTTCACCATAAAAGACACCAGAATCACAACCACCAGCTCCCAAAAGACCTGATTGCTTTTATAAGGTCCTCGATGACCACAATTTCTTCACAAAGCCACCATCGGCAGATCCTGCAGTCATTGCAGTGGCTCCTGACAAAACAGTCCAGACTCGTATCTACTTCCTTCCTCTTTCCATCAGAGAAGGACAGCAAGGTCATGGACAAACTGGGTAAAAAGATATGTACCTGTTCTTCACTAGCCTTCAGGGCTATCAGTTACCAGACCCACATGGTCAAATATGCCCTAGATTTGGTGTCACAAGCCTCCTCCTCCTCCATGCCTGATTCTCCCAACAAATCTCAGGTAGCATCTAACCTGTCCTTGGCATCTCAGATTGCCAGACACTCGATAAAGTATAGCTATGATGAATTTGTGACCCCCACTAGGTCTGCAGCCTCAGCTTCGGTTCTGAGCAGATATTCCTGTCCTAGGCTGCAGCCCCTTCCTGAAGATTTTAAAAAGATATTGGACGCACCTCTGGACAACAAATTCCTGTTTGGCAAACCGTCTGCTAAACTGTTTAAAAGCCTCCAGGAAAAAAATAAGGAGCTCCAGGACCTAAAACATTTACTGGTCTCCCCAATTCCTAAATATTTCAGGAATTACCCTGTAAACACTTCCTTTGTTAGAAGAGCCCCTGCTCCAAGCTTCTTCACTACTTCCAGGCACAGAGAAGGGCCCAGGAGAAGACACCCTTCCCTTAGGATGACCCCTCGTCAGCCTTCCACCGGGCAGCCCTTTCAAGCCAGAAACCATAATGCTTCACTGCCTTAGCCATCTTCCTCTCTCATCCCGTTTCTTTGTGTTCCCCTCTGGAAAAAAGTCACTTCAGATCGATGGGTTCTGGCAGTAGTGGAAAAAGAATACGTCATGTACTGGCAGGAAAAAACACCACAAGGCATCCCCTTCCCTCCAAAAACCAGCTTCACCTAATCCTTCAGGTTATCCAAGAACTACTTCACCCAAGGGACCATAGAAACCGTCCCCCAGGCCAATAAGGGAAGGGGTTTTACTCAACGTTATTCCTGGTGCCAAAAAAGGATAGATCCTGGAGTCCCATCCTAGATCTATCTTTCCTAAACCTTTTTCTGAAGGTCCGTTCCATCAGAATGCTGTCACTTCAGTGCCTTCTTCCACTGTTTGCCACCCAAAGCTTTCATGGCCACTTTGGACCTGAAGGAGGTCTTCCTCCATATTCCCATCCACCCAAACTACAGGAAGTATTTACATTTTGATGGAACTTCTTCACACTTTCAATTTACTGCCTTGACCTTTGATTTATCCACTGCACTAAGGGTCTTCACAACGTGCCTAGCCCCAGCAATAGCTTACTGCAGAAAAAAGGCATTCTAATCCCCTTCTTATCATGCCTGAAGACAGAAATGAGGTGGTGGATCCAGCAAGTGCAACAGAACTCAGGCCTACCCCTACGTCCCACCGGTTCGATACAGTCCATGCACACGGATGCCTCCAATCGAGGGTGGGAAGTAACTATGAACTGCCTCAAGGTGCAGGGCCTGTGGGAGCCCTCCCTCCAGAAAAAGCATATCAACATAAGGGAGATGAACAGCGATCCACCTAGCCCTGCAGGTCTTTCTCCGTCTCAACTACATATCTTCACAGAAACACAACTGTGATGCATCAACAAACAGGGGGGGGACCAGGTCTTACCTGCTCTGCAGGCTAGCAATGCAGGCATGGGTGTTAGCCTCTCAGAACAACATATCACTGCAGGCAGTCTATATTCCATCCCAGGACAACCATCAGACGGATGCCTCAGCAGATCATTCTCTCTGCATCACGAGTGGATGTTGCAGAGAGATGTGTTCTTAGACATTGTCCACCAACGGGGCACACCTCAAATAGATGTATTTGCTTCCCCCCAGATCACACAATTGCCACTTTTCTGCTCCAAGGATCCCTCCCCACTTGCCTGGATAGTGGGCGTCTTCTCCATCTCCTGGAAGGGAATGTTCCTTTATGCCTACCCTCCCTTCCCACTCATTCAGAAAGTCCTTCTAAAAATCAGGAGGGACAAGCCAAGAATCTTGCTAGTGACTCCCTGTTGGGCAAGGCAGCATTGGTTCCCCCTTTTTCAATCTCTTGTCAAGGGCGGTCACCACAAGTTGGCCTCACAAGGTGGACCTACACACACAACAGATGGGAGCTCTCATTCATCCACACCTGGAGATGATCTGCTTAACCCTCTTTGTGATGAACTTTGATCCCCTTTAGACATCGCAGCACAGAGGACATGCTATTTGTCCTGCAGGAGGCAGGGAACCCAACACCAGATGGTCATATTTTTCCAAATGGTGTCTCCAAAAGGCAAAGGGACCCCTTCCAAGTGGATGTTCCTCTAGTCTTCGTCAATTGGTGAGCTCATAAAATCAAGACCTTTTATACTCATCAGTGAAGGTCCACTTTGTCTGCCATTTCTGCCTGCTTACCTCTGGACCCACCTCTACTTTCCAGATTGGATGTCAGACTATTCTTAAAAGGGGTTCTGCAGCTTTGGCCACCAATGAAAACTATTCCTCAACCTTAGGACCTAAACTGTGTACTAGAAAAATTCACAGTTGTTCCCTTTCAGCCAGCTAGCTCTGCTTCTCTGCAGATGTGCACATGGAAAACTGTCCTACTAGTAGCCCTTACCTCAGCCAGAAGGGTTTCAGAATTACAAGCTTGAATGGCATTCTCATCCTATGCAGTCTTCCACAAAGAGGGTGATCCTGTGCACCAATCCCTCCTTCATGCCCAAAGTGGTCAGTGAGCTGTCCCTCAGTGTATTCACTTATCCACCTTCTTTCCTTTGCCACAGAATGACAGTGAGAGAATACTCCACTCCCTTGATGTCCACAGACAACTAAGGATCTATTCAGACAAAACCAAAGCTGTCAAAGTCCAGTCAGCTCTTTGTGTCCTTCCACCCCAGGGCCCTGGGCAAGGTGTTACCTAAACAAACTATCTGCTGCTGGATAAGGAAAACTGTCTTTCTGTTATTCCTACTACGGCAAACACTTACCTCATGGGGACAAGGTACACACTACAAGAGCTGTGGCTTTTTCTGAGGCCTTTCTTCAGGGCCTGGACACAACTACCATTCTCGAGTCAGCCATGTGGTCTTTTGTGCATATCTTCGCCAGACATTACAAATTGGACCATGTCTCCAGAGCCAGAGTAGGATTTGCAAGAGCAATCCTGCATGGATTCCTGGAATCTGCAGCTTCTTCCACCACCTTTCCTCCTACTTGAGCGGTGGCACTCTTCTACAGTAAGAATACTACAACATGGAAATAGAAGGACATAGAATACTTGTGTAAACTCTTACCATAACCTTTTTTTCCGTGTTGCAGTATTCCTTCCCACCCACCTATTCCCCTTCACTACATTTACCCTGTCTAGATGCCAGCATTTGTTACTGCTAAGACTACTGTCCGACTGGGCAGTCAGTTCTTAGGTCTGTGCATGCAGATGTCACATTTAAGGCCCCTGGTTTACGGCCCTGTGTGTGACGTCCTGCGCACCTGCCAGCAAACAGGCTTAAGCTTTTGCATAGGAGCCAATGTGCGGGTCACCTGAGGTGGAGGATCCCACAGTAAGAATATTGCAACTTGGAAGAGAAGGAAATCTATGGTTATGGTAAGGTTATACACAACTATTCTTTCGGCCTCCTTGGGATCTTAATTTTGTCCTAGATAAGTTGACTCAGGCCCCCTTTGAACCAGCTGTTTCAGCATCTCTTAAAATTTGTACTTTGAAAGCAGTGCTTCTGGTAGCCATTACCTCTGCCAGAAGGGCTTCTGAGATCCAGGCATTAATGGCTTCACCACCATTCCTAGTTTTCCATAAGGATAGAGTTTCTTTGAGAACTGATCCTTTTTTTATGCCTAAAGTGATTAATGTCCTCTCTCTAAATCAGACAATTCAGTTGCCTACTTTTTTCCTGTCTCTGCAATCTCTTAGTGAGGATTTTGCATTTCCTTGATCTGCATAGACAGCTTAGATTTTATCTGGACAAAACAAAGTCTATTAGGAAATCTGATAGGGCTCCGGGCTTACCTTTTTATAAGCAAACTATCTCTTCTTGGATTTCTAAGGCAATTGTACTTTATCAGCTTCATGGAAAATCCTTTTCTTCTGTGAAAGCCCACTCCACTAGAAAAGTTGCATCCTTAGGAGCTTTCTTCAACGGTCTGGGCACGCAATCCATTCTGGAAGTTGCCACTTGAATATCAGTTCATACATTCACTAAACATTGCAAGCTAGATAATATTTCCAGGGCCAGGGTAGGTTTTGCCAGAGCAATCTTGCATGGTTTTCTGGAAAATGGGTCCTCCTAATTTTTCTATTTATTATTCCTCCTCCCTGAATCCCTTTGCAGCTTTTGTACTCACCCATATGCCATATATGAAGATTACTGCAACATTCTGTAGAAGGACATAGAATAGTTATGTAAAATCTTAACATAACCATAGATATCCTTCTCTTCTATGTTGCAGTGTTTTAGCCCACCTGCTTTTCCCCCCTACATCTTGCTCATTTCTTGGATGACTGGCCTTTGGGCATTTTCTAATTTCCTCATTGGGCTACCATTCTGAGGATTGTATGTGTCAATGTCTTTTTTATGGCTGACGTTTTTTCAGCCTACGTGCGACGTCTCACAGGCAGTAGCTTGAAGCTTTTGTACACTGGCTGGACGTCAGGTTGGTGGTTGAAATGCAACCCATATGTGAAGAATACTGCAACACAGAAGAGAAGGGCATCTGTGTTTATGGTAAGATTTTACACAACTATTCTTTTTCAGTCAAACACCACTGTTATGGTTATATCCTTTGTAGTTAGTCTTGATGAAGTTGCCTTCCAGGTTGAGTTTTCGTTGTAGTCTGAGGTCGACGATAGTTCAAATGCACATCTATATAAGGCTTTTCAATTTTTTCCTATTGAAAGTGTGTGTGATTTGAATGGTTCCTTTTTTTTTGCAAGTGAGACCAGTGGTGTGTGCTGCTTTCTTTTGTGTGCTAGAAGTGGTGATCACTTTTTTATTCTGAGGGTTTGTTTGCAAGGCCTTAAGTCTAATTCTCATCTCTTGAGTAGGTGATAGCTGGATGCTGAATATTGAACAGACCTCCACAGACAGTTATTGATTTGGTTATGCTGTTATTATTTTAATTCCCGTTTTAGAACTATTTAATCAAAAAAAAAAATCTTTAAGAATAAAAGGTCCTGGAAGAAGTTTGGAGCAAGCATCCCACACTGCACACGGGTTGCATAACCTACAGGAAGGAAATGCAATATAGTTGGAATAATCCCTCAGTGAATTGGGATTCATATAAATGTACCCTTAGCTAAGCAGCCGTCTCTTCCAAAATCCGTACTTGCATTTTTTTGTGTGCACATTTTTTTTAATTACCTGATTGGTGTTCACCAGGCCGGCGTGGAAGGATGATTTTGATAAGCAGGATTGATATCTGTGCTGATCCTGCTGTAGTTCTAATAGGACACCACTGCACTCTGAGGTCTTATTACCTCCTACTTATTGTGCTGATGGCCCCCACTGTTGTATTTTGGGCTGGAGGGACATAAGTTAGTTTTCCCCCCTTTCTGATTAGTCTTCACAGGCAGCAGAGTTTTAAAGTGTTGTAAATTTCTTGAGTGAGATGAGCATGATGTTTGAATTTTTCTCATCAGTTTCCATCCCTCAGGATCATTTCTTTTTAGAGAGCTCTTACAGATTAAGCTCTTCTTTAGCCTTCTCTGCGTAATGTTATCGGAAGAGGGAGAGTGCGTGTCTTCCGTTATCCACATGTGAGCTCCACATTATGGGAATTATCTTTGTTTCTTGGAAGCATCTATAGTTTGGGTTATCTTCCACTGGGAACATGCTCTACCATTGTGTGACCCCCCCCCCCCCACACACACACACGGTCTAGCATTTAACTACCCCAGTGCTTATTCTTCTATTGTTTCTTTGGAACATATTTAGTTCACTGGTCCTTGCAGGTGCCCTCAGTGAATATTGAGTCCTCAGCAGCCTAAGGGCTTGTCGGGTCTTACCCCCTTTAGCTTTACTGTGTTTCTGATACCTTTTTATCTGTATTAGGTACCTTTTGCAGTTTCTGTCCTCCATAATCCATCTGCTTTTGGCCAGGTGAACTGAAGTGATTGGTTTGTATAGTCTCTGGAAGGATCAGTCACTGGCTTCACTGGCAAAGATCCTTGTTTCCTCTTCAGCTCTGGATACCACAGACACTGCAGCTATGGGCTGCTGCATGGGGTATTTGCTTGCATAGGTTTCCTCCTTTTGGGATGTCGTGTTTTTGATGAGTAGCTCTAGGGGTTGTGATGTTTTTTCCCCTTTTGTCTTCAACTATGAATGTTCTCAGGTCCCTCCCTTGAAGGTACATCCATTGCTGTGGAAACAGACACCAGAGCTTTACATGCACTTTTATGAGAAGTACATCCAGATTGTCTTTTGTTTCAGTGGTGTAGATTTCAGTCATTTGCTAAGCAGGGATAATCCTTTCTTATCCTTCTCAAGTATTGGTGGTGTGGCACAAGGAGTTGCATCTTTTTGCTGCCCAGGAGAATGCTTTACTTGTAGTCTGTGCTGCTTTTTACAGGACATAAAGAATTGGACTTGAAAATGAAGATTCTGTCATGCCTTTCTCCCTGCCTTCTTGATTTTTCTCTCTGGTTATGAAGATAAGGGCAGAAAGGCTGAAGCTTGTTTATATCAAAATATGGTGACCATGAATAGTTTGATTTTTTTGGGCTTTGTAGGGCTCTCTTCTTCTGATACCATTACAGTGCAGGTGGCAAATGCATCTATCCATGGGTAGGATGTTTTTCTTACCCCAAGACCTTGGTTCCATGCGCAGCTTTGCTAGTTTCACTGTATCTCGAATGAGGCTGCGGAGGAATTTCTCTTCCTGTTGTAGTTTTAATTCTGAGAGGCAGCATAGATAATTTTGAGCAGGATCACCAAGAACAATTAATATGTGGTTTTACTTGCCTGCAAACCTACATCAGTTCCAGACATTTTTTTTCAGTAACCCTCTGATGTGATGTTTCATCTCATTTTTATTCCCACTTGTGGGTCAGATCCAAGCCTTCGGATCCATCTAGACCTTTTACAAAAGCTTGAGGCCTTCAGCAAAGCTCTTGTGCATTATACCTTACCCATAATGCAGTTCTCGAACTCCCCCAGATCTCGTTTGCCGCTCAGCGAAAGATGTGGTCTTCTCGGGAAGCTCTGGGCTGTGACAATTTATTATATACTTTTACAATTTTCTTACTTAAATTTTTCTCTGGCATTTAATTTAACAAATTCCTTGTCCCTTTTATGTCCCTTTTAGTTAGAGGATGATCTGAGTGTGAGTTGTTCCCCCTTCATACTTTTCCCCTCGCCATGTCCGTTTAAGTTAAAGGATGTTTGTTGCTCAAGCCATCTATCCCTTTCAACATACGTTTAAATTAGGACATTCTTTTCTTTAGTTAAAAAAAAAAAGAGATCTTTTCTTCAACTTCTTTAATGTCCATTTAAGTTAGAGGGCGCTCCTTTGTGTGTGTATTATTTTTCCCTCAACTTGCGTACCTTATTTATTTACTATAGCTGGTTAAACCTTTTGAATTATGTCTCCAAAACAGGAAGGAAATCCCTTGGTGATTACATGTACAAGAGTCATGCTGCATTTGTCATGGGTTTAATCAAAGGGCTCTCATGGCGCATAAAAATAAGCTCATCTTAAAAGGATTGCTTAAAACTCTCTTTTTCTGAGGCTTTTTCTCCAGAGTTCGCAAAATCATCTAAATCTGGCAAGTTACAAAAATGACCACCTTAGACTCCAAATTCTTCTTTGGAGCCAAAACAAAGTTCCTACTATGCTGTCTTTTCCTACAGATTCTTTGGAGCAGCCAGTTGCTGTTAATTAGAGAGGTTTTCGGAGCAACTTGAGCCTTTGTCTCCTACCGAATTTAGATATTGGAGCCAATACCTTCTTTGGCTCCCTTCTACTTTTTTGATGAATTCCAGATCCTACCTTATCTACCAGGAGTTTGTCTGATGACTATGTGGATGGAGTAGTGCAGAGACTTCTGAAGACAACCGGCCTTGGCCAAATTGTTACTGGATCCGAGCCTGAAGGCACCAGATCTGACAAATTCTTCCCCAATTGGCACCTACTCTTCCTCTGATCCTTCCACTGGTTTCGAAGCCAAAAGATTTGGATGTCCAACTGGTGTCTGTCTCTGATCGTAGACCCATGGGTTCCTTGGATCCGATGTCTGCCCTAAGTGCTTCTGCTCAGAGCGGGAGACCTCTAGGAGCTGACCCTCCCTGGTCAGGCTCTGAGAGCGGGTTCGGATCTCACTAGCACAGGTAAGTTCGGATCCTACCTCTGCCCCAGAACTTCTGTCTTCTGCGCTATAGATTGCCTCACCTATGATCTTTATGTTGGATCCAGGGTGTTCTTTGGATCAGAGACCAAGTGCCTTTGAGGGTATGAGGAGGGTAATGATTATATCCCAGTCTCAAGACAGTCTATCCAGGATCTTTCTTCCAGTTCTGGGCCGGTGACTTTGTCTTCTTATGTACCCCCTCCACAGGACTGCAGAGAACCCAGGCCTCAATGTCCAGCAAGGGACCACCCCCTTCTGAAACTTCCCCAGTTTACCCCACTGAGAAAGTCCCTCGGAAGAGGACTTGCAAGAGGGTAAGCATCTTGACTCCCCAGAAGAGTCCGTCACATCTGATACTGACCTCAGTGATGCATAAAGGTCCCCACCTGAAGATGTCTCCTTCAGAGACATCCTGGAAATGTTAAAACAGAGAGATGACTGACTGGCAGCCCACAACACCTTCAGCTGATGAGTCAGTAACATGAAGGCTTTCAGGTCTCACCCTTCCGCCTCTTGGGTGACCCCTTCTTCCAATGAGCTTATTGATTTAATCTCTTGAAGTTTTGGGAAACACCAGACTCCATAGACCCGGACTCTTAGAAGGCTAAATAAATATATCACTGCCCCTACGAACAAACTTTTCCTTACTAAAGGTGTAGCAGTTGATGCTGTGGTTGTGGCTACGGCCGATAAAAAGGAACCATCTGAGACCAGTTCCACTATCCATCCCCCGAATAAGGATTCCAGGATCATGGATGGGTATGGGAAGCATGTTTTTTCATCAGCAGCCTTTGCCTCACGGTCTCTGAACTACATGATTCATTTTACTAGGTTATAGAGGGATCAGGTAAAAGAACTGTCAGACTCCCTCCAAGGAGTTGTAGCTGATGCAACGGCAGACAAAGTAACCGCTCAGCTTGCCACCCTCAGGTTGTAAACTCCTCCATGAGACTCCTCTCATATGTAGCAGATGAAATGAATAGGGCAGCTGGTTCAGGCATCTCTCGTAGGAGGCAGGCTTGCCTGCGCCTTTCCGATTTCACAGAGCCCTTCAAGTCTTCCTTCATTAACACCCCTTTTGGTGGCGCCTCTATTTTTGGGTCCAAAGTAAAAGAAACTCTTACTAGATGTGAACAGAAAGGCAAGACCTTATCTGACATTGGAGTACGTTTTTCTGCACCCACTAGACCCTTTCCCAGAAGGTCAAAGAGGTAAATGGAAAGATGTGGTTCAAAAAATCAGAAAGGTCTTTCCAAGATGCACAGGGTGAAAGCTCCCTAGAGGCAGAGGGGGGGAACAATAATGGAAGATGGCACTCTCACAGCAGGGAGTCCTGCAGAATCAGGGCTCTAGAGAATCTTTCTTTAGTAGGACGTTTCAGCACTCCTAAGGGGGTGCCTGATTGTCCACCTCTGGAAGCAGTCTCTGCACCTTCATACCTGGCTAAAAATAAACGACAGATGGATGCAGAACAGAATATCCAGGGTTTCTTTCCTTTCTCCTTCCCCACTCCCATGAACAAAACCATTCCAGACGTTCCACCCAGTCAAAAGGAACAAGCAACCATAGAAATTCAAAGATTGCTAAGAAAGTCATCCAAGAAGTCCCCGCAGACCAGAGAGGATTCGGAAATTACTCAAGGTTCTTTTTAGTTCCAGAGAAAACAGGGGACTAGGAGACGCATTTTGGATCTCAGCATTCTTAAATCTGTGAAAGAGCAAGTTCTGGATGCTAACACTGCAGTTGATACTTCTGTTTTTTGGAAAAAGACAATTGGATGTTTTCTATTACCATATATGGATGGAAAGGCACTTCCAGCTAGGAGCCAGTCACTTCCAATTTCGAGCTCTGCTCTTTGGTCTCACTACAGCCTCCAGAGTGTTCAACAAATGGATGGCAGTAGTTGCAGCTTACCTGAGACACCAAGGATTACTGGTGTTACCATATCTGGATGACTGGCTCATAACCGCCCCGACCAGGCATCTTCTGCTACAGGCCAAGGAGTAACACCCTACAGCTCTGTTCTTCCCTAGGAATTACCATAAATTATGAAAAATCTGCTCTAGAGCCATGTCAAAACGTGGTCTTCATAGGAGCAGAAATGGACACAAAATGGATAATAGTCTGCTCTGTCTTGTCAAAGTTTTGCAATCTGTGATGCTATGTAAGAATGCTGATCTGAAAGGAATGGGCTTTTGTCAAACTAGTTCTCCAAGTAGTGGGCAAAATGCCCACCTCAATTGTCCTTTATTCACTTAGCTCGTCTCCACATGAGAATTCTTCAGTGGTTACTTTCGACGCAGTGGTCAGTAGTAGAATTTCCAATGATGCACAAGATCATGATAACCACCAGTTCATGCAAAAAGGATCTTCAGTGGTGGATTCACTCTCCCCTGGTGTCTCAAAGCCATACTTTTATTTCTACCCATCCCCAAGCTATGGTGATCACGTACGCGTCCTAGATGGGGGGGCTTATCTGGGAATGACAGTTGAAGGTATCTGGCATCAACACGAGGCCCATTCGCACATAAACTACCTGGAGATATGGGCTGTGCTTTTAGCGTTGCAAGCATTTCAAGATAGTCTCCCTCTGGGAACAGTAGCAATTCAGTCAGACAACATGTCTCTGGGTCTGGTACATAAACAAGCAAGGGGGGAACCAGCTCTTACTCTTTGTCGGGAAGCCCTGAGGATCTGGCAATGGGCTACATCTTCCAACCGCTTTCGGATAGTGATGCACATTCCAGGGAGGTCCAGTGTATTATCAGACAAATTGAGCAGAGCCCATACTATGGCCTCATGAGTGGTCACGCAATCAAAAATTGTTGAAGAGATCTTCCAGAAATGGAGCCAGCCTTGCTGCAACCTTTTTGCTTTGTCCACCAATACCAAATACAGCAACTACTTTGCCCTGACCCCCCCCCCCCCATGGTAGTCCCCAAGGGATGCACTTGTTCACGATTGGCCCCTGGGACTTCTTTATGCTTGTCCACCAGTTCTTCTAACTTCTAAATTTCTACAGAAAGCAAGTTTGTTGAAGATTACAGTAATCCTAATTGCCCCTATTGGCCTTGACAAATTTGGTTCCCCTTCTTTCGGCCTTATGTTCAAGATGAACCATGGATTCTGGACCCTGTTCCAGACCTTCTGTCTCACCTGTCAGAAATGGCTCATCCTAGTCAAAACAATCTCAAGCTGACAGCAAGGCTGCTCCAATTCCCCTGATGGCCAGGTTTCCTTCCATTTCCAGTCCTGTTAGACACATTTTGGTGTCTTCTCACAAGTCACCAACATGTAAACTGCACATAGGAAAACGGAAGAGGTTTGTTTTAAAGGCTAACTTTAATCAAATTGACCTCTTTACTGCAGCCATTCATTCTATACTAGGTTTTTTGGCTAAGCTCTTTAATGAAGATGTCGCAGCCACTATTAAGAGTTCAGTTGGCAGCAATTTCAAGCTTTCATATAGAAGAAAATGGATATGGAATCATGTCAACCATGCTTTGTAAAGCCTTCTTGAAAGGAACTGCAATGCTATGACCCTAGTACAAAGACCCATTATCACCTTGGTATCTGAGTTTTGTTTTGTCAAATATTGTCTGTCCTCCATTTGAACCTTCTGCTACCTGTGACGAAGTATTTTTTCTCGGAAGAAGCTCCTGTTAGTAGCTATTACCTCAGCTAGGAGAGTTTCAGAATTACAAGCTTTAGCTGCCAAGCCACAATAGCTAATATTTCATAAAGACGTTTCTTTATGCCCCAAGCCCTCCTTTCTGCCCAAAGTTGTATCTGAAAGTAATCTCAATTAATCTGAGTTACTGGTATTTTTTTCCAAATTTTCAGAATATAGGAGAATACTGGTTGCAACAACTGTGCATTCAGACAGTTACATTTTTACCTACATAGAATTGCAGAATTCAGACAATCAGACCAGCTGTTTGTTTGTTATGCTAACACTAGGAAAGGCCTACTAGTATCTAAGGTTACTTTATCCAAATGGCATTCTGAATGCATTTCCTTTGTTTATAATTCTAAAAAACAAAACTCTCACTGCACCTGTCGAACCTCACTCCAAGCTACTTCTGCAGCTTTCCAAACTAGGCAGTCTCTGGATAGCATCTGTGCTGCAGCTACATGAGCAAGCCATCATACCTTTATTACTCATTACAAGGTAAATTTGGCCTCCAGGAGTAGAGCATCCTTTGGTTCTATGATTTTGAGGAATATTCTCCCATGAGCCACCCAAGAATTGGGTAGCTTGGGATAGTCCCACAAGTAAGAATAAAGGCTAGATTGACAACATCACATAAAGAAGTTATGTACTTACCATAACATTCCATGTGTGTTGTCCATCTTCACTTTTGTTCTCACAACCCACCCACCATACCCCCCTGCTTATGCTCCTGGAAGACCAGGTAGCACTCATTGGATATCATTGCACTCTGTAGTCTCAGAAACCACCTTTGTTTTAAGCTATGAATAGCTTTACCTATAATATTATTTATCAAGGGTAAACAAGATCTGAGGGAGTTAGGGACTTGCGTTATGGGTAAGGTAGAATGCCCATGAGCTTTGCTGAAGACCTGAAATTTTTTGTAAAAGGTCGAGATGGATCCGAAGGATTGGATCTGACCTACAAGTGAGACTAAAGGCAGAAATGGACACTTGTGGAACATTGTGGCAAGTACATAACTTTTTTTTTTTTCCTGAATGTCGTACATTCCTTGCGATGATGGTCTTGGTTCGCCTGCCAAGAGACGTGTTCTGACAAACCAGAATCACACTACCAATCAGTAGTAATTTGTTGGTTCCATGTGCTAAGAACAACAAAGCAGTGAAAACTCAACTCATGAAACAGCGTTTGTCCCAGAAGTCTTGTTATAAGACCAGCAAACAGCTCAATCCATTACAAGAAGGGAAGATAGTAAGGATGCGGAGAACAAAAGGTTTCGATCGGATTGGAGTCATGAAAAGTTTGTCCAGAACAGAGATTGTACATTGTGGAATTGCAAGGAATAGAGTTTAGAAGGAATTGGAAACATTTAGTACCGGTGTCTGAGCCAGTATTGCATGTTCTAGTTCCAGAGGACATTACAACAAATATCTCTGTTCCTGAGAATATCCCCAAGACTCCTAAAGCAGGTCATTCACCATTGACTGTTCCTGTTGCTAAACCCAGTCCTAACTGCTACATTAGAAGATCAGGTCGCATTTCCCGACCATGTTTCAGATGCACTGCAGCTTGGGTTCATAGGGTAGGTACTAGGCTATCGGCCCAAGGGCCTACGTAAGCTTAGCCAACAAGGATGTTCTTCTTGTTTCACTGTTGCAGTCCTCACATTAGGGTAATCTGCTGGCAGGTTGCCCTCAGTCGGCCTGAATTCCAAAGTCTTGGGTCCTGAATCCGGTTGCTGTCTTCTCTTCCATGACATCAGGTCGTCAGGGGTATAAAACATGCAGCTGATGCCATTTTCTTTAGTCTTTCTTGCTGCGTGGTGCCCGAAGCAGAAGCATTTTGCAAGTGCCTGTCGGCCGACTAATGAAATATTCGAGTTTGAGTTTCAGAACCGAAGTCTTCACTAAAGCTAAGTACCCCCCGTTGGGGAAACTTTTTTCTTGCTTTTTACCGATGTCAGAAAAAGTTAATAATTGTATTACTTGTGGGAAGCAAGTTACCTCATAAGGATTTCCATTTATACTGTATTCCTTGCCTAGGCCCTGATCACAATGTGCCTGACTCTCGGTTTTGTGCTAGATTTAACGAACGCACTATTAAGCGTCGGTATATTTTTGCATCAAAGTATTTTGGAAACTGGTTTAACTACCCAGAAATGTTGTCGGATAGCAATCCGACTACCGGAGTACATAAAAAATGCAAAGAAAAGGACAGAGAAAGGCCGTTGAGATCCAAAACCAACAAAGCTTCTCCTAAGCCAGTCGCCGGTTCGCCAGTACTCAGTGAGGCGCTTTCTCAGCCCCTGATAACCGCTACCTTCGAATCACAGGCCTCTACTGACTCAGCCTGGGATGACATGCTCGACAAGCCACGATGCTTCGCTAGGGACGGCTTGCACCTGTCACCCCTGGGCTTTCGGATATTGGCAAAGGCTCTTGCTACCCCCATAGTGCCTTTTTTAGGCAAGGCTGAAAAGACAAACCCAACTCCATAGGTATCACAAGGGATAAGAACCTAAGAGTAATGCTACTCAACGCCAGAAGTCTAAACCTCAAGATGCATGCACTCGAAACTCTCCTTAGCATGGAGAACATCGATGTCTGTGCAGTAACAGAAACCTGGTTCAAGGCTCCCGAGAGCACCCCAGCACTACCAGGTTATACCTCATACCATGCCTTTTGGCCCCAAAATTTGGACCGAACCACAAAAGGAGGGGGAGTATCAATATTTGTCAAAGATACCCACACCTCCAGGTTGGTGGCACAGCATGAAGCATCAGAGACTATCCATGTGCAGCTAACAGTGGGTAAAACTGCCTTCCAGTTTATAGCCTGCTATAGACCACCCTCCCAAACCCAGGAACCCCACTCGGCCTTCCTGAGAACACTGGAAAATATGAAGATCTTTCCAAACACCATTATATTGGGTGACTTCAACTACCCAAACATAGACTGGAAGCATTACTCTAGCTCCAACACCCTAGCCCAAAGGTTCCTAGAATTTATAAACTCAAATGCTATGGAACAACTTGTTACCACTCCCACAAGAGGGAAAACATACTGGACCTGATCATCACCAACATGGGGACTTTATGCTCCAGACCAGAAGTGTATCCCTCACTGGTAAGATCAGACCATAAACTAATCTCACTGGATATTCACATCCCGACCCCACCCCCTGCCCAGAAAACCACAGTGAAAAACTTCTCTAAAGCAAATTTCACACTCCTCAAAACCGAGGTGGAATCCTTCAAAGCCCCCTGGCCTGTGGAAAATACGGCCCAGACCGCAGAATCCTTTATAAACGCATTCTATGAACAACTTCAGGAATGCATGGATCATGCAATCCCAAATAAAACCAAGACCCAATCCTCCAAAGGCAGACGTCCTGTCTGGTGGACCCCAGCCATAAACAAACTATACAATAGAAGGAGGAAGCTACTACATGATAGAGCAAAATCTCAAAAAGGGAAGGCATCTCTGATCAGTATTCGCAAAAAACTACGGGCACTCATAAAATCGTCTAAGGCCAGCTTCAAGAGAAAAATTGCACAGGACACTAAGGATAATCACAAGGCTTTCTTTAGTTATGTTAGTAACCTGGGTGGGAATTCCCAGATATGCTCAGAAATAGTCCAAAATGACAAAAAATACACCGAACCCACAGACATTGCCAACATGCTAGCTGACAGGTTCAGCGCAAACTCCCCCCCCCCCACACACACACACCAAAAGGGCAAATATCTATCCCAGCAGAGTGCTGCCCCCCTGACATCTCAGATGCTCAGGTAAGAGCCGCCTTCCCCAAAGCAAAAAACTCAGCATCAATGGGACCAGACAGTGTCCCGGGCTGCGTCCTACATGAATTCCAAGAAGAGCTAAACCCAAACATAAAACTACTGTTCAATCTCCGCCTTACTACAGGATATGTACCCAAAGAGTGGCGTACAGCAACAGTGGTCCCTCTCCACAAAGGTGGTGCCTCAACGGATCCTGGAAACTATCACCCCATAAGCCTGACTAGCTTGGTCTGTAAAGCTATGGAAAAGGAACATCATGGACCTCATAAATAAAGATATTGGGGACCTACAGACACTGGATCCTACCCAGTTCGGCTTTAAGGGCAGATCCTGCCTTTTAAACCTGGTCGATTTCTTTGAAACAGTCACCAAGGCCATTGACGAGGGGAAGGTGGTTCACACAGCCTACCTGGACCTTGCAAAAGCCTTCGATACAATACCCCACTCGGGCATTATAGATAAGCTCACCAGCTTAAATATAAACCCCTATGTCACTAGATGGGTTGCAAACTGGCTCAAGGACAGAACCCACATTGTTAGAATTGCTGGAGCCATGTCAGACTCCAAACCAGTTACAAGTGGCGTCCCACAAGGCTCAGTCCTGGGACCTCTCTTGTTCGGTATATATTTCTCGGAGGTACAGGCCAACACGGAAGGACTGTGGCTGACCAAGTTCGCAGATGACTGCAAACTGGGCGATATAATTGACTCTCCAGCCGACACAAGCATCCTCCAAAAGGGCCTCATAGAAACAGACAACTGGTGCCAGAGCCATGGCCTCAAGCTAAACGCCAAAAAGTGTATGGTCATCCCCTTTGGCAAAAACAAAGTGCCCACAAATTACCACATAGGTGGTAATCCATTAAGTACAGAAGAAGTAATTAGGGACCTGGGGACCCAAGTTGATAGCAATCTCTCATTTGACAACCACGTGGCCAAAGTGGTTAGAAAAACATTTTATATAGCCCACCTATTCATGAAGGGATTCACATCTAGGTCAGGGGAGGTCATTGTGCCTCTTTACTCATCCCTTATCAGGCCCATAATTGAGTACAATGCCCCTTTTGTGATGTACCTTACCAGACACCTGTAGCAACTGGAAAGACCCCAAAAGTACCTCACCAAGAGGATCAAAGGGCTCAAACAGATGCCATATGCTGCCCGGTTAAAGAAACTCCAGCTCTACTCAGTGGCATACTGCCTGCTCAGAGGCGATCTGTGCCTGCCGTATAAAGCCATGTCCAACCTGGAATTAATGGACATGCTGCACCTCAGAAAATCCAAATCCCATCGAGCCACGCGCTCCAGAGACTTGAACTTCAGCACTGAAATAAATAGGACATGCTGGAGGGACAGATTCATAACCCAGAGGCTCCCTTCACTCTGGAATAAAATCCCAGTCCAGGTTAGGCAGAGTCCCTCATTGCCTCTCTTCAAGAGGAATCTTGAGTGGATGGGAGATCGTAGGTTTACCCCGGGTATCACTTCTGTGTCACTGTTAGAGGCACAGTATACTAACCTCGAAAAAGGGCATAGCAAAATTAATTTAAAATGGGTGGCGAAAGCCAAACACACTCTGGCTAGGCTTATAAATGCCCTAGGGCAGATGGCCTAGTATGAACCTATGAAACCATGTGGAGTCCGGCATGCCACAAGATTCTCAAGGTATTGGACTGACTGATGCATCTCCCTCGGATGGGTCTGGAGCCGCTGAGCAGGCACTGGCTTCTGAGGGTGTATTCAGACCTCAACATTTGTATATCAAACAGACAACAGCTGCAAAATCAGACAAAAGCAACTTTTAAAACTAAAAAAATGATGCCTGAGCCATGTGCACAGACCTCTATGCCTAAAAAACAGATGATCAAAATGTCTGAAGACCTTTTCACCTTGATCAGGGGTACCCATCCCCCTCAAGATAAGATTCCTAGGCAAGACACTGATTATGAATCTTCACATCAGGTTTCTATTTCTTCTGATTCCTCTTCTGATCAGGAATTATCTTTACCTCCCTATGAGGATTCTGATGCTGAGGAGTCTATTCCAGCTGCATCTCCTCCTGGGGAGTATTCATTTGGAGAAAAATTGCATACTTTGAGGGAGCATTTTCACTGGGAGAGTCAAGACTTCTCAGAATCAAAAAAGAGGCTCAGGGATTTACTTCTCCCTCAGCACAAGCCTTTAGCCATTCCCCGTTTTAGACATTGTGGATGTGTTTTCGGAGTCGAGCCTGACTCCTTATCTCCGGCTCCGAGTAAGCCTGACAGATATTACAGGGTCCCTGACTCACATACATTTTTTTTGAGAAACCCTGCTGCTGATCCTGAAACTATTTCACAGGGTCCAAAGGGAGTCAAGGCCTCAACAGCAAAAAAAATCCTACCCCCTCTGACAGATTCTAGGGCACTGAACAGATGGGGAAAAAAGGTTTATACATCTGCAACCTTGGCAATCAGAGCCTTAAACTGTCAATTTCATATGCTTAAGTATCAACAACATGTTATGAGATTGTTGAAACAGAAAATGATTTCAGAATGTGCAGAAAGTAAAGAATTGCAGGAATTATTGTATGCAGCTGAACAAGTTGGAAAGCATACTTTGCAATGTGGCTTTGATTCTTTAGAGGCCTCCTGCAGGGCCGCAGTTACTGGATCTGTGATTAGGAGGCATGCTTTTTTTAAAGGAACTAAATTTGCTTGATCATGTTAAAGCTAAACTGCTAGATGCACCTTTACATTATGACTCTATTTGGTATTAAGGCAAAAGAGGTATTAAAGAAAATGGAAGACAAAGCTAAGTCTGTGCAAACTGTTAAAGACTTCTTACAAGTGCAGCCACCAAGATTCAGTAGACACTGGCCTACAAAAAATTGGTCCTTTACTGTGTCAGAGCTCAAAGGGGCAAATCCAGACACCCTAAGCGTTCCAGATACCAGGCGCAAGACTCATACAAGTCAAAGCAATGGGGCGCATCCACCTCCAAATCTGGAGGAGATAAAGCGCAAACCTACAGAAAGCAATCCCATTGACTTCCCTCCACCTATACCAATCACTTATCTTTTGGCAGCACCCATAGGGGGCAAATTAGCACTTTTTGCTCAAAATTGGCAGTTAATAACCCAGGACAAGTGGGTACTAAACATCATATCACAGGGATACAGATTCCATTTGCACACTCTGCCAGTGGCAAATGGTTGGCCAGATCTGCCAACAAAATCAATGGGCAGAGGCACAGGAACAGGTAACGTCCCTCATGGATATGGGGGCCATTCAGACAGTACCAGAACAGGAAAAAGGACAAGGTTTTTACTCAAGACTGTTCTTGGTGCCCAGAAAGGTCAAGGCCTGCCGGCCAATACTGGATTTATCGATTTTGAACACATACCTGTACATTCCAAAATTCAAAATGCTGACTTTGCAGCAGCTTCTGCCCATGCTGGGCAAGAAAGCTTGGCTGGTGACTTTAGACCTAAAAGAGGCATACCTGCATGTCCCAGTAAGACAGTCGTGCAGAAGATACCTCAGATTCAAGGCTGGCTTAATGCATTACCAATTCTCTGCACTGCCCTTTGGCTTATCTACTGCTCCCAGGGTCTTTACAAAGTGCCTGGCACCAGTAATTGCATTTTGCAGACAAAGTATACAAATATATCCTTACTTGGACGACTGTCTCATTTAAGCAGAGAACAAGGACACTCTTCTTCGACACCTGGCATTTGTGAAAAGGCTTCTAACATGCTTAGGGTACACAATAAAAAAAAAAAAAAAAAAATCACAACTGGCACCCTCTCAACAGATAACATTCCTGGGTGCAAGCTTGAATACAACTGCGCCAGACAAAGGCAACTGACTATTTACTTCAAACTGATGGCAACAAAAACCCAGTCTTCTGCAAGACAAATTCTGCAGGCTCTGGGTTTCATGGCATCCTGCATCCTGCTAATTCCATATGCAAGACTGCATATGAGGAAACTTCAATGGTACCTAAAACGTTTATGGACATATTCACACAGTCTGGAAACTATGATTCCTCTCATTCCCTGCCTGCAACAGGAGTTTCTATGGTGGGCAAGGGCCTGTCACCAAAACATGGGATGGCCCTTCACTCTACCCCCTGCCAGCCAAACCTCAACAACAGACACATCAGATTATGCCTGGGGGGGGGGGCCCACATGGCAGGAAGATGCATTCAGGGCATATGGGCACCAAAGCAAATGCATCTACATATCAACCAGAAAGAGATGCTAGCTGTTCAGAATGCCCTAACAGCCTTCAAGGACTTACTTCATCCAGGACAACTACGGATAAAGATGGACAACGCCACAGTCATGTGGTATGTAAACAAGCAAGGGGGCACACACTCGTACCCCCTTTGCAGATTAGCCATGGCGCTGTGGGACACAGCTTTGACCTGCCAAATACATCTTCAAGCTCAATTCCTGCCAGGAAAACAAAACACTCTGGCAGATGATTTAAGCAGAAACCTTATGGATCTTCACAAGTGAAAACTAAATCCACAAGTCTTCAGCATAACAGGAATGGGGGAGCCCAGACATAGACCTATTTGCCTCTCCTCAAAATTATCAATTGAACAAATTCTGCACAAGGACTTATCACAGACAAGCATGGAAAGTGGACGCCCTGTCCTTCAGTTGGAAAAACCTATCAGTTTAGACTTTTCCTCCTCTGCCTCTTCTACCCAAGGTCCTCCTAAAAGTCAGACAGGAGAAGCCAAAGATGATCTTAATTGCCCTGGACTGGCCCCGCCAATACTGGTACCCAATCCTAAGGAACTTGTCTCAATACCCAGCTTGGACCTTGCCTCAAAGACCACAACTACTGTACCAGCAAAATAGTCAGATCCTGCACAATCAACTACAGACTCTGAACCTGGCAGTATGGCTAATCCTGTAATCATACAAACAACACCTCTCAGTAAAGCTGTAATGGATGTCATTTTGGATGCCAGAAGGCCTAGTACTAGAAAGTCTTATGCTGTTAAATGGAAGAGATTCTGTACTTGGAATCGGGCACAAGGAACTGATGCAACAGAACCACATATTCCTCAGATATTACAATACTTAACTGAGATGCTTGACAAAGGCCTATCTTTTTTCATCAATCAAAATCCATGCCTCTGTCATTTCGGCTCATTACAATACAGAGCCACCAATCTTTTCTCATCCTTTACTAAAGCAGTATCTTAGAGGAGCCAAAAATTTAAGGCCTCCTAGAAGACCACCACTACCTGCATGGGACCTCAATTATGTGTTGGAAAAGCTCACCCTGCTTCCATTTGAACAAGCTGCTACTGCTGACATAAAGTTCTTATCATGGAAGACTGCTCTGCTACTAGCAATTATTTCAGCAAGAAGAGTTTCAGAGCTACAGGCCCTCATGGCTGTAGAGCCTTTTATCATATTTCACCCAGACAGGGTGTGTCTGAGGACAAATTCTACCTCCATGCCTAAGGTGGTTTCCATTGTGGCTCTTAACCAAACAATTCATCTGCCAACTTTTTATCCAAATCCACAGAACAAAGGGGAGAGAATTCTGTATTCCTTGGACGTACAAAGATAGCTAAGATTCTACTTGAGCAGGACTAAAGCTCTAAGAAAAACTGAGCAATTACTAGTGTCATATGCTGCAGGATCAGAAGAAAAGGCTATTTCAATGCAGACAATTTCAAAGTGGATAAGCCACTGCATCCGTTTCTACTACTTACACCATGGTAAACCTGTGCCCAAGGGCATTAGGTCTCATTCCACCAGAGCTGCAGCTGCTTCAGCAGCCTTTCTCAGAGTAGTAACAACCAAAGACAATTCTAGAGGCTGCTACTTGGAGTTCTGTTCACACCTTTACAAAGCATTACCATTTGCCTCTCTACTCTAAGTCCAGGGCAGGCTTTGCCACTGTAGTGCTTCAGGGCCTTATAGCCACACCTAATGCTGTTTAGCTACAGCTTCCCCAACCATAGCTTTGGGATTCTACCCAAATGTAATGACTGCAACAGTGAAACACGAAGAACATAGTACAGTTGTGTACTCTTAACCATAAATGTAGATGTTCGAGTGTATTCAGTGTTGCAGTCCAGGTTACCCTCCCGCCATCCCCCTGTCATTTTAAAGTTCATCTCTCCTTCTCTATCTTCTACAACCTATGTGGTGTATTTGCTTGTAGATGAAGGTAAAGTTTATACTGATGCATGTATTTTTATATATATATATATATATATATATATATATATATATATATATATAAATATAAAACATTGCTACCTTTTTGGGGGCATCTGACATCGGGGGCAAGAAAAACTAAAGAAAATGGCGTCGGCTGCATGTTTTATACCCCTGACGACCTGACGTCATGGAAAAGAAGACAGCAACTGATGCAGGGCCCAAGACTTTGGAATTCAGGCCGATTGAGGGCAACCTGCCAGCAGATTACCTTAATGTAATGACTGCAACAGTGAATACACTCGAAGATCTACATTTATGGTAAGTGTACACAATTGTACTTTCCCTGGCTTACACCACCCAAGAAAGTTATTTTCCTGTGCCACTGTTGAGCAGAGACACAGAAGTGATCCCTGGGGTGTATTTCTTATTTCCCATCCACTCATGAAAATTTTTCTTGAAGAGTGCTAATGAACTTTGCTTGACATAGATGGGTAGCCTGATGTTCATCGTGCATACAGCTGCAGTCATAACAGATGCTAACTGCTGTCAGGCGGGTCCTCGGTCAGCCGAATTCCAAAGTCTAGGTCCGGCGTCGGATGTCGTCACTTCTTCCCTGACGTCAGTGCGACAGGGGTATAAAAGAACCAGCCGACGCCATTTTCTTCAGTCTTTCTTGCCGCGCGGTGCCCAAAGCAGAAGCAGTTCGCAAGTGCCGGTCGGCCAGCTCCTGAGATTACGAATATTTTTCATCCGAAGTCTTCTTGAAAGCTAAGTACCCGTTGGGGAAACTTTTCTTGCCTCAGACCGATGTCAGACAAAGTTAATTGCATTTCATGTGGGAAGCAAATACCGCATAAGGATTTTCATTCCCTCTGCATTCCTTGCTTAGGCCCAGATGTCGTTTTTGTGCTACATTCAACAGACGCACTATTAAGTGTCGGGCGGAGTTCGCCCAACACTATTTTGGCAAAAAGTTTAATTACATTATGTCGTCGGATACTCCGACTCCAGTTTTGAGTAAAAGACGCAAAGATAAGGACCGACATACGAGGTCCGCGACTTCTACCGACACCACGCTAAAGCCTACTACAGGTGGTCCGGTTCTCAGTGAGGCGCCTACGCAGCCCCTGACTACCGATGACACTTCATTGGCGGTGTCTTCTGTGCCCGAGGTCGCAGGCTCTTCGGCCCACACCCCGACTACAGCTACCGAAGCCACTCTTGGCGGTGAAACTCAGAGTTTAGACAGGCCTGCCACCTCTCAAGGTGTCTTCAGGCCTTCCTCTTCTTTTTCCATCAAGGCTTTCACCAAGTCTAAAGCAGCCATGCATACTAAAAGACAAGCTCCACAGGGCCCCTCTCAAGGCCCCATGCCTAAAAAGCAGATGCTCAAAATGGCTGAGGATTTGATTACTCTTATCAGGGGTTCTCAACCCCCCCCCTGGACAAAAGGCCCAGAGTGGAGGAAGAATCCCCTTCCTCGGACCAGGCATTCATTATTTCAGAACATTCTGAAGACCAGGAACATTCATACTCCCCTTTTGAAGATTCTGATGCAGAGGAGTCCACTCCCTCTGTCTCCCCCCCTGAGGATTACTCTTTTGGGGAAACCTTACATACCTTGAGGGAACACTTCCACTGGGAAGGCCAAGAGTACTCAGACTCCAAGAAAAGGCTTAGGGATTTCCTCTTGCTCCCTCAGCACAGGCCTCTGGCTATACCTCTTGTCTTAGACATACTAGATGATGTGTATTCGGAGGCCTGCCTTAACCCAGATTCTTTACCTCCAGCTCCAGTCAAGCCTGACAGGTATTACCGGGTTCCTGATTCACACCAATTCCTATACAAAAGCCATGCGGCTGACCCAGAAACTATTTCACAGTGTCCCAAGGGAATTGAGGCCTCCACTGCTAAAAATCCATTACCTTCAGAGAGAGATTCCAGAGCTTTAGAAAGGTGGGGGAAGAAGGTATACACCTCGGCCACCTTAACCATGAGGGCATTAAACTGTCAGTTCCATACGTTAAAGTACCAACAGTTTCTGTTATCACAGTTGAAAAGCAAAATGTCACAACCTGAACAACCAGACTTGAAGGAGTTGCAGGATTTGTTACATAGTGCAGAACAAGTGGGTAAACATACCTTGCAATGTGGTTTTGATGCTTTAAAGGCCTCATGTAGAGCTGCTGTTACAGGATCAGTCATACGTAGACATGCTTGGCTCAAAGAGCAAACCTTACCAGATCATGTTAAAGCTAAGTTACTGGATGCACCTCTGCAAAAAGATGTATTGTTTGGCGTTAAAGCTGAGGAGGTATTAAAATGGAGGAAAAGGCAAAATCAATGCAAACAGTGAAAGATTTCCTACAGGTACAACCCCCACGTTTCAGTAGAAATTGGCCTTCAAAAAATTGGTCTTTTCCAGCCACGGACAGACCCCAAAGAGGTAGATACAGGCGCCCGAGGGGTAGAGGGCAATCTCAAGGATCGTTTAGAGGCAGACAATGGCAAGCACCTACACAAAGAGGTGGTGAGGATAGTTCACAGCCATTCAGAAAGCAGAACCAATGACTTTCCCCTTTGCATACCAAGCAAGGCTCAAATGGCAGCACCTTTAGGCGGAAAACTGGCATTATTTTCGAAAAATTGGCATATTGTCACAAAAGACAAAAGGATCCTGGACATTATAGACAGAGGCTACAGATTCCACTTTCACACCCTTCCAAAAATGAGAGGCATGCCAAACCTGCCACACAATCAAAGGGCAGAGTTACAAAAACAAATTTCAGATCTCATGGACATGAAAGCTATTTAAGAGGTACCTGCACAAGAACAGGGTCAAGGTTTTTATTCCAGACTATTCCTGGTACCAAGGAAGGGCAAAGATTGGAGACCTATTTTGGACCTATCCATCCTAAACACATTTTTACTCGTTCCAAAATTCAAGATGCTCACATTACAGCAACTTCTTCCCATGCTGGGCAAGGAGTCTTGGCTGGTAACATTGGACCTCAAGGAGGCATACCTGCATGTCCCAATCAGACAAGATTGCAGAAGATACCTCAGATTTCTTGCAGGTTCAACCCATTACCAATTCTCTGCATTGCCCTTTGGCTTATCTACTGCGCCCAGAGTGTTCACGAAATGCCTGGCATCAGTAATTGCCTACTGCAGACTTCAAGGGATACAAATATACCCATATTTGGACGACTGCCTGATCCAAGCGGACAGCAAGCACATACTTCTGAAACATCTGGCATTTGTAATAATGTTGTTGAATTCTCTGGGATACACAGTCAACAAAAAGAAATCAAGGCTAATACCCTCTCAAACAATAATTTTCCTGGGTGCCAGCTTGGATACACACACCCAGAAGGCCTACCTCACGCCAGAGAAACAAGGGCAACTAACTCAATACTTCAGAAAACTGGCAACTTTCACCAGGCTGACTGCAAGGAAAATCCTGCAGGCTCTGGGATTCATGGCATCTTGCATCCTACTAATCCCATGTGCAAAGCTGCATATGAGGAAACTTCAATGGTACCTAAAAAACCTATGGTCTCAACACAGCCACAGTTTGGAAACAATAATACCACTGATTCCATGTCTTCAAAAGGAATTTCTGTGGTGGGCTCAAGCATGCCAAAGAAACACAGGCCTCCCATTCTGCAAGCCTCAAGCAAATCAAGTCATCACAACAGACGCCTCGGACTACGCATGGGGGGCGCACATGACAGATCGGTGCATTCAGGGCAAATGGTCCCAAAAAGAAAAGCACCTACACATCAATCAAAAGGAAATGCTAGCAGTAATAAATGCTATTATAGCTTTCAAAGACCTACTGCATCCAGGCCAGCTATTGATAAGGACAGACAGCACCACAGTAATGTGGTACATAAACAAACAGGGAGGAACCCATTCATACCCCCTATGCAGGCTAGCCATGTCTCTTTGGAACATGGCTCTGGAATTACAAATCGAGCTTCAAGCACAGTACCTGCCAGGCAAGGAAAACACGCTGACAGACAACCTAAGCAGAAATATGACAGATCCACACGAATGGAAGTTGCATCCTCAAGTTTTTTCAAAGATAATTCAAGCATGGGGAAGGCCAGACATAGATCTTTTTGCCTCCCACAGAAATCACCAATTGGCAAAATTCTGCTCAAGGACCTTTCATCCACAGGCTTGGAAAGTGGACGCACTCTCTTTCAGTTGGACAACAATGACAGTTTATGCCTTTCCACCTCTTCCTCTGCTGCCCAAAGTTCTATTAAAAACCAGAGCAGACAGACCAAAGATGATTCTCATTGCTCCAGACTGGCCAAGACAACACTGGTACCCACTCCTGAGGAGCCTGACTCATTCCCCACCATGGATCCTGCCTCTAATGACTCTTCTACTGATTCAGCACAACTTCAAAACTCTTCACAGTCAGCTGAAAACACTCAATCTAGCCGCATGGAAGATTCCTTAAAATCACAACAGACCCTACTCTCCAAGGAGGTGCAGGATGTCGTTTTGGAGGCCAGAAGACCTTCTACTAGAAAAGCCTACTCCGCAAAATGGAAATGGTTTTGTGCCTGGAATGAGAAAAAGGGCCAGAATCCTGGAATAGTGAATTTACCTCAAATATTACAGTACCTAGCTGAGATGCTAAGCAGTGGACTTTCATTCTCCTCCATCAAAATCCATGCCTCAGCCATTTCTGCAGAATACAACACTGATCCTCCTTTATTCTCTCACCCCCTCTTAAGACAGTTCCTCAGAGGGGCTAAGAATGTAAAACCCCCAAGGAAACAACCAGTACCTGCTTGGGACCTCAATTTCATTCTAGAAAAACTGACCTTGCCTCCTTTTGAGCCAGCTGCTTCAACAGTACTGCAATATTTGTCCTGGAAAACAGCCTTCCTGCTGGCTATCACCTCAGCTCGCAGGGTTTCGGAACTACAAGCCCTCATGGCTGTGCAGACTTTCATCATTTTCCATCAGGACAGAGTTTCCTTATGAACCAATCCTTCCTTTATGCCAAAGGTAGTATCCAGGGTAGCCTTGAATCAGGCTATCCACTTACCTAACTTTTACCCTAATCCTCACAACAAAGCGGAGAGGCTACTACATTCCTTGGACATTCACAGACAGCTACGTTATTATTTGGATAGAACAAAGCCTTTCAGTAAACCAGAGCAACTCTGTGTCCTATGCTACAGGAGCTCAAGGGAAGCCTATTTCCAAACAGACAATCTCAAAATGGATAGCCCACTGCATACGCTTTTGTTACTCTTTTCATGGTAAAACTGTACCTGCAGGCATCAGGTCTCACTCCACAAGGGCCACAGCTACCTCTGCAGCTTTCCTCAGGGGGGTTCCTACCAAAGATATTTTGGAAGCTTTCACTTGGAGTTCTGTACATACTTTCTCCAAGCACTATCACCTACCATTATACTCCAAATCTAGAGCAGGCTTTGCCACTGCAGTCTTGCAGGGCATCCTGGCTCCTCCTAGTTCCACCTAGTGCCTACCACCCCTTTTTTAGCTTTGGGATTCTACCCATCTGTTATGACTGCAGCTGTATGCACGATGAACATAGTACAGTTTTGTACCTTCCATAAATGTAGATGTTCGAGTGCTAATACAGCTGCAGTCCAGGTTTCCCTCCCTCCTTCCCCTCTTGGGACAGGCCTAATGGCCAACACCTCCTCATACAACCTGATTGGGGTATTCTTTTATGGTGTATTTGCTTGCAACTACTGTTTTTTTGATTATACTGCATTGCATTATTACATAAATTTATGTATTGCCTTCCTTCTGGGGGCACCTGACATCTGGGGCAAGAAAAACTGAAGAAAATGGCGTCGGCTGGTTCTTTTATACCCCTGTCGCACTGACGTCAGGGAAGAAGCGATGACATCCGACGCCGGACCTAGACTTTGGAATTCGGCCAACCGAGGACCCGCCTGATGGCAGGAAAACCCCATCTGTTATGACTGCAGCTGTATTAGCACTCTAACATCTATATTTATGGTAGGTACAAAACTGTACTTTCCAGAGTATGGGAAGTCCCTGGGACAGGAATCTATCCCTCCAGCATGTCCTGTTTATTGTGGTGACAAGGTTTAGGTCCCGAGAGCATGTAGCGTGGAGGGATTGGAATTTCTTTAGGTGTAGCATGTCCAACAGCTCTGGGTTTGACATAGCTTTATATGTTAGGCAGAGATCACCTCGGAGTAGGCGATATGCTACGGAGTAAAGCTGGAGGTTTTTAAAGCGGTCAGTGTAGGGCATTTGTTTGAGGCCAGTAATCCTCTCTGTGAGGTACTTCTGTGGCCTTTCCAGCTGCTGCAGATTTCTTGAGGTACATTCCAAAAGGGGTGTTGTACTCTTTAATGGGTCTAATGACTGTCTAGTAGAAGGGAACAATGACCTCTCTTTTTCCTGGATGAGAACCCTTTTATGATGAGGTGTGCCACGTAGGCCTTCCTTGTCTACTGTGGCGATGTGACTATCAAAGAAGAGACTAATGTCCACCTGGGTCCCAAGGTCTCTTATCACACATTCGATGTTAAGTAGATTGCTGTCTATGTGGAAGTTCATGGGTACAGAGTTTTTACCAAAGGGGATGACACTGCACATTTTGGCATTGAGCTTGAGGCTATGGCTGTGACACCAGGCATCTGTCTCAGCGAGGCCCTTCTTTAGGATGTCCACATCATTTGAGGACTTGTCTGTGGCTCCTAGTTTGCAGTCATCTGCGAACTTCATTAACCAGAGGCATTCTGTGTTGGCCTGTACTTCAGAGAAGTAGATACCAAACAGGAGAGGTCCCAGGACGGAACCCTGTGATACTCCACTTGTCACTGCTTTGAGGTCAGATTTGGAGTCTGCAACTTTTAGTGTGGGTTCCGTCAGTGAGCCAGTTGGCAACCCATTTTGTGACGTAGGGATTTATGCCTAGTTTGAGTTTAGCTATAATTCCAGAATGGGGGATGGTGTCGAAAGCCTTGGCGAGGTCAAGATAGGTTGTGTGAACCACCTTACCCTCATCTACAGCTTTGGTTACTGCCTCAAAGAAGTCGATCAGGAGGTATGATCTGCCTTTCACAAACCCGAACTGGGTGGGATCCAGAGTTTGGAGGTTACCAATGTCTTTGTGTTTCATGATGATGCGTTCCATGGCCTTGCAGACTAGGCTCGTCAGGCTAATTGGTCGATAGTTCCCAGGATCTGTGGTGGCTCCCCATTTTTGGAGTGGGATAACTGTTGCTGTGTGACATTCATTGGGCACAAAGCCTGATGCCAGGCTATTATTGAACATGGTGCTTAAGTGGGGGCCAGTTCGTTCTGAAGTTCGTGTAAAACGCAGCCTGGGATGTTGTCCGGTCCCATGGATGCTGTGTTTTTTGGCTTTAGAGTGCAGTTTTTACCTGCGTAGTTGTGATTACAGGGACTCTGCATTCTTCCTTTATAGATATGGGCCCTTTAGAGGGTGGGGGGTAAAGTTAGCGCTGAACCTATCTGCCAGGATGTTGGCAATATCAGTTGGTTCTGTAATTTTAGTGCTGTTGTGCTGTAACTCAGAACAGATCTGGGTGTTGCCATCGAGATTCTTGACATAGCTATAGAATGCTTTGTGGTTGTCCTTAGAATTAGTGGCGATTTTGTTTTCGTAGCTAGCTTTGGAGGATCTTATAAGGGATCTCAGCTTCTTACTGAGGCTGACCAGGTAGCTCTTCCTCTCATGGGATTTTACTCTCTTGCAACAGTTTCTTCTTTCTGTTGTACAGTTTGTTTATGGCAGGGGACCACCAGATTGGCTTCCTTTTTTTGGAGTATAGCATCTTGGTTCTGTTTGGGATAGCACGATCCATGCACTTGTGTAAGTGCTTATAGCATGCATCTGTGTAGGATTCAGCAGTTGTAACTGTATTGTCCAAATGCATGGGTGTCATGAAGTTCACCACTTCTGTCTTAAGAAGCATGAAGTTGGCTTTGGAGAAATCTTTTACCGTGGTTTCCTTAATGTGGGGGTGTGGGCAGGATGTGGATATCAAGGGTGATTAGCTTATGGTCGGATCGGACCAACGAGGAGTTGACCTCAGGTGTGGAACACCAGTCACTCATGTTGGTAATGATTAGGTCTAGGATATTATTGCCCGTGTTGAGGGTGTGGATAAGTTGATCCAGGCCATTGGAGTTTATGAATTCCAGAAAGCGTTTAGCTTATTAGTTGGTACACAAGTAGTTTTCCCAGTTAATGGTGGGGTAGTTGAAGTCGCCCATTATTAGGGTGTTCGGTTGAACCCTAATATTTTCCAGTACATCAAGAAAAGAGGAGTGGGAATCCTGGGGCATGGTGGGGGATCTGTAGCAAGCTACAATTTGGATTGCAGTTTTGCCCAGAGGTAGTTGCACTTGGATAACCTCGGATGCATTATGCTGAGCAACTAGCCTGGAGGTGTGGATATCCTTAATGAATATGGACACACTTCCGCCTTTGGTGTTCTGTTCCAGGTTACATGGCTGAAAAGTGTGGTATGAGTTATAGCCTGGTAGTGCAGGGGTGCTCTCTGGAGACTTGAACCAGGTTTCAGTCACTGCACAGATATCGATGTTCTCCATTTTAAGGAGTGCCTCGAGTGAGTGCATTTTGAGATTTAGACTTCTAGCATTGAGTAGCAATACCCTCAGTTTTTGCTTGCCTGTTCCTGTTACGGATGTCAAATTATTTGAACCTTACCTAAAAGAAAAAAAAAGGCACTATATGGGGCAGCAAGAGTCATAGCCAGTATCCGGAAATCCCAGGGGCAGGCCATCTGTGGCAAAGCATTGTGGTCTGCTGACCTTGTCATCCCAAGCAGACAGATAACTGGATCCCCTTAGAATGACACCAGAAGCTTAGCCAGTTGTTGAAGTCAATCATTTGTCCTTGTACTGTGGTATCATTCTGGGCGATGGCAGAATGCTACTCAAGGCTAGGGTCATACCTGCCTGGGCTACAAGATCGGAGAGCTCTTCCATGTCTCTTTTCATGTAGTCCAGGGTGGTCTTGGGTCATTCACACCAACGTGGACAATGACAGAGTCATATTTGTATTTACTGTGGAGTGACCTGAGTGCGTGGGTTATGTGGCGGATCCTGGCACCTGACAGGCAGCTGACAGTAACCTTCTCCTTGTTTAGCTGGTGAGTGAGACATCAGTGTGCCTGACTATAGAGTCACCTATGACTAGTGTGTGGAAAGTAGCAAAAACTAATAAAAACAATTCATATGGAGTGCAAGCTTGCACACTTGAGTATGTAGCAAGTTTAGACCAAACACAGTTTAAAAATGCAATTAAATTAAAAGGGACTAAAAGCAAGTGCAGAAAGAGTTTATTAGGTAGAATGTGGTAAAGAGATGGGACTGGTGGAGTGTCCCAGCTCAAATCTACAGTGAGGTGGGCAACTGCAATAGCCACCAAATTTAAACTACATACCAAAAATAGGGATGGTGGGTGGCACAAAACAGTTTCAACAGAGATCTAAGCAACAATTAAACTCTAAAACCAAAAAAAATATACTCAGCTCTGTATATTTGCAGATAGATCGGAAAGCAGTTTCTCAGAACACCGGTTCCAGCAATTAAATGCAGGCATGAATGACGTCAATCTGATGTTGATCTTCATTCATTCCTTACTGATGGGTGTCTGTTCCGTTCTCGGAACCAAGTTAACCGTTGTAAGATCATGCCAGCCAGAAAACTCTTGAGCTAAGCTTTTACCCATAGTGCCCCTCTCTGTATTACCTCAGATCTTGTTTGCCGCGTACGAAACAAGACGCATCAGGCCAGCTCTCAGGTAAGTCAGTTACAATATCTCAATACTAGTTTAAAATTGTTTATTGCCTGTCTTAAGAGCTTATTTCTCTGTTTAATTGCATAATCTTGTGTCTGCGTATCTCGCTCTCTTTTTCTGCCTTTTCTACCAAGTTTGGTACTCAAATCGCTGGTACAGGCCTTTCCCTAACCCTGTGGGTATGTCTCTTACTATTGTTGGTAATCCATTTTTCTTTCCTATCTACTATTAGAAAAAAAAAAAAAAATTGTTTAAATTTTCCTGTCAATCCTGCGTGATTGTATTTTTTTCACTTCTGCTGTTTTTTGACTTGGATATGTCGGATAAAAAAATGAACCACGGGCTTCAAACGCTGTGATCAGTGTGATAGAAAAATGCCCATTGTGGATGATCATACATCATGCATATATTGTCTAGGGGTACCTCACCTTTCTGTGAAACCCTCTTTTGTGAGATTTCCAAAGCCTTCAGATCCTGTACGTTAGCAGAGCATAAAAGGAAGTTGATGTTGAAAGGTTTATTAAAATCTCCTGTCGTGGTGGCTCTCTGAGTCGGAGGGCTCACCCCCTCCTAAGAGAGAACGTAAAAAGTGGAGCAAATCCTTACCCTCCTCTCCTCATGACACTGAAACTAAACAATCTGAACCGAGACAAGAAGTCCCGAAATTGGCAATATCCTCTGCTCCGGGGCCTAAACCTTCGACTACAGCACCCATTTTGGTTTCAAGACAGCCAGCTTTGGTGCCATCTTCTTCTTCGGCACATATGTCTGCAGTGACCATGACAGCTCTGACAATTTCTACAGCAATGGCACCGACCCACCTTTCGGCACCAAAAATAGTTAGTTGCCCCAGATGTCCTTCAAGGATGCATCTGCAGTCCTTACAAATGGGTTGTCCTGTCGTCAGGCAGCCCTTCCCCCCTCCCTGTACTTTCATATTGGTTTTTCGACCTCTGTGCCGAAAAGTGAACTCACTCAGCAGACCAGATATTCCCCCTCGGTGGACATATTTGTCGGCCAGCAATACACCCCCTTTTTAGAGCGCCCTACTTCACCTTCGGGGATGTCCACCCACTCTTCCAAGAGTCTTGTAGAACTTGATGCAGTGAGGCTCGTGGATCATCTCTTTGCGGCCAGTGGAATATTAACTTCGTCCAAGCCCTCCCTCCTTTCCATAGCTGAGGGATGTTCTCCAAGTACTCCACAATATTTTCCTCCTTCAAACTCTTTGCAGGTTTCTGAGCATTCGTCACTAATGCCAACCCCAGTTCCAGCTTCTTTGGTACTGGTGGTAGATCTTACCATGGTACCAGAGCCTACTCTTTGGCTTTCGACTCTCCCGGAGCTAGGCCATCCTCGGGACCGAAACTGGTCTGTCTGCACCGTGTTCCCTGGTATGGCGTCTTCTTTTTGTACGTTTGCTATGGTTCTGTTCGCTTTAACAGAGCCATCTCCTCTCGTGGCTCCCTCCCTGGCAGCGGGTTCTTCTGACCGGAGTGTGACCCCAGTCCCGAAGGGTTCTTTCTCTGTTTTGGGCTCCCACCCCTCTTTGGGTGAGCCAGCTTTCCAGGTGATGGAGAGGGCACTGGCCTCTGCAGTCTCAGTTGTTCCCTCCAGCGCCAGAGATCCACTCTTTCCCGTCCTCCAGCTGCTCAGCTGACGCAGCCCACTACTCATGATGGACACTGGGCTCTGGAACCTCAAGACACCCTTCAACAAAATTCCCCCTCGGCAGGATCCTCCTCGAACGCTCCTGTCGAGGAGGATCCTCGCAAGAGATCGTGCAAGAGGAAGCACATGGATTCCCCAGAGGAATCTGACTGAAGATATGGACTATGATGAGGTGGAAGGGTCCCCACGTTCGCCCCCAGTCTCCTTTGGAGACATCTTAGAAATCCTAAAGCAGCAGGGTGATTGGAAGTCCCCCACCCCTTCCTCTGAGAGGAGTCCATATTATTGTAGGCTTTCCGGTCCTGACCCTCTACCTCCTGGGTGACCCTGCCTGCAGATGACTTCATACAGCTCATCATGCAGCTCGCGTGACATAGTCCTGATACTATTGAAGCTACCCCCGGAGGCCAGGCAAAATTCTTTCCCCTCCAGAGAACAACCCACACCGGTCCAAGGGCCTTCTGGTATATGCTATGGTTGTGGCGGCGGACACAAAAAAAGAGCTCACTGAAGAGAACACTACTGTCCATCCCCCAAACAGGGAGTCTCGGGCGATAGACTTGAGAAGCGGGTGTATTTTTCAGCAACTTTTGTATCCAGTCCCTGAATTATCTGGCACACTTCTCTCAGCTTCAGAGAGATCTAATTTCGGAACTCTCAGAAACCCTGGCAGGAGCAGTCTCTGATTTAGGTACAGGATAAAGTTGCCTCACAGCTTGCAACCCTGGAGTTAATCTCTAATTTGTCCATGAGGTTTATTTCCCACTCTACTGATGGGATTGTAGAGCAGCGGCTGCAGGCATTGTTACCATACATCACGCCTGGATGCGTCTGTGACTTCGGATCCTTTTAAGTCTTCCTTCCTAAATGCCCCCATAGAGGCCTCACTTTTTGGCCCAAAGGTAAATGACACTTTAGCAAGGTGTGAAAAGGACGGTGAAGAAATGTCGTCACTGAAGAAAATGCCCAAAAGTAGACCAGACAAACTCCGTACTACTGTATCTGTTATACTTTTTGTCTCAGAACAGTCTCGCCAAACAGTTAATTCTTTCAGAGCTATTTCAATTCTATTATAACACAGCTAGACAGATGAGTAGACTAAAGCACACTTAGTCTAAACATCACTACCAAGTGAAACATACTGTCCAGTTTATATACTCTTTTCAACCAATGTTATTTTTAATGTCCTTGTGACTTGTTCTTCTGGTTTCTGTCTGTGTCATGAAAAAGTCCTTGGTTATTTCATGCCCTTTTTTGTTCCTCGCTGTATCTGAAGACTTCACAAAAGTCTTTCCACGTCATCTTTGTGTCACTTGACCTGTCTGCATTTTATTTATTTATTTTTGCATCTGAAAGCCAAGAAAGTCAACTTCCTTTTCTTCTATAACAAGATGTATTTACAGTAAAGCCCACAGCTATATGTTATTAATATTTAAGCTGAACATAACTGTTCTTGCAAAGCAAGCCATATTATTTTGAAAACTGCTCTTTGGCCTTGCACGTTTCCTTTCACTGTACACACAGTATATTGTGGAAAAGCATTTTAATTTACACAATATCTATCAATTCCCACTTTTTTTATTTAAGGCCCATGAAAATTGTAAGACAGTTTACAACAGAATATGAGCTTCAGTACTTTGAATACCTTGGTCTGTTGCAACATACGAATCCCTTGCATTTAATACTATCTCTTTATACATGTTACATTACCAACGGCTGTTACTTGATTAATACTTTTATTAACACAAATTTTATAATGACGATAAGAGCAATTAATGCGGAAGTTGTAGTACCCCACCATAGACACACATCTGTTATTATTTATTTTTAACTGTTTTTTTGTTTGTTCTTTCGGCTTTTCCCAGTTAGGGGTCGCCACAGTGGAAGTCCGGTCCGCTAATGATTGGCAGTAGATTTTTTTTTACAGAAGGCACTCCCATTCTACGCATGTCTTTAGAACGCCACTCGACCGCGGGGAGGACATGCAGACTCCACACAGAAGGCGCTCCAGCTGAGAATCGAACGGGAGAACCTCTTGCTGTGAGGCAACAATGCTACCGCTGCACCACCGTGGCTATGCTTCCTTAAGCAAGTTGTCAGCTTTGCAGTTACACACTAGCATTTATTTCAAAATCTTGTCAAGTTAACCCTTGCTTTACAAGGCAAAACCTTGTATTCGAAACAAGCATATTTCTTTTGCATTTTCATAATTTTATTATTGCTTTGGGAAAAGAATATTTACAAAAAAACAATTTACAGGAAAATGTGATCCTCTGTACTTAATGGCCTTTCTTTATTGTTAACAGTTACTGGTTTGACAGTTTTATAACGCAGCTGCTCTGTTATATCTGAGATAGCTCCATAAGTTGCATTTGCTATTAACTTTGTAACTTTCTAGATTTCCTTAGTGGCACCATACCAGTGAAAAAAATCAGTTTCTGAAATAACACCATTTCCTATGTCCAGCTGTTTTAAAATCTTTTCCTTTTTTTTTTTTTTTATCATGAACCTCCCTGTTTTTTATGGTGATTTTTTACCATGTCCTCTGGTAATGTGTGAGTAATTCTCATTATCGGAACTGCATACCCTGTGTAACAGAATTTCTTTTCTGTAATCTGTTTCTTAATAGTAATAGTATGTGTTAATTCCCATGCTGTTTTTATTTTTATACTCAAGATGTAATGTGATCCTATCTCGCCTACATTCTCTGGTTCGGAGCCGATCCTCGGCTCCGACTCGGCACGCTATACAATAGCACAAAGTCTCTTATTGGCTGAGTTACCTCATATCGCAGGATGCACCACTACTGCTTGCCCAGATCTCGTTTGCCACTTCTACAGCATAGACGTGGTCTCGGACTTGGCTGAGCTAAGTGCCTCTAGTACTTAAATTTCTGTCAGAAATTTTGCTAAATTTACCCAAAAGCTGTTTTAACAGCTATTTATTGTTGTGTGACTGATTTTTCTTCAAATGTTTGTGGTAAAAATTGTGTTTTTGTCAACGGTAAAGGATCCCGTTTAAGTTAGAGGGGGCTTTGCCTAGCCCTCGTGCTTTAGTTAGGGCTGTTTAAATGCTACTCATTGTGTGTTTTTAATTTTTACAACTTTGTGGTAAATTGTATTTTTTTCTTGGTGGCAAGTGTTCCCGTTTAACTTAGAGGGACCTTGCCTTAGTCTGCGTGTTTTTTTTTTCTTATAGTCAGTGTTGAAGTTCTCTTTCTTTAAAGTTCAGTGGAAGTAGATAGCCATGTCTAAAGAACATAGGCCATCAGGATTTAAAAAATGTTCTAAATGCTCTTACAAAATGTCCATTACGGACGACCATTTGCTATGTGTATACTGTTTGGGGCCGAAGCACCTACAGGGATCCTGTAGCGTTTGCCACGGTTTTTCCTCTCGCGTGCTCCAAGAGAGGAAAAATAAGTTGATTTTGAAAGGGCTTATTACCCCTTCTTTTGAGGAAGCCCTATCTTCTTCTTCCCCGTCGAGGAAGAAAAAATCTTCGGCTCCGACCAGCCCGTCTGATCCGGCAGCAAAAAAGTCAAGGCAGGCTTCTCCGTCGGCTCCACGGACTTCGGAGCCGAGGGCGGAACGGTCTGCCTCGATGTCTCCAGCCCCGACTCCTCTGGCTTCGGAGCCGAGAGCTCAGGCGTCGAGAGGCGAGTCATCTCCATCGGCTCCACTGCCTTCGGAGCCGATGAAGGTTGCCCGCTCAGACTCTTCCTCTTTGGTGCCGAAGTCCACATCGGCTCCGAGGGAAATTGCAGTAGTGGTGGAATCTCCCTCGGCGCCGATACTTCTCGAAACCATTCGGAGCCGGTCCCCCAGTCTTTCGGAGCCAGCGGAGAAGTCGACTCGGACCCAGTCGGTCTCTTCTCGGTCGTCGAGGATGTCCAATTTGGATGTAGACAGGGTGCTTCAAAGGCTTTTCCAGTCTCCGGTCTTTCAAAAGTTGGTCTTGGCTCCAGCCCAGTCGGCTCCGGAGCCGTTTTCCCACCCTGCCATCTTGGTTCCTCCTCCAACAGCTTCGGCGCCGTTGGAGTCGGTGTTGGTGGAGCCGGTGGAGGTTGTCGGGTCGGTTCCGACCCTAACTCCATCCCCGCCCTTCGGGTTGGTGTTCGGTACGCGGACCTCCTCTGTCGGCCCCGGGGGGGGGACGCTTCGGGACCGATCCTTTCGGTTCCGAGCCTCCCCCTCGGTGCGTCGGTGGCGGGAGTTCCGACTGCTGTTGTGGCCTTGGGGGTTGAACCTTCCCAGGACTCTGGGGGTCCCGCCTTCAAGGCCATGAGGAGTGCCTTGGCCAAATCCTCTCTGGCCACTTCTACCATCTCACCACCACCTTCCCTTGGCACGGAGACTGATTCCTTTGCAATCCCCCTGTCTCACGACAGCGGAGCCCTTGGGCCTGAGGTTACCCCCATTGGGGGTTCCCTTCTTCCTGGAGGTCCCTCCGAAACGTCTTCGGAGGAACCCCCGAGGAAGAGACAGTGCAAGAGGAAGCACGTTGACTCCCCTGATGAGTCTCTCACCTCGGATACCGACCTCGATGATGTGGAGGGGTCCCCCAAGTCGTCCTCGGATGATGTATCCTTTGCGGACATCTTGGAAATCCTTAAGCAACGAGGGGACTGGCAGTCCAAACCCCCTTCTGCTGAGGAGTCGGTGTTCCTCAAGGCCTTCGGGGCTCAGCCCTCCGCCTCCTGGGTGTCTCCACCCTTCGATGAGCTCCTGGATTTGATCTCTCGAAGGGCGTGGGAACATCCGGACTCTGTTGAACCGGTGCCAGCTCGCCCCAATAAATTCCTTTCGGCACCCCCTGATAAGGACTTTCTTACCAAAGGTGTGGCTGTAGATGGCTTGGTGGTGGCATCTGCTACCCAACAAGATGTGGCAGAGGCTTCAACGTCCATCCATCCTCCTAATAAGGAGTCTAGGAGCATGGATCGGTACGGGAAGCGCACCCTTGCTTCAGCAACCTTTACATTAAGGTCTCTGAACTACCTGACGCACTTTACGAGACTGCAGAGGGATCTGGTCAAGGAGCTGGATACCCTCTCTGGTAACTTACCTGAGCAGTTAGCCCAGATGGTTAACTCCCAGTTGGCTACCCTGTCCTCCCTATCCAACTCGTCCATGAGGCTCATTTTGTATGCAGCCGAAGGAGCGAGCAGGGTGGCGGGCACAGGTGTTGCTCAACGGAGACAAGCCTGGCTACGCCTGTGTCACTTTGCGGAGGCCTTTAAGTCTTCCTTTGCCGACGCCCCCTTCGATGGGTCCTCCCTTTTTGGACCCAAGGTAAAGGACACGTTGACTCGCTGCGAGCAGGAGGGTAAGACTTTAACTGCCGTAGGGGCCCGGTTTTCCACTCCCTTCAGACCTTATCCCAAGGCTCGAAGAGGAGGGAAAATGTGGTTCCGTAAGTCTCAAAAGTCTTACTCATCGCAGCAGAGAGATTCCCCCTCTAGAGGCAGAGGAAGGGGAAATTTTTCGGGGAGACGCCGTCCCAGTGGCGGCGGAGGCCCCTGCAACACTGGAGACCGCGAGTCCTTTCGTGGCTCCTCCTCCTTCCAGCATCCCTGAAGGAGTCCCCGACTGTGCAGCTCCGGAGCCAGTCAGGGGTCGTTTTTCAAGGCACCTAAAGGCCTGGGAAAGTATCACTCAGGACCAATGGGTGCTCCGAATCATCGCCGGAGGTTACACCATTCCCTTCTCTCAACCCCCCCCCCCCACCATCCCGAAGAATCCCGGACCCGCCACCCAGTCAACGGGATATGGCAGCCATCGAAATTTCAAAGCTGCTTCAAAAAGGAGTCATCCAACCTGTCCCCGCAGATCAGGCCGGATCAGGGACTTACTCAAGATTCTTTTTGGTACCAAAAAAGACCGGGGACTTGAGGCCCATTTTGGATCTCAGCAGGCTAAACCGATCAGTCAAAAAGTCCAAATTCCGGATGGTCACCTTGCAAACCATTCTCCTGCTTCTGGAGAAGGGTGTTTGGATGTGCTCCATAGATCTCAAGGACGCCTATTATCACATCCTGATAGATCAGGCGTCCAGGAGACACTTGCGCTTCAGCCTAAGGGACAGTCATTTCCAGTTCCGTGCACTGCCCTTTGGTCTCACCACAGCCCCCAGGGTGTTCACCAAATGTTTGGCAGTGGTGACTGCTCACCTGAGAAGTCTAGGATTCCAAGTGTTTCCATACCTAGACGACTGGCTCCTAACTGCCACCTCAAGGCATCTACTCTTAAAAACTCTAGCAGCCACTATCTCCCTAGGCAGCTCCTTAGGAATCACCTTCAATTGGACAAAATCCATATTGCTGCCGTCACAGCGTATTCTGTTTATTGGTGCAGAAATAGACTCAAGGCAGATGGGAGTCTATCTTCCTGCGGAAAGAATAGCAACATTGCAGTCTCAGGCTCGGGCGTTACTCCTCAGACGTCGCGCTCCAGCGAGAATGGTACTGCAGCTGCTAGGTTCCATGTCAGCCACCATTCTTCTCGTCCCCTTAGCAAGGTTACATATGAGGATACTCCAGTGGCTCCTCTCAGTCCAGTGGTCTTATCAAGACCTCCCCCTCAGTCACCACATATTGATCACAGAGACATGCAAACAGGATCTTCGTTGGTGGCTTCTTTCCTCCAACCTGGATCAGGGGCGACCCTTCGTTCCCCCATTCCCCTCAGTCACGTTGACTACGGACGCCTCCCAGACAGGGTGGGGGGGACATTATCTGGGCAGGTCGGTCCAAGGCACGTGGCACTCCGAGAATCTTCTCCACATCAATATCCTGGAAATGAGGGCGGTGCTTTTAACATTGCAAGCATTGCACGATCACCTCCCTCGGGGGACGATTGCCATTCAGTCCGACAATATGTCGGTAGTCTGGTACTTGAACAAGCAAGGAGGGACCAGGTCTTACCCCCTTTGCAGAGAGGCCATGAAGGTATGGGATTGGGCGATTGCTACCAAACGCTTTCTAGTGGCGACACACATTCCGGGGACATCCAATGTGATAGCCGACAGACTGAGCAGGACTATTCTCTCCCCTCACGAATGGTCCTTGAATCACAAAGTGGTAACAGATTTTCACCAGATGGGGAGTTACATATTGCGATATTTTCGCAACTCCCCTCAACGCAAAATTCCAGCAGTTTTTCTCTCTCATTCCAGTTCCGGGGCAGATGCCCAGGGATGCTCTGGTCCAACCTTGGCCCTCCGCTCTGCTCTACGCTTTTCCACCGGTTCCCCTTCTCCCCAAGGTGATTCAGAAGGCGATTCGCTTGGGAAGCAAAATGATTCTAATCACCCCATACTGGCCTCGTCAAGTTTGGTTCCCTTTTCTTCGCAAGTATGCATTGGACGGTCCCTGGTTCCTAGACCAAATTCCGGACTTCCTGACGCATCAGTCAGGACAGCTCCATCAGTCCCTACATTCATTGAAGCTAGCAGCTTGGCTACTCCTCTTCCAACCATAGTTAGGAGCCATTCTTTCGACCCTGAAGTCTTGCATATTTTGTCCTCGGCCCACAAAACTTCTACAAAAAAGATATATAGCAGTAAATGGAAGAGGTTTGCTATTTGGGCCCAACTCCGAGGATTAGACCCTATGACAGCTTCGGTGTCAGAGGTTCTGAAGTTTTTAACTTCCCTGTTCAACCAAGGTTGTTCGGTTTCTACCATCAGAGTTCAATTGGCAGCTATTTCCAATTTTCACGAGAACGTAGAACCACCCTTAATGAGCAATAAGTTGTGCAAAGCCTTTATTAAAGGAGCTTGGCTTCTACGGCCACCTATATCTCATCCCGCACCACCGTGGGACCTTAACGTAGTATTAGCCGCTTTAACCGTGCCTCCCTTTGAGCCGGCAGCAACCTGTGACTTGAAATTTCTTTCTTGGAAGACTGCTCTTCTAGTTGCTATCACATCAGCCAGGCGGGTTTCAGAACTTCAAGCCTTGTGTGTCAAACCACCATACCTGGTATTTCACAAGGATAGAGTATCTCTTAGACCAAACCCATCCTTTATACCAAAGGTTTGTTCTAACTTTTGTTTGCAACAATCACTGGAATTACCGTTTTTTCCCCCCTAAGTATACAAACAGAGCTGAGTATACCTTTCACAGCTTAGATGTGCACAGACAATTACGTTTCTATTTGGATAGGACACACCAAGCACGAAAATCAGATCAACTGTGTGTCCTTTTCGGACAATAAATTGGGCAAAGCAATCACGAAGGTCACTATTGCCAAGTGGATCAGAGACTGCATCAGTCATATTTATCACATTTCGAATAAAGAGCTTACAATTCCAGTAGAAGCTCATTCTACCAGGGCTATGGCCACTTCAGCAGCCTTTCATTCCAAGCTCTCTATTAATGACATTTGTGCGGCTGCTACGTGGTCTTCTCTACACACCTTTATTACTCACTACAAATTGGATGTGGCATCTAGGGGTTGAGCTTCCTTCGGTTCCATGGTTCTCCGGACCGTTTTCCAATGAGCCACCCAGGAATTAGGTGCTAGGGACGCTGTCCCATCTGTAGAGAATGTAGGCGAGATAGGATCACATTACATCTTTTAGTTATGTGCTTACCATAACTTTAGATGTATGGGATCCATCTCGCCTACATTCCTAATAACCCACCCTCCTTCCCCCTGCCTTGGCGGCCAGAAGAGACCGGACGGTCCGAATACAACTGTTTCCTCTCTTGAAACACCTGGCAGTCTTATAACAACAGTCTGTGTGTGTGCATGTGTGCGGACAAACAAGATCTGGGGAAGCAGTAGTGGTGCATCCTGGGATATGAGGTAACTCAGCCAATAAGAGACTTCGTGCTATTGTATAGCGTGCAGAGTCGGAGCCGAGGATCGGCTCCGAACCCATCTGTAGAGAATGTAGGCGAGATGGATCCCATACATCTAAAGTTATGGTAAGTACATAACTAAAAGTTTTTTTACATGACCATAGTTCTTTTGAAAATAGAATATCCCTTTTTCTATTTCCATCAACTATAAGCGTTTTTTATGGCTGATTGTTTTACAACTATGTTTATACAGGGACTGCATGTAATGGCGTTTTCCGTCTGTAAGGAATGTGGCTAAAAACCCAACAATTTCACTTATCACATGACTTTGCAAACAAATTTTGCATGTCCAAAATGTATTGAAATCAGGTATCCAATTATGTCCCTGTTGTCATGATTTATTATATCTGAGTATCATTCCCCATTTTTTCTTTGCAACTGTTTGATTGCCTTGTCTTGTTCATAGATTGCTATTATAGAACAAATTTAATATTTTGTAAGACTGTTAACAGACTGTTAGTACTGATACTGTTTGACTGTTAATTTACACTGATTTTTATGAACCAACATGGTGTGCTGCTTTGGCTTGGATTTTTATTAGCTGAAAAATGCTATTTGTCTACGTTTTAATGACTCTACTTTACTACCTGTATGTATTGCTGTGTATTATTACCCGGATGGCAGTTACACCAGTTTGACTAATGATGTTTTTGCTGTACTAGTTTGTTTATAAGACTGTTTGCTGTTATATTTTATGTAAGACATTGTTTTGAAATTGACATTACAATCACAGTTTAACAATATTGATCCTGTTTGCTGTATGCATAAGCTGCATTTGGAGACGTACTGTACTTTTAATGTATGGGGGGGGGGGGGTTGACCCTCTCCTTGTTACTATAGAACCTTTTGTCATTTAGGATTTGTCATAGGTACTGCCTTAAATGTTACTCCATTTCCAGATGTAGACTTACATACCCAACATTTAATTGCATTGTTTAGTTTTGCACTAACTTTAACTTTACACTGTATCTGTATTAACTTTGTCTGTATGGCTGTAGGTTATTTCTGTGTTTATTTTGAATCTGTCCTGGCTTATTAAACCAGTAAAATAATATTTATTTTTCTGTCTTGTACTGTCCCCTTTGTTTAACATTCAGATGTTCTTCGTTTTCCATTGCTGCAGTCCTTACTATTGGGTATAGTCCGCATCCAGTCGGCCCGAATACCAGAGTATAAGGCTGACGTCGGTCAGGGCGCATTAGACTGACGTCAGTACGTCAGGGTACTAATGCGCATGACCGGCGTCATATCCTCAGTCTTTTTTGCCGCGTGGTCCGATGCAGAAGCAGTTTTGCGAGTGCAGGTTGGCGTTCTGAGATATTTCCGAAACCGGAGTTTCAGACCGAATCAGAGTTGGCTAAGTACCCCGTTGGGGAACATTTTGGTTTTTTCTTGCCTCAGTATTCAACCGGATGTCAGAAAAAGTGAATAACTGTATTTCTTGTGGGAAACAGATTCCGCATAAGGATTTCCATACTTTGTGTATACCTTGTTTAGGGCCTGAGCACGACGTTGTTGGTTGCCGCTCTTGTGCTAGGTTTAACAAACGCACTATTAAGAGGAGGTTAGACTGTGCCAGGTTAGTGTTTGGGAAACGTTGCAATTATAAAATGCCGTCGGATGCTCCGACGCCCGCTTCGTCCAAGAAGCGCAAGGACAAAACAGCGAAGCCTAGGGTTGAAGTACCGGCAGTCCCGGACGTCGGTTCTTTAGGAGGCTCAGTGGAGCCAGACGTTTTGCCAGGAGTTTCTATGGAGTCTCCGGCAGAAACTTTACTGTTACAGGATGTCCCATCTCAGGAGGCAGGCCAGGCTGAGGGGGCTTCTCAGGTACCTATTCTTCCCTCTCTTCCCAAAGTAGTTAGAGCCTCTCCTTCTGTTGCTAAAGCTTCTTTTAGGGGTAGGCCGATTTCAGCTTCAGTGGGGGCTTCTCCTAGCGTTTCGGGTTCTGTACCTAAGAAACATATGCTTAAAATGGCAGAAGATTTGATTACTATGATTAGAGGTTCTATGGGCCCTCCTGATAAGAGGCCTAGGGTGGAACCAGAGTTTGCCAGTTTTGAACAGGGTTCAGAGGCTTCTGAGTCTTCTGCAGATGATTTGCAGGAGTATCCTCCTTATTCTGATTCTGATGTGGATGATGCCACTCCTTCGGCTTCTCCTCCTGAGGATTTTTCATTTTCAGAGACTCTGCATTCCATGAGGGAGCACTTTAAATGGGAAGGCCAGGATTACTCTGATTCCAGGAAGAGGCTTAGGGAATTCTTGTTTTTACCCCAGCATAGGCCCTTAGCTATACCTCCTGTGTTGACTGTGGTAGAAGATGTTTTTGCAGAGGCTTCCCTGAACCCTGATTCTTTGCCTCCTGCTCCTGTTAAACCTGATAGGTACTATAGGGTGCCCGAAGCTCATAAGTATTTGTTTAAGAGTCCCAGGGCGGACCCGGAAACTGTTTCTCAGGGGCCTAAAGGTGTTAAAGCCTCTGTGATTAGAAATCCTGTTCCCACTGACAAAGAGGCGAGGGCTTTGGATAGGTGGGGTAAGAAACTGTATACTTCTTCCACTCTAGCCATGAGAGCATTGAATTGTCAGTTTCACATGCTGAAATATCAAAATTATTTCCTTTCACAATTGAAATCTAAGGTGGATGCTTTGGCGGAAGGTATTGAGTGTAAAGAGTTGCTGGATTTGGTTTATGTGTCTGAACAAGTGGGCAAGCATTCTTTGCAATGTGGCTTTGATGCTGTGCAGGCCTCCTCGAGGGTGGCTGCCACTAGTTCTGTTCTTCGCAGGCATGCCTGGTTGAGGGATCAGAATTTGGCTGAGCATGTTAAGACAAGGATTTTGGATGCACCTTTACAGTCTGATGTGTTGTTTGGTTCGCCTGTGGAAGCAGTTTTAAAGAAAATGGAGGACAAAGCTAAGTCTATGCAAACTGTTAAGGATTTTTTGCAGGTACAGCCACCGAAGTTTAGTAGAAATTGGCCTGCTAAGGGGTGGACATATCCTGCTTATGACTCCCAGTCTAGGGGTAGGTCTAGACGTGGTAGGGGCAGGGCTCAAGGTTCTTTTAGGTCTAGAACAGGGAGTTCACCTGCTCAGACTTCTGGTGAGGGCAGGGGTCAGTCCTTTCGTAAGCAGACCCAATGACCTGCCTTTTCAGCTGCCAGTAGATTCTCGTCTGGCAGCTCCTTTGGGAGGACGACTGTCTCTTTTCAAAGAAAATTGGGATTTCATTACTCAAGACAGATGGGTGTTGGACATTATTCACCACGGTTACAGGTTTTATTTCCATACTATGCCGCCTTTCAAAGGCATGCCAGACGTTCCTCCTCCACAAAGAAAAGAGGCTCACAAGCAAGTTTCTCAGTTACTCCAAATGGGGGCAATTCAGCCAGTCCCTGTATCAGAAAGGGGCCTAGGATTTTATTCCCGCATGTTCCTAGTACCAAAGAAGGGGAACACGTGGAGACCAATTTTGGATTTATCTCTCCTCAACACTTATCTGGACATTCCCAAGTTCAAGATGTTGACGTTACAACAGCTCTTACCTCTGCTGGGCAAAGATCACTGGATGGTAACTTTAGATCTCAAGGAAGCTTACCTTCATGTGCCTATCAGGCTAAGTTGCAGGAAGTATCTGCGGTTTCGAGCTGGAGATTCTCATTATCAGTTCTCTGCATTGCCCTTTGGCTTATCTACTGCGCCCAGAGTATTCACAAAGGTTCTGGCTCCAGTAATAGCTTACTTCAGGCTACAAGGAATTCAAATCTATCCTTACTTGGACGACTGCCTGATTCTGGCTCAAGAAAATGAAGACCTTCTACAGCATCTGGAATATGTTATAGCAGTGCTAAGATGCCTAGGGTATTCTGTGAACGAAATAAAGTCCAGTCTAGTACCCTCCCAAGACATGTGCTTTCTGGGTGTGAGACTGAATACAGCAGCCCAGATGGCCTTTTTAACCCCGGACAAACAAATGAGTCTATCACTTTACTTCCATCAACTATCTCATCAGTCCGTGCTGACTGCAGGGACAGTCCTTCAAGCATTAGGGTTCATGGCATCTTGTATTCTGGTGCTTCCCAATGCCAAACTGCATATGAGGAAGTTACAATGGTATCTCAAAAATGTATGGACACAGCACTGCCAGGATTTAGACACTGTCATTCCCATAATACCTTGCCTTCAAAGGGAATTTTTGTGGTGGGCTCAGGAATGTCACCTAAACAAGGGACTCTCTGTGACCCGGCCAGAGGCGAGTCAGATTTTAACGACAGATGCCTCACACATTGCTTGGGGAGCTCATCTCAATGGAAAGTGGATACAAGACAAGTGGCCTGCCAGACTACAGCATCTACATATCAATTTGAAGGAGATGTTAGCAGTCCAGTTCGCATTACTGGCTTTCAAGGAGTTACTTCTTCCAGGACAGGTGTTGATTCTAACAGACAACACAACTGTCATGTGGTACATCAACAAGCAAGGGGGAACACATTCTTATCCTCTATGCAGACAAGCAATGATTTTATGGGAGACTGCGCTAAGCTTGCAACTAACTCTTCAGGCAAGGTTTCTGCCAGGAGCACAGAACTCCTTAGCAGATGTGTTAAGCAGACAAATCATGGATCCCCACGAGTGGAAACTGGATCTTCATGTATTTCAGACATTGACAGTGTCATGGGGAACTCCAGACATAGATCTGTTCGCTTCTCCACTAAACCACCAGCTGCCACAGTATTGCACAAAGGGGTTTCATCACACAGCTTGGAAAGTGGATGCTCTGTCTTTCAGTTGGGAAAATCTTCATGTGTATGCCTTTCCACCTCTGCCTCTTCTTCCAAAGGTACTATTAAAGGTCAGACAAGACAGGCCAAGGATGATTTTGATAGCTCCAGATTGGCCTCGGCAACACTGGTACCCACTACTACGGAGTCTGGTAAAGAAGCCTCCATGGCCTTTACCTCTGATTCCTCATCTGTTATCTCAGAAGGACGGTCATCTGCTCAATGTCAAGCTTCACTTTCTTCATCTAACAGCCTGGCATATTCTGTGTTGAAACACAGCAGGTCTCAACTTCCTCAACAAGTTTTGAATGTGATTATGGAAGCTAGACGACCTAGTACAAGGAGAGTGTACGCAGCAAAATGAAAGAGATTTTTATTTTGGAGTACAGCAAAGAATTTGGAGGTTTCTGAGCCTAATTTGGGTGTGGCTCTTCAATATCTTACCGAGTTATTGGACAAAGGGTTGTCCTTCTCTTCTATTAAGATTCATGCTGCAGCAATTTCAGCTCACTATGATTGTGACCCACCTTTGTTTTCGCATCCTTTGTTCAAGCAGTTTCTTAGAGGGGCAAAGAATATAAGACCCCACGTAGAGCTCCTACTCCTGCTTGGGATCTCAATTTTGTGTTGGAAAAACTTACTCTACAACCTTTTGAGCCTGCGGCTACTGCTGAATTGAAATATTTGTCATGGAAGACTGCTTTTTGTTGGCTATTACTTCTGCAAGAAGGGTGTCTGAGTTGCAGGCCCTTATGGCAGTCGAGCCCTTTTGATTTTCCATAAGGATAGGGTATCATTACGTACTAATCCTTCCTTTATGCCTAAGGTGGTTTCTAGTGTGGCTTTAAACCAAACTATTCATTTGCCTACTTTTTATGCAGACCCCCAAAATAAAGGGAAAAGATTTTGCATACTTTAGATGTACACAGGCAATTGCGTTATTACTTAAGCAGGACTAAGGATTTTAGGCAGTCTCAGCAGTTGTTTGTTTCTTTTGCTTTGAGTTCGCAGGGCAAGCCTGTGTCAAAACAAACTATTTCTAGGTGGATTGGCTTTTGCATTGCATTTTGTTATTCCCATCATGGCAAGGAGGTTCCAGCTGGGATTAGGCCTCATTCCACTAGGGCTACTGCCACTTCTACAGCATTTCTACGGGGGGTGGCAACTAAGGATATTTTGGAAGCAGCTACTTGGAGTTCAGTGCATACTTTCTCTAAGCATTATCACCTTCCTATCTACTCTAAGTCTAGGGCTGGTTTTGCCACAGCTGTTTTGCAAGGCATGTTGTCAGCTCCTGCTTCTTTATGATTTGCCAGCCTCCCTTACCTCTGCTTTGGGATTCTACCCAATAGTAAGGACTGCAGCAATGGAAAACGAAGAACATAGTACAGTTTTGTACCTACCATAAATGTAGATGTTCGAGGATTCCATTGCTGCAGTCCAATTTACCCTCTGTGTTTAGGGGTGGTAGTGTAGGTGAGTTTACCTGCTTATATTTTTGTATATATTGTGCATGTTTTGGTGCAGGTATTTTGGGCCTTGTCTTTTTAGGGTCTTCTGACATCTGGGGCAAGAAAAGACTGAGGATATGACGCCGGTCATGCGCATTAGTACCCTGACGTACTGACGTCAGTCTAATGCGCCCTGACCGACGTCAGCCTTATACTCTGGTATTCGGGCCGACTGGATGCGGACTATACCCAATAGTAAGGACTGCAGCAATGGAATCCTCGAACATCTACATTTATGGTAGGTACAAAACTGTACTTTTTGTATACCAACATTGTCTTTCATTGCTTTAAAAGATCCTTGTACTTTGCTGCCAACTGATAACCTGTATTTTGTTAATTTATTGCTTTAATGCCTATTGCCTGCCATGATCTGGTATTTCATATGGTATACTTTATTTTTTATGTATCCCTCTGTGTTCTTGTGACTGATTGTCCCTTAATGTATTTTCTTTATCTTCATTTCTTTCTCTATTTTTGGGTTTTGAAGAAGCATCTGAACTTTGTTGTGTACCTGTCTGTAACCCTGGTGGAGCAGAAGCTGCTCGTGTTCCCTCCTGTGTTTGTTTTATTATCAGACCATGTATTACATCCGCTTCCTTTCACCGCATAGTCTAAAAGCTGTTTTTGTACATTTCCTATGTGCATCTGCAATACTGCGTACTTTTTCATTAAATCATGTATTGCATCCCCTTCCTTTACCATGTAGTCTACAAGCTGTTCGTGTACATTTGCTATGTGCATCTGCAATACTGCATAAGTTTTCTAAACTGTCTAGCACTCAGGCTTAATCTCCAAGTCTGTATCTGTCTGTTAGGCAGAAACTGATTTTAAAGCTGCATCTGCATTTTGCAGAATGTCGTTAACTATCTGACAGAATTGCTTTAACAACATTTTGCCTGACCAAAACATTATTTTGTTTTTTTTTTTGTCATGCTATTTAGACCATCTGTAAAACAGTTACATGAGTCTAGACACTCACCTGTTTTAGCTGCTTGCTTTGCCATTTGCCAAAGCATTTTCTGTAGCCTTTTCTGCATATTTTTTTATGTGCTTTGATTTTGACAATACTGAACTTTTCCTGTAAATCATTTTGGGAATGAAGGTTCATAACTCTTGTACTGGAGCATGTTTTAGGGGTTTGCCAACACTGTTGATGATTCCCCTTTCCCCTTCTGATCCAAACTGACATTTGTAAATGCAAAAAAAAAAAATTTAAATAAAGCATTATTTGAAGTAGACCACACAGTGTATGTCAACTGTTGTTTAAATGCCAACATATTGAAACAAAATGTATTTATTTATTTATTTTGTCTTGCCACTGAGGCAGTCTGTGATAAACAAGACTATTGAGATATATCAGCAGGAGAAATAACTGTCATTTCTGCTGAACCCTGCTCAATGTAAACCTTGTTGGGCTTCTTCTAACTGTCTTGTCAGATTAACCTCTGTAGTTTGTGCCCTTTAGTAAATGTTGTTGGGCTCTGTCTGATTGTTACGTTAAACCAGAAATGTCATTATGTAAAGTCTGAATGCTATGCTGAGTCTGTTTCTCTAAATGGCATTACTGTCCCTTACTACTGTCTCTAGGGAAATTTTGAAAAGCTGTGAAAACCTTTTCTCTAAAATGTTAATATTGATAGCACACTGTACTATGTTAGAACTTTTTATGTTTGTGCATTTGCAATATTTACCATAAATAACATTTTTATGTAGTGTGTTACATGACTGACAATAATTACATACACTTGGACTGTATGAGATTTAGGTGACTGCAGAAGGTACATTTAACTGTTTTATACATGAAGAACTAACAATGCTAGAATCAGATTATCAGAATAGGGTATATCTTATAGTATGGCTTGCATACTAGACTCCTGTGACAAGATAGACATCAGTTTGGAATGTTATTTCCACATAAAAAACAGTCTTTATGAATTGGTTTACATTTTATGTATGGGTTATAGGCATTTGGCATTTATATATTTAAGCACAACTGTTACCTAATGTCTGAACATCAAACATTTCAGTTTTACATTTCATGTCTGACACACAAGGTTGAACCATGTAAATTTATATATGCAATATGTGGGCACTGTAAAGTTAACTGTCTGTACTTGCATCCATGTTATAACTGTGAAGAAAGTACAATGCAGAAGACAAGCAGGTGATCAGGCTGAAGTCAATCTGGAATAGGATAGAGTTTTTCCACAGACTAATTGTTGGTGGTCCGACGCAGGACAGCTTCCATGGCGGTGCTAAGTGTTCTTTAGTCTACTCATCTGTCTAGCTGTGTTATAATAGAATTGAAATCGCTCTGAAAGAATTAACTGTTTGGCAAGAATTTGTTCTGAGACAAATAAAGTATAACAGATGGTAAGACCTCGTCTGCCGTAGGCGTACATTTTTCCACACTTCAACAACCCTATTCCAGGAATCAGAGGAGTGGAAAGATGTGGTACAAAAAATCCCAAGGTCCTTTTTGTGACGCACGTGGTGAGTTTTCACCCTAGGTTAGAGGGGGGGGGACTCTGGAGGCAGAGGGGGTCTGTGTAACCAGGGGACCAGAGATTTTCTCTGAACAGGCCTGTTAGCACTTCTGATCAGCAGCCTGATTGCTTGCCTCTGGAAGCAGTCGGGGGTCGTTTTTCTCTGCACCACCTTGCTTAGCAAAAAAATAATGTCAGACTCTTGGGTGCAGATGATAATTACCAGAGGTTATCACATTCCTTTCAATATTTTCCCAAGGCCTTTAAGGCGCATTCCCGACGTATCACCCAGTCAAACGGAATCAGCAGCTTTAGAAATCCAAAAGCTGCTTCAAAAAAGAGTCATCCAAAAAGTCCCTCCAGATCAAATAGAATCAGGTTTTTACTCAAGGTTCTTTTTATTGCCAAAGAAAACAGGGAACTGGAGGCCAATTCTGGACCTCAGCTTCCTAAACAAATTCGTTCAGCAAGCAAAATTCCGGATGGTCACAGTACAGTCTATACTCCCCTTCCTGGGCAAAAAAATTGGATGTGCTGTATAGATCTTCAGAATGCGTATTACCACATAAAAATGGACAAGCGCGCCAGAAGATTTCTCCGCTCCCTACTGGGAGTCTATCACTACCATTTCTGAGCACTGCCCTTTGGTCTCTTCACAGCCCCCAGTGTGTTCACCAAATGCATGGCAGTGGTAACAGCTCACTTGAGAGTGCAAGGATTCCGGGTGTTTCCATATTTAGACTTTTGGCTCCTCACCACCCCAACCAAGCATCTACTAGTCTCAGTGACTCAGTGATCCGTTACACCCTACGTCTCTTGAAACACCTAGGGATAACTGTAAATGGGGATAAATGCAAACTAATCCCTTCTCAGACTGGAGTTCATAGGGGCAGAACTCTATACCCAATCTTGCCTAGTCTACCCCCCTCTTCACAAGTTGCAGAGACTCAGATTGCAACTCCGAGTGATAATCAAGACAGTCCCAGCTCAAGTAGTCAAACTTCTGGGGTCCATGGCAGCATCTAAAACAACGGTCCCACTGACAAGACTGGACACGAGGCTTCAGTGGTTTTTGTTAAAACAGTGGTCCCCTTTGACTCTCCCCATGACATTTCAGATCAGGATAGCAAATCTGTGCAAACAAGACTTAATTTGGTGGATGAAGCCAGAACAGAATCTATGTAGTCTACCTTTCTCCCCTTTTCGTCCTAGAGCCATAATGACTATGGAAACCTCCCTGATCGGGGGGGGGGGGGCACTACCAGGGAAAGATTGCCCAAGGCACTTGGTCATCCATAGAGGCCAATATGCATATCACTGTTATAGAACTGAGGGCAGTGTTTCTAGTGTTGCAAGCATTTCAGTCTGTTCTCACTTCAGGAACATTTGCCATCCAGTCCGACAACATGTCAGTAGTCTGGTACATCAACAAACAAGGCGGAACAAAGTCTTACCCGTGGTGTCGAGAGGCTATGAGATTTTGGCAGTGGGTGATAGCTTCCAACTTTATGATAGCAATGCACATTCCTGAGGATTCCACCGTCATTGCAGACAAGTTGAGCAGTGTGTGTATGTACTTTTAAGAAGCTTTACAGTGAGCTAGCATGTGTGTATAAATACTGAATAAGTGCAAGCAAGACTGCCATTTTGTACTGGGCTGCAGAGGTGTATGTATGTATAGTAGTCAGCCAGTTAGTTTAATATTTTGTTGTTGCTGTCAATCCTGATGTATGTAGTAAAGTATATAAATTAACACCCAAGCCTCTGTCTTAATTAGCTACACAAGACCAGTAACAGCCGTTTCGGAGTTCAGACCATTGCTGTTGTCTTTTTAGAGGATACCATGGATAGAACCTACAGCAGTTTGATGCAACAGAAAGCTAAGCTGCACAAAGTCCCTAAAGAGGTTCTGAACAAAACGTAACTTCAACCAGAGCACTTGAAGTCCCAGAAACCAGTAAGGTCCAATGCCTCTCTGCTCCTTCTTTCACCAAGAGCAAAGCAGTAGCATTAATTCCAAGCTGGCTCCTAAGAAGCGGTGATTGGTAATATCTAGGACTGCTAGAAAATAATTTTCCACTGCTTCTCTCTCATTGGGCAAAACAGATGTAATAAACCTAAGCTGATTCCTAAGAAGCCATTCCTGGACTCACCAATGATTGGTAGACTGGCCCCAGTTATTGATTTTAATAGTACGTTGAGGGAAAAAGATTAATACTCTGAAATTTGTGGTGTGTACTAAGTCAGTGGCATGGTATGAAACCGAAGATAACTCGAGCCTTTAAGAATCTTAAAAGGAGAGTCTTCCCAGTTGATCTCTCAGCGTGCATTTGAATAAGCAGATGAGATAAGACTTGGGAGGAGCGTCCAAACTCAAGATTTATAGCAGGGTATGGCATCTTAAAAGCCACCAAATTTGAAAACGCATTAGGAATGGGTGGGTGGGTGGCAAACCTAAAATGAAGTCAGACAGTAGAAGTAATTAACACAGCAATTCAGCTGAATAATAATGCCGCTAAATAAGAAAAAATAAAAAAAACCTTTCTCAGCTCCTCCCACCAGTTAGCTAGATTGGATTTCTTTTCAATCAGTGACGGAAAAGGAATTATTTTCTGAATGACCATAGCCTAGAACTTCTAAAACTCCAAGAAGAAAAAATTGAGACGAAACAAGCTGTAATATAAGAACAGTAAAAAAATAAATAAAATAGCGGAGGCATCCAAACATTAAAATGAATAAATTCAATCCATAGTCAAATGCAGTCAAACAGTATTCACACAACACTTCTGCTAAATAACAGTGTAGCTAAATGTTTGCAGCCAAAGAAGAAATCCTGTTTCTCCGCTCTCCCCACTAATTAGCTAGATTGGATTTCTTTTCAGTCTGTGACGGAAGTTGAATTAGTTTCTAACTGACCCTAGCGTAGCTCTCAACTGTCCAGATTTTTTGCCTCATATTTTTGGTCTGCTCCTTATAAAATTTGTAGTTTTCTGTCAGATCGCTGAGGATTTAAGTCATTAAATAATTACTTATATTTGAGTTTGACTTTGTATCCTTTAGAAAATGCATGCCAGCACAAATCCTGTTATTTTTAGCAGTTTTATAAGTTTGTAAGAACAGTTTTTGGGCCTTTGTCCTACCATTATTTTAGGCTTTGTTGAGATTTCTTGCTGTAAGAGGTTGACCGGTATGGAACCTAGCCATGAATTAAAACTACAAGAAAAAAGCTTTGAGGTAAAACAAAATTTAACATAAATCATACTGTAATAAATTAATAGTGGAAGTATCCAAACCTTAAATAATGCCAATCCAAATCAAATGCAGCCAGACAACAACATAGTTTGAAAAATTACCTGTGGATTGGTCTTTATATATAGTTTATTATTTTAAAGTACTCATTACCAATGATAAGGTAGCCGCAGTGGTGCAGCGGTTAGCGTTGTCGCCTCACAGCAAGAGTTTCTCCTGTTCGAGTCTCTGCTGGAGTGCCTTCTGTGTGAAGTCTGCATGTCCTCCCTGCTGCCGAGTGATTAAAGACATGCAGGTAGGTGCGTGTGTGAATGTGTGGCCTTCTTTGAAAGTTGGGTGTCGGACTGACAACTCGGTGCCGTAAAAATCCACTGCCAATCATTAGCAGACCGGAGTTCCACTGTGGCGACACCTAACCGGGAAAAGCCGAAATACTTTTTTCATTACCAATGACAAGGTCCAAAAAAAATGATTATTTTTAAATTGTTAATCTAATCCATTTAAGAAGTTAATTGAACATCAAAGATCCTATTCATTTGGTCCATCTAGTCAGACTAATGGGTCTTTGAGCCACTTTTCGTAGGTAGGTACTAGGCTATCGGCCCAAGGGCGTAAGTAAGCCTAGCCAACAAGGTTCCCTGGCTTACGCCACCCAAGAAAGTTATTTTCCTGTGCCCCTGTCGAGCAGAGCCACAGAAGTGATCCCTGGGGTGCATTTCTTATTAACTTATCAAGATTTTTCTTGAAGTGTGCTAATGAGGAACTTTGCTTGACGTAGATGGGTACTTATTCCAAAGTATGTGAAGTCTATGGGACAGGAATCTATTCCTCCAGCATGTCCTGTTTATTGTGGTGACAAGGTTTAGCTGCTTAGAGCATGTAGCTTGGAGGGATTTCTTTAAGTGGAGCATGTCAAAGAGCTCTGGGTTTGACATAGCTTTATATGTTAGGCAGAGATCACCTCGGAGTAGGCAATATGCTACGGAGTAAAGCTGGAGTTTTTTGAGACGGTCAGTGTTGGGCATCTGTTATCTGTTTGAGGCCAGTAATTCTCTTTGTGAGGTACTTCTGTGGCCTTTCCAGCTGCTGCAGATGTCTTGTTAGGTACATTCCAAAAGGGGCGTTGTACTCTATAATGGGTCTAATGAGATGGGTCTAATGAGTTTCCAGTAGAGGGGAACAATTACCTCTTTTTTCCTAGATGAGAACCCTTTTGTAATGAAGTTGTGCCACGTAGAAGGATTTCCTGACTACTGTGGCGGTGATTATCAAAGGAGAGACTACTGTCCACCTGGGTCCCCAGGTCTCATCACACATTCAGTGTTAAGTAGACTGCTGCCTATGTGGTAGTTCATGGGTAGAGAGTTTTTACCAAAGGGGATGACCGTGCACTTTTTGCCATTGAGCTTGAGGCCATGGCTCTGACACCAAGCATCTGTCTCAGTGAAGCCCTTCTGTAGGATGTCCACATCATTTGGGGACTCAACTGTGGCTCCTAGTTGCAGTCATTTGTGAACTTTGTTAGACAAAGGCCTTCTTTGTTAGCCTGTACTTGAGAAGCAGATACCAAACAGGAGGGGTTCCAGGACTGAACCTTGTGGTACTGCACTTGTCACTGGTTTGAAGTCAGATTTGGAGTCTGCAACTTTTAGTGTGGGTTTTGTCAGTGAGCCAGTTGGCAACCCATCTTGTGATATAGGGATTTATACCTAGTTTAGTGAGTTTAGCTATAATTCCAGAATGGGGGATGGTGTTGAAAGCCTTGGCGAGATCAAGGTAGGCTGTATGGAACCACCTTACCCTTGTCTATAGCTTTGGTGACTGCCTCAAAGAAGTCGATCAGGTTCAGAAGGCATGATCTGCCTTTCACAAACCTGAACTGGGTGGGGTCCAGAATCCAAGGGATTCAGTGTGCCTTCGGCTCCGTCCAGGCCGGAGCGCACTGGTCCTTCGGATCCGATGGTCTCGGGGCTGGTTCCGATCCCTTCCTCGGATCCGAGTGGGAGCCGACTCTCTGAGCCTAGAGAGAGTGGTTCCCCCTTGGCTTTCGATGTAGTGGAGAGGGCTCTGTTGAGAGCATCCGGACCCCCGGCCCTTGTCTCGGCTCCACCTTGCACTCCCTCTCTGCTGGGCCAGGCTTCCATCACCCGGCCAAAGGGACAGCCTGCTTCAATGTCCCAGATGGTTCCATTGGAACAGGATGTTGCTGGCGAGGCCTCCTCGGACAGCCCCCCCGAGGAAGTGCCCTGCAAGCATAAGTTCAAGAGGAGGCATGTGGACTCCCTTGAGTCCTTAACTGAGGACACGGACTTGGAGGAAGGGGAAGGCTCCCCAAGATCACCCCCTGAGGATGTCTCCTTTGGAGACATCATGGAGATGCTGAGGATCAGAGGTGGGTGGTCTGCCCCCAAGTCTTCCTCCGACGAGTCCGTGTTTCTGGAGGCATTCGAAGCAGGTCTGTCTACCTCTTGGGTGTCCCCTCCGGCCGACCCCTTGGTGGACCTTATTACCACCAGGGCATGGAAGGATCCGGACACTGTGGAGCCAATACCAAAACGCCCGGACAGAATACCAAGTCTCCCCTCAGACCGGTCGCACTGGAGCAAGGGTCCCCCGTAGATGCCATGTTGACGGCGGCAGCCACGAAGAGGGAATTAGCTCAGGAGAGCCCCTCAGTCCATCCACTGAGCAAGGAGTCCCGCTCGATGGACCGCTTAGGGAAGCGAGTTTTTAGTTCAGCGATCTTCTCGGTAAGGTCTCTGAACTATATGGCACATGTCATCAGGATGCAGCGGGATCTTATCAAAGAATACGCTACCCCCCCCCCCGAGTCCATGTCGGTGGAGGACAAACAATTGTACTCCACCCGAATGGCCACTCTGAGATCAATTTCAAATACCTCTATGCGGCTATTGTCCCACACCACCGAGGGAGCCGCTAGGGCTAGCGGAGCAGGCCTAGTCATGAGACGTCAGGCCTGGCTCCGTCATTGTGACTTTGTGGAGCCTTTTAAAGCGTCTTTTGCGAACGCCCCTTTCGATGGTTCTGCCCTGTAACAGTTCGCGAGACACTTGTCCAGAGCGAGAAGGACGGGAAGACGTTGTATGCCGTCTGAGTCCACTTCTCTGCTCCCCAGTGGTCCTTTTCGAAGAACCAAAAGGGCCAGAAGAAGATGTGGTTCCGGAAATCGCAACATTCCCAACCTGCTCCGGACAACCAGTCTTTCCGTGGCAGAGGAGGACAGGGAGAACGCTGCCCCAGGGGCAGAGGGGCTCCGAGAAACTTTGGGTCCAGAGAACCTTTCTCTGAATGGCCCATGCAGCAGCCCTGAAGGGTTGCCTGACTGCTCCACTCTGGAGGCAGTCGGGGGTGGGGGGCGCTTCTTGTAGCACCTAGCGGCATGGGAGTCCATCACGACAGACTGCTGGGTGCTTCGAATTATATCCAGAGGGTACAAAATACCATTACTTCATGTCCCCAAATTCAAGAACCTCCCCGATGTACCACCCGATCAGAGGGAGGCCGCAGAAATTCAGCAGCTTCTAAGAAAAAGAGCCATCCAGCCTGTCCCCCAAGACCAGCTCGGATTAGGGTTCTACTCCAGGTTCTTTTTGGTGCCAAAAAAGACGGGGGACTTGAGACCGATTCTAGACCTTTCCCGCTTGAACCTGTCTGTAACCAAGGAAAAATTCCGGATGGTCACTCTTCAATCTATTGTTCCCCTTCTAAGGGAGAACAATTGGATGTGCTCTATAGACTTCAAGGATGCGTACTACCACATTCGAATGGACAGACCATCCAGGAGGTTCCTCCGCTTCTGGCTGGGAGCCAGTCACTACCAGTTCAGGGTCCTTCCATTTGGCCTCACCACAGCCCCCAGGGTGTTCACCAAGGTATTAGCAGTGATTGCGGCCCACCTGAGACTCCAGGGAATACAGGGCTTTCCGTACCTGGACGACTGGCTCCTGACCGCCCAAACAAGGCATCTACTTTGCTCAGCCAGAGATTTCTTTCTCCGCCTAGCCCCACAGTTAGGCATCACCATCAATGCCGACAAATCCCTTCTGGCCCTGACACAAGCCATAAAATTCATAGGAGCCAGAATATACACCATAGAGCTACGAGCCTTTCTAATGTCCGAGAGACTTAGGAATTTGCAACTCCATGTACGGGCTATCCTCCAATCAGTGACCCCACCAGCAGAATTGGTCCTGAGGGCACTGGGCTCCATGGCGGCAGCGATAACGCTTCTTCCATGCATCCGTCTGAACATGCGGGTACTGCAATGGACCCTTCTAGTGCAATGGTCCTTTCTGTCCCTTCCTCTTCACCACCCCATTGCCATCAGCAAGGCTTGCAGGAGGGCTCTATTATGGTGGCTCCATGCTTCGGACCTCCATACGGGCCGTCCCTTCTGCACCTCTCCCCCTCTTGCCACGGTGACCACGGACGCCACCCGCCTCGGGTGGGGGGGCATTATTCAGGCAGGACGGTCCAAGGCACGTGGAACGATACAGAGACCTCCCTGCATATCAACGTTCTGGAGATGAGAGCGGTGCTGTACGCGTTGCAAGCACTTCAGAATCTCCTCCCCATAGGAACGATTGCAATTCAGTCGGACAACATGTCGGTTGTCTGGTACATCAACAAACAGGGGGGAACCAGATCTTGCCCTCTATGCCGCGAAGCCATGAGAGTGTGGGAATGGGCGATCTCCACCAACCGCTTTCTGATTGCAATGCACATTCCGGGGCGGACCAACATCCTAGCGGACAAACTCAGTCGCACCCTTCTTACCCCGTACAAGTGGTCTCTCAACCCACTAGTAGCGAAGCAGATATTCGTAATATGGGGGCAACCCTGCTGTGCGATCTTTTTGCCTCTCCCTCAAACACCAAATGCGGCAATTTCTTCGCTCTGATTCCCCCTCCAGGGGAAACTCCAAGAGACGCTCTGGTGCATGCTTGGCCACCCGGTCTACTTTATGCCTATCCTCCTCTACCCCTGATGCTGCAACTCTTACAGAAAGCCTCGCGGTTGGGGAGCAGGATGATCCTCATTGCCCCATTCTGGCCTCGGCAAATTTGGTTCCCTTACCTGTGGTCTCACCTAGTGAATCCTCCTTGGATTCTGGATCCCAGTCCAGATCTAATCTCCCATCCATTGGACTTGCCGACCCCAAATCTGGACAATCTGAAACTGACAGCTTGGTTGCTCCAGTTCCACTCCTAGTTAGGACTCCCCTTATCTCTTCACCAGTCAAAGCCATCCTTGTGGCAGCGCATAAGCCCTCCACCAGGAAAGTGTACCGCAGTAAATGGAAACGTTTCTCCATCTGGGTGGAGCATCATAATCTAGATCCCTTTACGGCTCCTCTTCCGTCCATATTAGACTTCCTAACCAAACTTTTTCAGGAAGGCGCTAGTTGCTCAACTGTCAAAGTGCAATTGGCAGCCATCTCACATTACCATGTGGGACAAGATATAGGGCCTTTGATGTCGGCCAAGTTGTGTAAAACCTTTCTCAAGGGCACCTTTTTACTTAGACCCCCTATAAAAGAAGCCGTACCACCGTGGGATCTTTCACTAGTTCTTCAAGCCTTGACTGCTCCACCTTTTGAACCCGCTGCTTCAGTAGATCTCAAATTCTTGTCCTAGAAAACAGCATTCCTTGTAGCCATCAGTTCTGCAAAAAGAGTTTCGGAGCTTCAAGCTCTTTCTGTGAAGCCTCCTTATTTGATCTTTCACCCGGACAGAGTGTACCTCAGGATCAATCCCGCTTTTCTTCCCAAAATAGCATCAGAAACCAATATAAATCAATCCATAAATTTACCGGTTTTCTTCCCTAAATATCAGAATAAAGGAGAGTACAAGCTGCACTCATTAGATGTTCATAGGCAGCTACGCTTTTATACTCATAAAACAGCTGGTCATAGGCAATCCGACCAGCTGTTCGTTTCCTTTGCCAAATTTAATTTGGGGAAAGCAATATCAAAAGCATCTCCATCACGCTGGATTTCTCAATGTATCCTATTAGCGTACCAAGCCTCTGGGAGACCCGCACCTGAAGGAGTTCGCGCACATTCCACTCGTTCCATCTCTGCTTCTGCGGCCTTCAAGTCTAGAGTCCCATTGGATGATGATTGTTCGGCAGCCACTTGGGCTTCATCTCATACCTTTAACCACTACAAACTGGACGTGATTTCTAGAGGGAGAGCATCCTTTGGCTCTGCGGTGCTTCGCAATATCCTTCCATGATGGCCACTCAAGGTTCAGGTAGCTGGGGACTCTGTCCCACAGGTTGCTGACAAATGAACTCCCTACTTCAGATTAAGAAGTTATGTACTCACCATAACTTTCCATCTGAGTAGGTAGCTTCATTTGTCTGCAACCATCCCCCCCTCCTTCCCCCTGGCCTTCTTCGGATCTATCTTAGTTGGATACCCGTTTTGGGTATATATTGAGGGGCAAACTCGATCTGAGATCATGGAGGGTTAGCAGGGGATTATGGGTGAGGGGAGGAGCTAGGAGCTCGTATCCATTAGCTTGAAACAAGTTGCCGGCTCGGATCCGATAGCGGATCCAAGACCCACAGGTTGCAGACAAATGAAGCTACCTACTCAGATGGAACATTATGGTGAGTACATAACTTCTTATTTATGGCAGGGGACCACCAGATTGGCTTCCTTTTTTTGGAGGATAGCATAGTGGTTTTGTTTGGGATAGCACGATCCATGCACTCGTGTAAGTGCTTATAGAGTGCATCTGTGCAGGATTCAGCAGTCGTAACTGTATTTGTCCATCTGCATGGGTGTCATGAAGTTCGCCACTTCTGTCTTAAGAAGCATGAAGTTGGGTTTGGAGAAATTTTTTACCGTGATTTCCTTAATGGGGGTGTGGGCTGGATGTGGATATCTAGGGTGATTAATTTATGGTCTGATCTGACCAGTAAGGAGTTGACTTCAGGTGTGGAATATCAGTCACTCATGTTGGTAATGACTAGGTCTAGGATATTGTTGCCCTTAGTGGGGGTGTGGATAAGTTGATCCAGGGAATTGGAATTTATGAATTCCAGAAAGCGTTGAGCGAAGGAGTTGGTACATGAGTAGTTTTCTCAGTTAATGGTGGGGTAGTTGAAATTGCCCATTATTAGGGTGTTTGGTTGAATCCTAATATTTTCCAGTATGTCAAAAGAGAAGTGGGAATCTTGGGGCATGGTGGGGGATCTGTAACAAGCTACAATTTGGATTGCAGTTTTGCCCAGAGTTAGTTGCACTTGGATAACCTCGGATGCATTATGCTGAGCAACTAGCCTGGAGGTGTGGATATCCTTAATGAATATGGACACACCTCTGCCTTTGGTGTTCTGGTCCAGGTTAGGTGGCCGAAAAGTGTGGTATAAGTTATAGCCTGGTAAAGCATGGGGTGCTGTCTAGAGCCTTGAACCAGGTCTCAGTCACTGCAGAGATATCGATGTTCTCCATTTTAAGAAGTGCCTTGAGGGAGTTGCATTTTGAGATTTAGACTTCTAGCATTGAATAGCATTACCCTCAGTTTTTGCTTGCCTATTCCTGTTATGGTGGTGAATTTGTCATTTAAACCTTGCCTAAAAAAGGCACTATATGGGGCAGCAAGAGCCTTAGCCAGTATCCGGAATCCCAGGGGTGACAGGTGCAGGCCATCTCTGGCAAAGCACCGTGGTGTCGACCATGTCGTCCCAGGCAGACAGATACTGGATCTCCTTAGAATAACACAAGAAGCTTAGCCAATTGTTGAAGTCTATCATTTTGTCCTTGTATTGCGGTATCATTCTGTGCTATGGCAGGAAACTATTCAGGGCTAGGGTCATACCTACCTGGGCTACAAGATCGGAGAGCTCTTCTATGTCTCTTTTCATGTAGTCCAGGGAGGTATGTCTCGGGTCATTCACACCAACATGGACAATGACAGTCATATTTGTACTTGTGGAGTGACCTGAGTGCGTGGGTTATGTGGTGGATCCTGGCACATGGCAGGCAGCTGACAGTAACGTTCTCCTTGTTTAGCCTGGTGAGTGGGACATCAGTGTGCCTGACTATAGTCACCTATGACTAGTGTGTTGAGTATGTTGTTTTGCCTTATGGGCTGTGGTTGAATGGCACACTGAGTTTGTGGGCTATGTGTCATTTGGGTTGTGTTGGGGGGTGGAGGTTGCTTGCATTTCTGCTTTGGACATCTCTGTTGCTTGATCAGATTATTATTGAGAGCTTCCGCAAATATTTTTGTATTTGTGTGTGGATTTTGGTGGTGTAGGTTTAGTGGGACTATGTGATGAGTCTGGTGTGGTGCAAGTGTTTTACCTTCTCTTGACTGTCAAGTTCAGTCTTGGTTGGAGAGAGCTTTACCTCCAGTTTGACTAGATAAGTGCATCTCTCACAGGTTTTGGTGTTTGGTGGTAGGAGGAGAGAGTTGTCTGTGTACATGAGGCAATTGCTACATTGCCCCAAGATGGATCCATCAGTTCTTTTTCTGTCTCTGTTACAAATATTTTTAATTTCCTTTCAAATATTTTTGACCATTCTTGTTATACTCTACCATCAAGTTACAAAGAGCCTCATTATCCAGTTATCGTAATGATATCTGAATTCTGTTCCGTCTCTCAAGTTCTATAAAGTCTTATTGAAAGGTACATTTTTCCTACATTTTCCAGTAAAGGAGCCACATCCTCCTAGTGTTCTTAACTTTGTTTTAGAGACCTTAATTTAAAGGCCATTTGAATTAGCTTCTTCTGCACAATTAGAATTCAGGTCTTGGAAAACTGTTTTTGTTTTGGTTACTTCAGCCTCGAGAGTTTCAGAATTGCAAGCCTTCTCTTGTAACCCCCCACCTAATCTTTCATATAGACTGGGACTCCCTAAGAATAGACCCTTCTTTCATTCCCAGAGTTACCTCAGAAATTAATCCGAACCAGGCAATTAATTTACTTTATTTCTAAACCATTCCACTGGGGGAATGCATCCTTAGATTTCCATAGACAGTTGAGATTGTACTTATGCAGAGCTAAGCTATAATGAAAGATGCTCACCTTTTTTAACTCCTTTGCTACTAAATGGAATGAAAGGTCTCCAAAGTCTTGATTGTATTTCCTTTATCTGTACTTTGCATAGCAAGTCTATCTGAAGCAAACCAAAAGCTCTTTCAGCAAGACCCTTAGCGCTTCAGCAGCCTTTTTCAGGAATTCCTCAGTGGAAGAGAGTTGTGCTGCAGCAACCTGGTGAACATTGCATACATTTGCTAAAGATTTTAATCTTTATCATTTTCATGTTGAAAGACTGCTTTGGGTCTTCCTCTGAAGGGTCTTCTGACATCAATACTACCTGGTTACTAGGTAGCTTGGGACTCTGACCCATTACTCGAGAGTGAATGGACCAAATGAGTAGTTTATGCCGAATCCCTTTCATCCTGGTCCATCTGATAATGTCAGTACTTCCTCCACCTCAACCCCACCCGCTTCCAAATTGTCACTGACCAGGTACATGAATGGCGGTGTAAAGGCTTTTCTCTGTTATGACCCCTCTCCTTTATTGCTGACATACAGTAAAATCGATCTGAAGAGGTTAGCTATATGGGAGGATTGGGGGGGGGGGGTGTATAGGAAGTCGAGGCTGGAGCATTAGTGATGCCGGATTATATAAGGCAAGCGACTCTAAGACCCACTAGTGGGATCCAGTGAACTGGAATGAAAGAATTTAGCATTATGATGTGTATATGATTATAGTTTGAGTCAACATGTATTTTCTGCACAGTAAGTAGTATTAAGTTTAATTTTCAGTAATTTACCAGAAAAAGCACACATGTTTAGGGATGGGCAAAAACATGTGCGTGTCAGGGGCGTCGTGTAAAATCAGGGACAGTTGAAAGGTATATGTTTACTGTAAAACTTGCACCTAAAGTAGTATAGTAGGACATATGAAAGGAGGCAAGGCTGTGTTGTGTATATTGACTGTACTGTCTCCCTCCAAGAGTTGGATTTTGCTTGTTCTAAATATTAGTGAGTTATTTTTTGCACCCAGAAACATAAAGACATCATTTGAAAATTGCTGGCAGAGTAGTCTGGGGAGATGTCTTGAAGCATGTGTGATTTGAAGAGCAGGTTAATGGATTAACTAGGATCTTTAGTGTATAGAGCAGGTAGGGAGGTAGGCAGACTAGTTGGATTTCGCACTCTTCATATGCTCAGGTTGCCTTTTCACTGACATGTACAGTGTCAGACGCTACTCAGCAGGAGAATTGCTAGACACTTGTACTACAGAATAAAATGAATGTATGAGGTATTTAGTGTCTTTGTCATGTCTTGTTCAGATAGCTGCACACACATGACATGACTTGTGAAGAGAGCTGTTCTGCCACGTAGCATACATGACTGGTTAATTCTGGGCCCTGAACCCTTTGTCACATTTCTTCAAGTAGCCTGCACTCGGAACTAGCTGTTAAAATGTTCCACATGTGGCATTGAAGAAAGAGACCATCTTTTTTTTCCCCTTGCTTAATGGTGCAGGTTTACTAGTTTCTGTCGATTTTACCATGTTGTATTTTTAGATGCCGCTTTGGTGGCTTTTCTATGTTATACAACTGATCTTCAGTAGTGTCTCATTTATTTGTTAAAATGCTACACTTTATTTTTTTAAGTTACCAGTTTAACTGGATAAATGAAATGGTAATAATCATGGACTGTTTTCAGATGCAACAATGGGCCACAAGAGCAATATATAGACAGTAGCTAGTGAAGCTTGCACGCCTTTTGAGAGGTAGAAGAAAACTGAAGTACTTAGAGAAAACCCATGCAGAGACCGGGAAAACGTACAGAATCCACAAACATCGACTGTATATCAGGACTGAGCTCTGGTTCCTGGAGTTGTGGGGAACAGATGTTCACTTACGAGTTGTAACACTGCTAATCTTTCCCATATTTCTGTAGTATGTACATAAACCAAAATATGAGTTTGACTCCTCACAGAACAGGTGCTATTTCCCTGACAGTATTTTATACTGCATATTTTTCAGTAGTAAGTCATACATATAAAATTTTTTCAGTGTTTGTGCTGTCAGATTAACACTAGCTGAGTATAAGAAACTGTGCTTATTCTCTGCAAATCTTTCCTTAACAGTATAGCTGGAAAGGTTATGTACTGGCTTTGCCATATGTTAGAAACTGACATTTTCCATTGGGCACTTTGACATTCCTCACTGCTATGCGAAGTGTAATTTCATGAGGTTAAACTGAACTGTACTTGGAAGGACTGATGGTTTTAGGTAAGGCTTGGCCTACATATCCTTTTTGTACCTTCATTACAACACATCACTGACCTGTGTGAGAGATGATAGGGAATCATGTTGATTCACCAAAAGAACTTAAAGTGCTGAAGCTGCAAATATAACTCACTTGCTCCACACTGGTGGTGGTATGATATAACCAATTTAACTGGTAACTCTTCAAAGGCAGCAGTAGTTTCTTTGTACTTAAGATTTAATAAAATGAAGCATATGGGCAAAATCTTAAATGTATTTGGACATCAAACACGTGCTAAGATGTGATAAACTGCTTTTATAACTTAGCTGGTGTAAATGAGTCTGTGTCTGGTACTTAATTCTTGTAGAACACTGAAGATCATTTCATTTCTGCAACCTACTTGTGTATATATACAAAACTTCACTTTCAACACTGTATGCAAGAAACTTGGAAAAACTGGTTGTCTACAATGATTATGGAAATCTGACAAGGGGGAAATAACCTTTATTTAAATGTATTGAATGAACAAAAAAATAATACCACTCTAATTTGATTTATAGGTTTTTCCATTATATTGAAAACTTTAAGCACTCTTGTTTGGATACAGAGTTGAACCAGCGGTCTTAAAGGGGAGTAGGATATTCAGTGTACTGGTAAGTTGTGCAGATTACCGTTGTAATTTTATAATGACTAGTGCAGATAATGATGTCATAGCTTATCTGATTTAAGTTTGAAGTAAGATGTACAATACTGAGGTAGTCTTTTCAGGGATTAGTGAGCTGTCTGAAATAACTTTTCTTTTGGCTCAAAAATCGACCAAAAAAAAGTCTCCCTATTGAAATGTAGGCACTTGAAATGCTAAGTGCAGACAAGCAGTTAAAAAAAATTCCAAGAGAAGGAATCTCGAGCATCAGTCTTCTTTAAACTTCTTGTTTGCAAGATGGCAAGCCCTCTCTGCCCCCTGGATGTAGAGGGCCAAACCCCAAAACTTATATATACATGTGTACAAACTCCAAAAGTGCCATACCTCAATGAAAAAGGAGTATTCCAGGAAATGGCCATCTTAGACTTAGTATATGCAAGTCCTTCTTTTAGCCATTCAGCCTGTGTTTTGGGGACTCTGTAGCAGGTCCTGACATTTCAAATGGTTACCCCCAAAAAAGTGTTGCTTAAAGGTTTGAAAGACATTAGTTTACATCATGTTAATGGTGTCATCTTTGTATGATGAACATGTAATTTTTTTTGTTTCTTTTTTTTCGTCCTTGGTATCTTCCAGTAAAAGTAAGAGCTAACTAGAGTGACTGTCTTCCAGGCAACCATGGAAGTGATTTTTGGTCTTGCCGATATCCTGACAATGAAGGAATTTGCTGTGTCTTAACCCCCCCTTCCATTGGCTGAAGTTAACACCCATATCATGACCAAGATATAATCCTTTTCAGCTAGAAGCCACGGCCCCCCTCCAGTATGAGTAAGATGGCATAAGCTTCACATGCCTATCATCTGCTTAGCTTCAACAGTAACTATGCTGCTGTTTGAACACTGGTTATCTTGGTTATAGTCAGGCCTGCATTTCTGTGTGGTACAGAGCTGTGCTAGCATGTAGTATATTTAGAGTTTGCATTATTTTTACGATGTTGAAACATTGGCTTGGGCATTTAGTGTTTTATTAGTGCATTTTTCTAGTCTTTGTGTAGTATTGCTTATATTTCAAGTTAAAGTATAGTCTTTGTTTGGACAGTTTTTTTTTTTTGCACATAATTATCACAGTTTATTGACCCAGTATGAGAAGAGAGCGGGTAACTCTTGTATATGGAATACACTCCGGTATTTTAAACGTGTGGGTATTTTAAGTTTTTGTGTTTTTATTTTCTTAGTCATGTCATACTTTGCATATGTGGTCTGTGTAGCTTGAGATAGTGTACCCCAATTTTTTGTGGGGCATACCAAGTATGTTTTGTTTAACATACCACATTTAAAATACTTTAACTGTGTAACCTGGTTTTCTGCAGGTGTCTGTCTAGGTCTGTAGTATTTATTTATTTATTTACTTATTTATTTTACTTTATTTATGCTGTTTGATGGGAGCAGATGCAAACCATTGCAATTCAAATCTGTTAGAGCACTGAAGTGGTGTTGGTGATACAAAAATGGGTAAAAACATTTTACTTTAAAGACGTTTTCACTATTGTGAATTGCTGGAACATTCAAACTCTCCTTTTTCCACGCAGATACTGAGTTGATAATACATACATGAATAATCATGGATTTTTGAAAAAGTAGGGCAGATCCTGAAATGTGAACTAATGTAGTAGAGAGATTTTAGGATGGGTTTATGTGTATGAAGTTTGGATTTTAATGCAAAGTAGATCTTTAAAAAAAAACATACATTGAAATTTTGGAGATAATCATGGTAAATGCATTGTAGGTCTTGCTGTCAAGTTTACACCCTACTGACCTTTAGGAAGCTTGATTTCAGTAACCCCATGTTTATAGTTTTTATTCCTAATAAATATTAAGGTTATTTTTGAAGAAAGTATGTATCTTATTTTGACAGAAAGAAGTCGAACCTTTAAAGGTGTTGTCATGTATCTGTCATTTTCTTTTTTTTCCTTCTTTTTTTTTTTTTTTGGTATTTTGCTGTTAGGCTTCTGTGATCTGATATTAGCTGCTTCATTTACAAACTGATATGGCATTGCCTCATAAACTCGTTGGAGGTTACCTATGATTAACCTGTTAGAAACAGAATTTAATGACATTCTCTGATGCTTTTCCAAGTAGGTCAAGTTTTGTGTGTGTGTGTGTGTGTGTGTGTGTATATATATATATATATATATATATATATATATATATATATGTATATTTATCAGGCTGTGGATGGTAATTCATTACTGAAACTACGCAGAAATTCCTCAAGATTCCAAGAGCGCAGGGTAAGTTATTTCTTACACTTATTTCATTGAACTGCACTTCTGAAACGCTTATAATTGTGCTATATAGTTAATCTACTATATTTTGCACTGTTATAAAGCTTTTTTTTTTTTTTTTACTGTTTCACTGCATTTATGTACGGTTATATACTGTTTTAACTGTATTTTTCATTGCTAGTTACTGTTTCATTACTCTAATTGCATGATTACTGAATTACTTAACTGTAAACTACTTTTTCGTACTGAGAGTTGTATTTTCTATATGTGAGTGCTCCATCCGAGCTTTTCTGTGCATTTTTGATTTTTTTTTTGAGGTTTCTGCGTTCTAGTCTGTTTGCAGTTAAAAGCATTCTCTAGACTCTGCTTGCCCCTTGATCTGTTTAAAACTTTCATTTAGTGGCTATAGTTAATTTAGTGGCTACATCTAATAGTTAATTTAGTGGCTACATCTAATAGTTCATTTAGTGGCTACAGCTAATTGTTCATTTAGTGGCTACAGGTAGGAGCTGTAATTCATTTAGTGGTTACAGCTAGGAGCTGTCATAGTTCATTTAGTGGTTACATCTAGGAGCTGTAATAGTTCATTTAGTGGCTACAGCTAATAGTTCATTTAGTGGCTACAGCTAATAGTTCATTTAGTGGCACCAGCTAGGAGCTGTAATAGTTTCCCACCCACCCTCCCTAGTGTTGTGGTTTTATACGTGGTGGCTTTGCAGTTTCCCGCCCATACTGTATATGTGATCTGTGACACTCCTCCCAGTCTAATATCATTAGTTCATTCAATCTAATAGAGGACATTTGTGAATGCCAACCCACTCAGATTCTTAACCGTGAATTAACTACTGTTCCAGCTTTCTCCCTTTCCACTTTACTGAAATAAAATATAAGCTTGTTTCCCCCCTTTCCTGTAACAAGTCTAGTCCAGATACAGGTAACCCACGAAGTACAGGACACTGCTCCGGTACAATGAAGGCTATCTTTAAGTATTCCTAGACTGGAAATGTCCAAAAAGATCGAGATCCCAAGGTGGTCTGTCAAAAACTATTTATTGAAAAAGCCCAAAGGCTAAAAACACAAAAAATAAAGAACAATATAAAACTTAATTTCACTGATTTAGCATTTTCATCTCCAATCAGGAGACTTCATCAGAATCCGTGTCTTACCACAGTTTTCAGTATTTATACAACTTCTAAAACAGTGTTATTGGCTGGTGTTTAATTACCTAATTAATTGAAGTTATTAATTTAAAGAGACCGTACAGATACACAAAATGGAGATACAGGAATGAAAATATAGAATATAACAATCAAGTTGTTTCTCAGGTTTGCTGTATCCAGGACTGTTTGTAAGCTCCTGAGCCCCCCCCCCCCCCGCAAATCTAGGGTTAAACTATTCCTGGTGCCATAAAGTCTGCTCTTCAAAATTTCCCTTGCAACTTGACAGATTTTTAGTTTTAGCACTCAAATCTGTTTCTTTGACTTCCGCGGTGGTGCAGCGGTAGCATTGCTGCTTCACAGCAAAGAGGTTCTCTTATTCGATTCTCTGCTTGGGTTGGGAGTGCCTTCTGTGTGGAGTCTGCATGTCCTCCCCGGGGTCGAGTGGGCTTTCTAAAGACATGCGTTGAACGAGCGTGCCTTCGTTGAAGGTTCGGCTGGCAACTCCACACCATAAAAACCAACTGCCAATCATTAGCGGGCCAGAATTCCGCTGTGGCGACCCCTAACCGGAAAAAGCCGAAGGACAAACAACAACTCAAATCTGTTTCTTTGAGCTCAGCACTTGTTCAGAACTCGTAAACACTAAATAAGCTACAAATTACTCCAGCACTCAACTTTCCTCACTTGTCTAAAGGAAAACAGTTTTTAGTGCTTAATAAATAAGCACCTATTGAGGCATGTCTAAAGGTCAGCGCCAGGTGTTTACTCCTGTCCACCTGATGAATCTGGGCATCTTGGGGCAATGCAGCAGTTGCCTCATGTACACAGACAGCCTTCTCCTACCACCCAACACTGCGACCTGTGAGCTATGCACTTATATTGCCAAACTGTAAGCAAAGCTGTCTTCACCGAAGACTGGACTAGACAGTCAAGAGGAAAAGGTAAACACTTGCACTACACCACACTCTTCACATAGTTCCTCAAAACCTACACCACCAAAACACATACACAGAAGCACAAAACACATGACTACATTCGCGGAGGCTCTCAATAAAAATCTGACCAAACAACCAAGACCTCCAAAGCAGAAATGCAAGCAACCTCCACCCCCCAACACAACCAAATGACACATAGTCCACATACTCAGTGTTCCACTCAACTACAGCCCATAAGGCATAACATACCCAGCACTTTAGTCATAGGTAACTCTATAGTCATGTACACTGATGTTCCGCTCACCATGCTAAACAAGGAGAAACTTACTGTCAGCTGCCTGTCAGGTGCCAGGATCCGTCACATAATGCATGCACTCAGGTCACTCCACAACAAGTAAAAATTTGACTGTCATTTTCCATGTTGGTGTGAATGACCTGAGATGTACCTCCCTGGACTGCATGAAAAGAGACATTGAGGAGATGTTCTTCGTGTTTGACTGTTGCAGTCATCACATTTGGGTTATCTGCTTGCAGTAGCCCTCAGTTGGCCTGATTAACAAAGTCTTGGGTCCTGCGTCGGTTGCTGTCCCTTCTCTGATGTCAGGTCATCAGGGGTATAAAACATGCAGCAGACGCCATTACATCAGACTTTCTTGCCATGTGGTGCCTGAAGCAGAAGCAGTTCGCAAGTGCCGGTCGGCCGACTCCTGAAATTTTCGTTTTCGAGTTTCAGAACTGAAGTCTTCAATTAAAAACTAAGTGCCCCATTGGGGAAACTTTTTCTTGCTCTAAACCAGTGTCAGTAAAAGTAAATAATTGCATTACCTGTGGAAAGCAAATACCTCAAAGATTTTCATTCGTACTGTATTCCTTGCCTAGACCCTGACCACGACGTACCTCGCTGTCTGTTTTGTGCCTTATTTAAACCACCAACTATCCGTAGTCTGTATATTTTCACTGCTAAATATTTTGGTGCTCTGTTCAATTATCTTTGTCTTCGGTAAGCCATCCGACTGCCGACATTCCGAAAAAACGCAAAGATGAAGAGAGAGGCCGCCTAGGTCCAAAGCTTCTGACGACGCTTCTCCTAAGCTAGTCGCCAGTTCGTTGGTACTCAAGCGCTTTTGTGGCCCCTGATACCCGCTACTTCAGATTCGCAGGCCTCTACTGAGACCCATTCGGAGTCCGGTATGCCGCGAGATGCTTCAACTGTGGAACTTGCGATTGTCTCTACCTTGGATGGGTCCTTATTTTACATTTATGGTAAGTGTACACAACTGTACTCTCTCTGATCTTGTAGCCCAGGCAGGTATAAACCTAGCCCTGAGTAGCATCTTGCTATCACCCAGAATGATACAGTACAAGGACAGAATGATTGATTTAAACAATTGGCTAAGCTTCTGGTGTCAGTCTAAGGGAATCCAATATCTGTCTGCCTGGGATGACATGATCGACAGACCACGATGCTTTGCCAGAGATGGACTGCAACTGTCACCCTTGGGATTCTGGATGCTGGCAAAGGCTTTTGCCACCCATATTGTGCCTTTTTTAGGCAAGGTTCAAATGTCAAATTCACCACCGTAACAGGTACAAGCAAGCAAAATCTGAGGGTACTGCTACTCAATGCTAGAAGTCTAAACCTCAAAATGCACTCATTCGAGGCACTCCTTAAAATGTAGAACTTGGACATCTGTGCAGTGACAGAGACTTTTGCAGTGACACAGACCTGGTTCAAAGCTCCACCTAACCCGAACCGAAACACTAAAGGTGGAGGCGTGTCCATATTCATAAAGGATATCCACACCTCCAAGCTTAGTTGCTCAGCTTAATGCATCCGAGGTTATCCAAGTTCATCTAACTCTGGGCAAGACTGCAGTCCAGCTTGTAGCTTGCTACAGACCCCCCCCCCCACCATGCCCCAGGATTCCCACTCCTCTTTTCTTGATGCACTGGAAAACATTAGGGTACAACTCAACACCCTAATAATGGGTGATTTCAACTACCCCACCATTAGCTGGGAAAACTACTCCTGTACCAACTCTTTTGCTAAACGTTTTCTGGAATTCATCAATTCTAACGCCTTGCATCAACTTATCCACACCCCCACCAGGGGCAGCAATAACCCAGACCTGGTCATCACCAACATGGGCGACCGCCGGTGTTCCACACCAGAGGTCAATTCCTAGTTGGTCAGATCCGACCACAAGCTAATCACCCTAGACCTACACATCCCACTCCCACCCCCATTAGGAAAATAACCGTAAAAGATTTCTCCAAAGCCAACTTCACACTTCTTAAGACAAGTGGCAAACTTCACGACACCCATGCAGATGGACAATAGAGGTACGACTGCAGAATCCTACACAAATGCACTTTATAAGCACTTACACGAGTTCATGGATCGTGCTATCCCTAATAGAACCAAGATGCCATCCTCCAAAAAAAGGAAGCCAATCTGGTGGTGGTCTGCCATAAGCAAACTCTACAACAAAAGAAAGAAACTATTGCAAAAAAGAGTAAAATCCCATGATTGGAGGAACTCCCTGATGAGCCTCAGTAAGAAGCTGAGATAACTAATAAAATCCTCCAAAGCAAGGTATGAAAACAAAATAGTCACTGATTTTAAAGACAACCACAAAGCATTCTATAGCTATGACAAGAATCGCAATGGCAACACTTGGATCTGCTCTGAGTTGCAGCACAATGGCACCAAATATAGAGAACCAACTGATGTTGCCAACATCCTGGCAGATAGGTTCAGTGCTAATTTTACCCTCCTCTCACCCCCTAAAGGGCCCATCTCTGTACTGGAAGAATGCAAAGTTCCTGTAATCACGACTGCACAGGTAAAAACCTCACTCTCCAAAGCCAAAAACACAGCATCCATGGGGCCTGACAACATTCCAGGCTGCCTTCTACATGAACCACAGAATGAACTGGCACCCCACCTAAGTACCATGTTCAGTCATAGCCTCAGCTCAGGCTTTGACCCCATTGCATGGCGCACCGTGCCGGTTATCCCACTCTACAATGGGGGAGGCACGACAGACCCCGGGAACTTACCCCCCTTTAGCCTGACGAGCCTGGTCTGCACGGCCATGGAATGTATCATCATGGAACTCATAAAGACATTGGAGATCACCAAACTCTGGACCTCACCCAGTTCGGGTTTGTAAAAGTCATATCATGTCACCTAAACCTGATAACTTCTTGGAAGCAGTCACCAAAGCCATAGATGAGGGTAAGGTGGTTCACACAGCCTGTGTAGTTCTCGCCAAGGCATTCGACACCATCCCCCACTGTGGAATTATAGATACTCACTAAACTAGGTATAAATCCCTATGTCACAAGATGGGTTGCAATCTGGCTTACTGACAGAACCCACACTGTGAAAGTAGCAGACTCCAAATCAGACTTCAGACCAGTGACAAGTGGAGTACCACAGAGTTCAGTCCTCGGTCCTCTCCTGTTAGCCTGTACTTCAGAGAAGTAGATACCAAACACAGAAGGTCTTTGGCTAACTAAGTTCCCAGATGACTGCAAACTAGGAGCCATAATCCAAACTCCTAACGATGTGGACATCCTACAAAAGGGCCTCACTGAGAGAGATGCCTGGTGTCAAAGCCATGGCCTCGAGCTCAATGCCAAAAAGTGCATTATCTCCTTTGGTAAAAACTCTGTACCCATGAACTACCACATGGGCGATAGTCTACTTAGCACTGAAAGTGTGATGAGACCTTTGAACACAGGTGGACAGCAGTCTCTCCTTTGATAATCACATCGCCACAGTGGTCAGGAAATCCTTCTACGTGGCACCACCTCATCACAAAAGGTTTCTCATCCGGAAAAAGGTCATTGTTCCCCTCTACTCATCACTCATTAGACCCATTATAGAGTACAACGCCCCCTTTTGGTATGTACCTCACAAGACATATACAACAAATGGAAGGGCTGCAGAAATACCTCACAGAGGATTACTGGCCTCAAATAGATGCCATATGCAGAGCGTCTCAAACTCCAGCTTTACTCAGTTGCATATCGCCTAATCCAAGGTGATCTTTGCCTAACATACAAAGCTATGTCAAACCCAGACCTGTTGGACATGTTCCACTTAAAGAAATCCCAATCCGTCCGAGCTACACGCTCTAGGGCCCTAAACCTTGTCACCACAATAAACAGAACATGCTGGAGGGATAGATTCCCGTCCCAGAGACTTCCCATACTCTGGAACAGACTACATATCTATGTCAAACAGAGCTCCTCATTTGCACTCTTCAAGAAAATCTTGATGATTGGATGGGTAATAGGAAATTCACCCCAGGGATCACTTCTGTGGCTCTGATTGACAGGGGCAGAGGAAAATAATTTTCTTGGGTGGCGAAAGCCAGAGTACCTTTTTGGCTGTACTTAAATAGGCCCTAGGGCCAATAGCCTAGTACCTACGTATGAACCTGTGTGTGTATGTATATATGTGCATGTGTGTGTGTATATATATATATATATATATATATATATATATATATATATATATATTTACATTATATATATATATATATATATATACCTACACACACACACACACTTTTTTTGTAATGAATCCATGCATATTTATGGGTTATTTCAGGTGGCTTGTTCAAAAGCTATAGGACTTAGAAAAAGTTGGATCATTGAGGTGGTACCGTGATCGTCCTGGAGCAACAATATATGCTATTGAAGTACGGGTGCTGATGTTTCATGATAATTCAGAAATTGCTGTTATAAAATATTGTTAAATAATACCTGTTTATGTAATTTTTATGACTAATTATAAGACATTGTCGAATGTGTGCTTCCGACATGTAATTGCCTAGGACATGTTTGTTACATATTTTTCTGTAATTGCATTTACAAAAAGTTTGAGTTTCAGAAAATGGGACATTTTTTAGATCATTCGGTCTATCCCTGTCAGTAAAGGCAAGTAAGTAAAATATTTTTCTGACTTTTATGTAATCTTTGTGGTCAGAGTTTAAATAGATGTTACAAGTCACTGCTGTAGAATCCTATACCCATAGTATTTGTATCCTGCCAAGGATACAACAGCCATCTAGTCTTCCAACGCCACTACGCTGTCTGCCAGACTGCTGGTTGTACAAGGTCCCGAGGGAGAAAATCAGACGCCTGGGTGTCAAAATCTTCAGTACTTTCTTGACCCCCTTTGTGAGCACCTTGCCTGGACTTTAGAGGATTGATAGTCTGCTCTACTCTCCATTGCTTTTCAGATTTCCCTATTTGGGAATACCTTTTGCACTTTATGTATTTTAATATTTTTAATATGCTGTGAAAAAGTGCCATTTCTCTATAAGAATGCTGTCAGTTTTCATGGGTTTGTTTTGATGGGACCAGCTTGTTTGTCTGACAAGTTATCTTTTTAGCTTATAGTGCTGTGGGCTGAATTGGTTCACTTTTTGTGAGTAAAAGTGGACTTTTTTAGTGCTGGTATGTAATTACTAGGGATTTCACATTTGGGGAGTGTTAACTGCCTGTGAACATTTCCTTTACATACATACAAATATTTCGAGCACAGGCATTGATGCTCTTCTAGCTTGCTAGTATACCAAAACACTCGTTTCCGTAATAAGTGTCCAGGCAGTCCCTAAAAATGTCTAAACTAGTACTTGCTTTAATGTACTTTGGTAGACTTTTCTATGCATCAGCTACTCTGTCAGAGAACCAATTAGTACAGTTCTCATTCCTATAGAATATTTTACATAGGTTGTTGGATGATTCTCTAGTACTTTGATGACCCTAAACATTCCCAGAGGTAGTTGTCTGTAAATGCCCAATATACCTGAATAAGATCTCCTCTTAGATATCTGTAAGAGATACTGTAAAAGTTCAGATGTTTTAGTCTTTCATAATAACTTAAATTTTCACATCCATGGATGTCCTTGGTATATTTCCGCGGTACTCTTTCCAATTTACTCATGTTTGTTTTCTTATAGGGTTTGCATATTGTTATTCCATACTCAGGTTTGGGTTTAATATAATTAGCAAACAATGACCATCATTTTTGAGTTCCTAGACTTTATAAATCTTTTTATACAGCCTATAGTTCTAGAACTGTCATTAACCAATTGGTTGATATGATTAGAAAAACTCATACCTGGATCTACCAATATACCCAGGTCCTTAAATAAGTCTATAGTTTCAATCATGGTCTGCTGTATTAAATATTCACCTTTCAATTTCTCTCCCAAATATCATATGCTTAATTTTTGATGCATTTATCAGCATATTATTCTCCTGTACCCAAATAGTCAAGTTAGTCAAGTTGTTTTGCAGACATGCCTTTTCTGTAACTCTTGTAATCAGTTTACCCAATTTCATGTAGTCTGCATGTAGACTGTAGAACACCTCAGATGAATAGGTTAGGTCTGAAAGGTGCACTGTAAACAAGTAAGGGCCTAAGATAGAGCCTTGTGGGACACCCTGACTGTAACCAAGAATTTCACCTGTCCATTTGCTGTATACCTGCCATGTCCTATTTGTAAGCCATGCAGCTATCCATCTTATCCAGAGAACATCAATACCTAGTTGTTCTAATTTATTGATCAGTGTTTTATGTATGACCCTGTCAAGTGCTAAAGTTAAATCTATATAAATTACATCACAGCACAATTTTTCATTCATAGCTGCTGTTATATTGTTATAGAACATCATGTTACAGATGGTAATAGGTCTATTTTTCGACATATGCATGCTGATATATGGTTTTAAGTCCTAACCTGTCCAATTCTGATAACTTATTTTGCATTACCTTCTCCATTATTTTCCCTTAAAGACGGGTTTAATAAGCGCATGTCTACAGTCTTGCGGAATCTCTGCGTATTTATACGACCTAGTGAATAATAGACATAATGGTATTGTCAGTTCTTGCTGAAGTGTTCTCAGGTCCTTTTTGCTAATTCTGTCTCTTCCCTGTGCTTTGTTTGGATCCAGTTTGCATATTTTTTTTTCTCAATATAATCTTAATTTGATTCCAGTATTTGGGGTTACCTGGATGTCACTAGGACAGCTTATCTCCCCTTTTGTGGAGCAAAACTGTTTTGATTAGATTTTGTCAATAGGTCTGTAATCTGTTGTCTGAGAATAAATTTTAGAATCTGCACACAGCTTTATCAGTTTGTATGTTTTTATCCTTCCACATCTTATCTGTAAAAAGGTATTCTATTATGTTTAATATCTTTGTATACGTTTTTTTCTTGATCTTTCACACTAGGCTTAATCTGTTTATCCAGCTTATTTCAGTTTTCAAAGTTGTAGTTCAGCCTCTTCCATTTCTTGTATTTTTTGTCTCACCTTAATTGGCCATCTTGCTCTTGTGGAAATATATCTCCCTGACGTATGCCTAGACCTTGATAAACATTTTTTTGACCCCCCCCCCCCAAACAATTTCTTTTTCAAAACATTCCACATTCCATTTGCAGTTTTTCCACTGAACACCTCACTCCATTTTGTTTTACACAGTGACTGTTCTATTTCCACGTAATCTGTAATAAAATTTCTGTGCATCAGTTTAGATTTCAGTTTGTCAGAATTATCTAGCAACAAATTAAACTTTATAACCATGTGATCACAGCACATCAACAGTGGTAAAACTTGACTGGAAGCAACAGTAATTTCTTTAGGAACATAATGTCTAGTATGTTCCATTCCCTGGTGGGTTTTTACATTCTGAAGCAATTGCTCCTGAATATACAGTATGAATTTCCTTATTAATGTTGAATGAATATTATTCCAGTCTGTTTCTGGTAATTTTTAGTCCCCATACACTATTCTTCCCTCCTGTGTTTCATGCATGAAATGTATGAATTCCTCTAGGTCATCTGCACTTGACTTTGGTGGTCTATACACTTCAACAGTTGTTATATGTTCATGTTCTGGGGTTGTCTTGATTGTCACAGTTACACAGTCTGTAGTATTGGTGTTATCACTGAACATGTAATAATCACAGGTGTCATAACTGTCTTTAATCCCTATCATAACACCTCCACCTGATTTTTTTTGTTACAGTAAAAACATTTATACCCTGACATCTGGTTTCCTGTCATTGTTTAACCATGTTTCACAAACAATAGCGTCAGTCCTGTGGGAATGTGGAAAATTTTCCAATAAAAAAAAATTAATGCCCCTAGTGTTAACCATCACAGATGCATCAAATGTTTCTATTTGTGAACTGTTAAATTTTTGACCTGGCAAAAATCCTGCCTAGTGTTTTTCAAATATTGCAAAATATCTACTGCAAAAATTTTCTTCCTTGATCTTGACATATACATGCCAACCTGCTTGAACACGTGTGCCCAAAACTAGGCTTGGATGCTCTACACACCTCCATATTTTAAAACGGGACTTTTTTTTTCATGTAGGGTATTTACCCAAAACATCTTTTCATTCACGGTGACATATGACTATCCTTTCTATAGGTGGTTTATAAAAATGTACATCGTAACACCGGTACAAAGCTATACTAGCTGTCAGTTCCCTACTAGCAGTCAGAGAATCCTTGCGGATGAGATGATTTGTAACGACGTGAATAAAAAAACAAAATCCGTACTTCCTTACCTTAAGGCGTTCCAAGGCTTGTTTCGCATCTTGTATTTCTCCTGACAAGCATAACACTATTCAATGTTCATTAACTTCTGTGCAACGGTAATCTGTTCCTCTAATAATTGAATCTCCAATTACAAGAACATCTTTGCTGACCAGCTCTGAAGAATCTTCAACTTCTAGCAAGTCATATTTGATGAATCAATTCTTAAAAGGTTAGATCTTCATCACCATTAGTCTTATTAATCCCACTGTTGTCATTTTGTATTAAATTCTTATCCAGCTGGCATTGTAAATCCACAGCTTGAGCCACATAGTCAACATCGGTCTTTCTCTTCATTTTTCTTGCAGTAATATTTTTCAATCCTTCCATGTTCAGTTTTGATTTCTTCCCTTTCACCTACCCCTTGCCTCTTTTTTTCTACCTTCTCATGTGGGCAAATTATGCCTTTTTCTGTAGACTGAAGGTTTTCTGATAGAAAAATATTATTCCCTGCAACCTGTGTTACGTAAAGCAGTGTCATTTTTAGTACGTATTCTCTTTACAGACATTAATCGGTTTCTTTTTCTTCCTTGGTTGTGAAGTTCTTCCTTTCTTTTTTTTTTTTTTTCCCCTTCTAAACAAGCCAGATTCTCAGACTGCTGACTAATTGGATCCAGAATTCGCATTGTCAGGATCGTCTAGTTTCATAGGGGCTGAATGATCTTTGCAGACAATAGATGCATCATTTCCTAAATGTGTTCTATTTGTTCTTTGCCTTTGACAACTTACCTGTTAATAATCTCTTACCATCAGTGCTAATGGAGGATCAGATTTAATTCTTGACAAAGCCATGTAACAGCTTATCAAGTTTACTGTTTTACCTTTTTCTGGACCTAGGAAAGAGAAAACCTGCACGGTACCTTTCACAGCACAGAGGGCTCAGCTGATCCCTTGGCAACGATTGGGTGACTCTGCAGTAACCATTGCTGGTACCTTAGACCATTCACTTCTGGTTTCAGCACCATCCAGTATAGTTCCTTCAGCCACCATGGACCTGAGGTTAGCCACATCCTGTGCAGCTGTTTAGGTGATCTTGCCAGGCATAGGAGAAATGCTTCCTTCCGTCTTGGCAGAATCAGCAGGGAGTGCATCCTTTTGTAGCCAAGTTGAGACCTCTTCCCTGGGATGATCCATCCTTGTCGGTCCCTTCTTTGGTTGACCATAGAAAAAGACATAACGTTAAAACATTTCTCTTCCTCCTGAAAGTTTTCTTGTTAAGGGAGAATTTATTACTTTAGCTAAAGGTTAATTGCAAGCTTGAAACCATTTTCATTGTGACTGGAATTTTTGAGCGTGAAAATGTCAAGTTCCTCAGTTTGAGAATTCCTTGCCAGATGAACATGAAAGGAATAGGGCATTTTCTGCAAACCCCCCCCCCCCCATATCAGATATTTTGATTCAGAGGAAGGTGTTTCCTCGGTGTGCTGTAAAGGAACTTATTTTAATGAAACTGTTTCTAGTTGATATTCCTTCCTCTATGAGCAAATATTAGGACTTTACAAGTGAATTAGCCATAACCTACTCCTGTTTCTCGTTTGTTGTCAGCCTTGTTGGTTAATTTTGATCTTGCCTGCAGTTTGCCTAATAGTCCATCTTTAAGCTGTGAAAAGACAGACAAATGTTGCTGAGACTTACAAGTGTTTGTTTTCTCATTCCAGCTCGATCTTGTAGCTACATCTGTGTCTAGCCCACCTGCAGCAAAAAACTTTATAAATACTAATCCTTCTCCATCTGATAGGTATGGGAAGATAATTTATTCTTCTACTGCAGGGGTATCAAACTCGAATGTCTCTGAAGGCTGTACAAGAACTAATATACTTAGAGGGCATTAATCTCTGAAGCAAAAAGAAAGGTTTTCCATGCAGCTAGGCATGTAGTGTAGTAGCTTACTTCACCTAAAATTGTGCTAGTTTATGGGCTGCTTGAGGACTGAGGGCCATGAGTTGAGACCTCTGTTCTATTGTATTAGTCTTCAGAATTCTGAATTACTACCTCATGTTGTCTTGTTTGAACAATTAGAGGAGCATTTATGCCAGATGTTCATCATGTTTCACTGTTGCAGTCATTACTCTTGGGTTATCCTGCTGGCAGGCTACCCTCAGACAGCCAGAATTCTAAAGTCTAGGTCCGGCGTCGATTGCTGTCACCTTTTCCCTGACGTCAGTGCACCTGGGGTATAAAAGATGCAGCCAGCGCCATTTTTCTTCAGTCTTTATAGCCGCGTGGTGCCTGAAGCAAAAGCAGTTCGCAAGTGCTGGTCGGCCGACTCCTGAGACTTTCAAATCCGAATTTCAGAACCGAAGTCTTCATTAAAGCCAAGTACCTCGTTGGGGAAACATTTTCTTGCTCCAGACAGATGTCAGAAAAAGTTAACAATTGTATTTCTTGTGGGAAGCAAATACCTCATAAGGATTTTCACTCTTACTGTATTCCTTGCCTAGGCCCTGATCACAACGTTGCTAGCTGTCAGTTTTGTGCTAGATTTAACCAATGCACTATTAAGCGTCTGTTCGATTTTGCATTTCATTACTTTGGCCGAAGATTTAATTATATAATGCCGTTGGAATAGCCGGCGACTGGAGTTTACAAAAAACGCAAGGACAAGGAAAAGGATAAGCATCCAAGGTCCAAAACCGACTATGAGGCCTCTGCTAGGCCAGTCGCCGGTTCTCAGTGAGGCGCTTTTGCAGCCCCTGGCGCCCGCTACCTCAGAGCCACAGGCCGCTTCCGACTCCTACTTGGAGCCGACTGGGCCTCTGCATACTCAAGGTGTTGGACACTCGGAAATAATTCCCTCAGATGGGTCTGGAGCCGCTGAGCAGGCATCGGCTTCTGAGGGTGTCTTCAGACCTACACAACTATATATTAAGCCATCTTCAGCTTCAAAGACCAAGACTAAAGCAGCTCTAAAGACAAAGAAACAAGTACAGCATTCTCCTACTCAGTCTACCATGCCTAAAAAAACAGATGCTCAAAATGGCCGAAGACCTTATTATTTGATCAGGGGCTCCCATCCCCCTCCTGATAAGAGGCCTAGGCAAGAGACAGAGTATTATTCTTTTGATCAGGTTTCTATTTCCTCTGATTCCTCTACTGAACAGGATTATTCCATGCTTTTCCATCCATTTCTTCAGCCTCTCCTCCTGATGATTATTCTTTTGGGGAAACCCTGCATACCATGAGGGAGCATTTCCACTGGGAGAGCCAAGATTATTCTGAATCTAAGAAAAGGCTCAGAGACTTTCTGCTACTACCGCAGCACAGACCCCTTGCTATTCCACCTGATGTTCATCGTGCATACAGCTGCAGTCATTACAGATGGGTTATCCTGCCGTCAGGCGGGTCCTCGGTCGGCCGAATTCCAAAGTCTAGGTTTGGCGTTGGTTGTCGTCGCTTCTTCCCTGACGTCAGTGTGGCAGGGGTACAAAAGAGGCAGCCGACGCCATTTACTTCAGTCTTTCTTGCCGTGTGGTGCCCGAAGCAGTTCGCAAGTGCCGGTTGGCCAGCTCCTGAGATTTACGAAAGTATTTCAGCCGAAGTCTTCTTGAAAGCTAAGTACCCCGTTGGGGAAACTTTTCTTGCCTCAGACCGATGTCAGACAAAGTTAATAATTGCATTTCATGTGGGAAGCAAATCCCGCATAAGGATTTCCACTCTTTCTGTATACCTTGCCTAGGCCCAGACCACGACGTCTCGGTCTGCCGTTTTTGTGCTAGATTCAACAAGCGCACTATTAAGTGCCGGGCGGAGTTCGCCCTTCATTATTTTGGCAAAAAATTTTATTATATCATGTTGTCGGATACTCCGACTCCAGTTTTGAGCAAAAGACGCAAAGATGAGGACTGACATCCGAGGTCCGCATCGACTACTGAGAGCACGCTTAGGCCGACTACCGGTTCTCCGGTTCTCAGCGAGGCGCCTACGCAGCCCCCGAGTACCGATGACACTACATTACCGGTGACTTCAGTTCCCGAGGTCGCAGGCTCCTCGGTCCCCATTCCTACTGCAGATACCGACGCCACTCTTGGCTGGGAAACTCAGAATTTAGACAGGCCTGCCATTTCTGAAGGCGTCTTCAGGCCTTCCTCCTTCTCTATTAAATCTTTCACTAAATCTAAAGCAGCCATGAAAACCAAAAAAACAGGGTCCTCGGACCTCCTCTCAAGGACCCATGCCTAAAAAGCAGATGCTTAAAATGGCTGAGGATTTGATTACTCTTATCAGGGGTTCTCAACCCCCCTCTGACAAAAGACCCAGATTAGAGGAAGACTACCCTTCCTCGGATCAAGCTTCTATTACCTCAGAACATTCTGAGGACCAGGATTACACCTATTCCCCTTTCGAAGACTCTGATGCTGAGGAGTCTATTCCCTCGGTCTCCTCCCCCCTGAGGACTACTCTTTTTGGGGAAACCCTGCATGCATTGAGGGAGCACTTTCACTGGGAAGGCCAAGATTACTCAGATTCCAAGAAAAGGCTCAGGGAATTTCTACTGCTTCCCCAGCATAGGCCCCTGGCTATCCCTCTTGTTTTAGATATTTTGGATGATGTGTACACAGAAGCCAGTCTTAATCCAGACTCTTTACCCCCAGCTCCTGTTAAACCAGAGAGTTATTACCGGGTTACTGATTCTCACCAGTTCTTATATAAAAGCCATACTGCTGACCCAGAAACTATTTCACAGGGTCCCAAGGGAATTAAGGCCTCTACTGCTAAAAACCCATTACCTTCAGAGAGAGATTCCAGAGCATTAGAAAGGTGGGGGGAAAAAGGTGTATACCTCGGCCACGTTAACCATGAGGGCATTAAACTGTCAATTCCATATGTTAAAGTCTCAACAGTTTTTGTTATCTCAGTTGAAAGGCAAAATGACACAACCAGAAAAAACAGATTTGAAAGAGTTGCAGGAATTGTTGCATGGTGCAGAGCAAGTGGGTAAACATACCTTGCAGTGTGGTTTTGATGCTTTAGAGGCAAACCTTACCAGATCATGTCAAAGCAAAATTATTAGATGCTCCACTTCAAAAAGATGTATTGTTTGGTGTTAAAGCTGAGGAGGTACTAAAGAAAATGGAGGAAAAAGCGAAATCAATGCAAACAGTGAAAGATTTCCTGCAGGTACAACCTCCACGTTTCAGCAGAAACTGGCCTTCAAAAAAGTTGGTCCTTTCCAGCCTCGGACAGACCTCAAAGGGGCAGATACAGACGCTCAAGGGGTAGAGGGGCAACCTCAAGGATCTTACAGAGTTAGTGGCAAGCACCAACCTCAAGAGGTGGAGAAGATAGATCACAGTCATTTAGAAAACAGACCCAATGACTTCCCCCTACACCTGCCAAGCAAAGCTTTAATGGCAGCACCTTTGGGCGGAAAACTGGCATTATTCTCAAAAAATTGGCATATTGTTACAAAAGACAAATGGATTCTGGACATTCTAGACAGAGGCTACAGGTTCCACTTTTACACCTTTCCAAAAATGAGAGGCATGCCAAATCTGCCACAAAATCAAAGGGCAGAGGCACAAAAACAAATTTCCGCTCTCATGGACATGAAAGCGATTCAAGAGGTACCTGCAAAAGAACAAGGTCAAGGTTTTTATTCCAGACTATTCCCGGTACCAAGGAAAGACAAAGATTGGAGACCTATTTTAGACCTATCCATCCTAAACGCATACCTACAGGTGCCAAAATTCAAGATGCTCACATTACAGCAGCTTCTTCCCATGCTGGGCAAGGAGTCTTGGCTGGTAACATTGGACCTCAAGGAGGCATACCTGCATACCCCTATCAGACAAGATTGCAGAAGATACCTCAGATTTCTTGCAGGTTCAACCCATTACCAATTCTCTGCATTGCCCTTTGGCTTATCTACAGCGCCCAGAGTGTTTACGAAATGCCTGGCATCAGTAATCGCCTTCTGCAGAATACAAAGAATACAAATTTACCCATATCTGGACGATTGCCTGATCCAAGCGGACAGCAAGGACATACTATTGCAGCACCTGGCGTTTGTAATAAAACTGTTAAACTTCCTGGGATACACAGTCAGCAAAAAGAAATCAAAACTAATACCCTCTCAACAAATAATTTTCCTGGGTGCCAGCTTGAATACAACCACCCAGATGGCCTACCTCACGCCAGACAAACAAGGGCAACTGTCTCAATACTTCAGCAAAATGGTAACTTTCACCAGTCTAACTGCAAGGAAAGTCCTGCAGGCTCTGGGATTCTTGGCATCTTGCATCCTACTAATCCCATGTGCAAAGCTGCATATGAGGAAGCTTCAATGGTACCTAAAAAACTTATGGTCTCAGCACAGCCACAGCTTGGAAACAATTATACCACTCATTCCATGCCTTCAGAAGGTATTTTTGTGGTGGGCTCAAGCATGCCAAAGAAACACAGGTCTCCCTTTTTGTGTGCCTCAAGCAACTCAAATCATCACAACAGACGCCTCAGACTACGCCTGGGGAGCTCACATGGCAGATCAGTTCATTCAGGGAAAATGGTCCCAAAAAGAGAAGTACCTACACATCAACCAAAAGGAGATGCTAGCCATGCAAAATGCTATTATGACCTTCAAAAACCTACTGCATCCAGGCCATCTTTTGATAAGGACAGACAACACCACAGTGATGTGGTACATAAACAAACGGGGGAACTCATTCATACCCCCTGTGCAGGCAAACCATGACCCTATCGAACACAGCACTGGACTTGCAAATTCAACTACAGGCACAATTCCTGCCAGGGAAGGAAAACACACTGGCAGACTAAGCAGAAATATGACAGATCCACACGAATGGAAGTTGCATCCTCAAGTTTTCATAGGGATAACTCAGGCATGGGGACAGCCAGACATGGATCTATTTGCTACCCACAGAAATTACCAGTTGAAGAAATTTTGTTCAAGGACCTATCATCCACAGGTCTGGAAAGTGGACACACTCTCTTTCAATTGGACAACATTGACAGTTTATGCCTTCCCGCCCCTGCCTCTACTGCCCAAAGTTCTATTAAAAGCCAGAGCAGAGAGGCCGCAAATGATTCTCATTGCTCCAGACTGGCCAAGACAACACTGGTATCCGCTCCTGAAGAGCCTGACACATTCCCCACCATGGAGCCTACCTCTAGTCCCTCTTCTGTTGTCCCAGCACAACTACAAAACCCTTCACAGCCAGCTCAAAACCCTAAATCTAGCTGCATGGAGAATTCTTTGATTTCCCAACAGACTCTCCTCTCCAAGAAGGTGCAGGATGTCATCTTGGAGGCCAGAAGACCACCTACTAGAAAAGCCTATTCCGCCAAATGGAAACTATTTTGTCTCTGGAATCAAGAAAAGGGCCAGAATCCTTGGGTAATAAATATACCTCAAATTTTACAGTACCTAAGTGAGATGTTAAATAGTGGACTTTCCTTCTCCTCCATCAAGATCCACGCTTCAGCCATTTCTGCACAATACAACACAGATCCTCCTTTATTCTCACATCCTCTCTTAAGGCAGTTCCTCAGAGGGGCAAAAAATATAAAACCCCCAAGGAAATCTCCAGTCCCTGCTTGGGACCTCAACTTCGTTTTGGAAAAGCTGACCCTTCCTCTCTTTGAGCCAGTTTCTTCAACAGAACTACAATACTTGTCATGGAAAACAGCCTTTCTTCTGGCTATCACCTCAGCACGCAGGGTTTCAGAGCTACAGGCCCTCATGGCTGTGCAACCATTCACCATTTTCCATCAGGACAGAGTTTCCTTACGAACCAACCCTACCTTTACGCCAAAGGTAGTATCCAGTGTAGCTTTGAATCAGACTATCCACTTGCCCACCTTTTATCCAAATCCACAAAACAAAGGGGAAAGACTACTTCATTCCTTGGACATTCACAGACAACGTCGTTATTATTTGGACAGGACAAAGCCATTCAGGAAATCCGAGCAACTCTTTGTGTCATATGCTACAGGTGCTCAAGGAAAGGCTATTTCCAAACAGACAATTTCAAAATGGATAGCCCACTGCATACGCTTTTGTTACTCATTTCATGGAAAAACTGTGCCTGCATGCATCAGATCCCACTCCACCAGGGCCGCAGCTACCTCTGCAGCTTTCCTCAGGGGGATCCCTACCAAGGACATTTTGGAAGCAGCCACTTGGAGTTGAGTGCACACTTTCTCCAAGCACTATCACCTTCCACTATACTCTAAATCTAGAGCGGATTTTGCCACAGCAGTCTTGCAGGGCATCCTCGCTCCTCCTAGTTCCACTTAGTGCCTACCACCCTTACTTAGCTTTGGGATTCTTCCCATCTGTAATGACTGCAGCTGTATGCACGATGAACATAGTACAGTTTTGTACCTACCATAAATGTAGATGTTCGAGTGCTCATACAGCTGCAGTCCAGGTTACCCCCCCCCCTCCGTCCCCTCTTAGGACAGGCCTTATGACAAACACCTTATCGTACAACCTATTTGGGGTATCCTTTTATGGTGGATTTGCTTGCAACTACTATTTTTTGATTATTCTATGTTGCATGTTTGCATAACATTATGTTTTGCCTTCCTCCTGGGGGCACCTGACATCTGGGGCAAGAAAAACTGAAGAAAATGGCGTTTGCTGCCTCTTTTGTACCCCTGCTGCACTGACGTCAGGGAAGAAGCGATGACAACCGATGACGGACCTAGACTTTGGAATTTGGCCGACCGAGGACCTGCCTGAGGGCAGGATAACCAATCTGTAATGACTGCAGCTGTATGAGCACTCAAACATCTACATTTATGGTAGATACAAAACTGTACTTTTTAGACATTGTAGATGTATTTTCAGAGTCCGGCCTGTCCCCTGACTCTTTACCCCCTGCACCTGCTAAGCCAAACAGGTGCTACAGGGTTCCGGATTCTCATAAATTTCTATATAAAAACCCTGCTGCTGATCCAGAAACTATATGTCAGGGTCCCAAAGGGGTTAAAGCCTCCACAGCAAAAAACCCTGTCCCCTCTGATAGGGATTCTAGGGCTCTAGACAGATGGGGGAAAAAAGTATACACTTCTGCTACCTTGGCTGTAAGGGCTTTAAATTGTCAGTTTCATATGCTCAAATATCAGCAATATTTAATGTCACTGCTTAAACAGAAATTTTTGACAAATACTGAATGTTCCGAGAACAAGGAATTGCATGATGTTCGTGTTACACTACTGCAGTCATTACAGTTGGGTTATCCTGCCATCAGGCGGTCCCGCAGTCGGCCCGAGTTCCAAAGTCTTGGTCTGGCGTCGGTTGCTGTCGCTTCTTCTGTGACGTCAGTGTGCCAAAGGTATACAAGATGCATCCGACGCCATTTTCTTAAGTCTTTCTTGCCGCGTGGTGCCCGAAGCAGAAGTAGTTCGCAAGTGCCGGTCGGCCGACTCCTGAGATTTTCGAAGTCGAATTTCAGATCTGAAGTCTTCAATAAAGCTAAGTACCTCGTTGGGGAAACTTTTTTCTTGCCTCAGACCGATGTCCGATTAAGTTAATAATTGTATTTCTTGTGGGAAGCAAATACCTCATAAGGACTTCCACTCTTACTGTATTCCATGCCTAGGCCCTGATCACGACGTCACTAGTTGTCGGTTTTGTGCTAGATTTAACAAACGCACTATAAAAAGACGTTTTGATTTTGTTTTGCACTACTTTGGCCCAAGGTTCAATTATACAATGCCGTCGGATCAACCGACGACCTCAATACTGAAAAAACGCAAGGACAAGGATAAAGACAGGCTTCTGAGGTCCAAAACCGACGAACCTCTTCCAGGCCAGTAGCCGGTTCTCAGTGAGGTGCTTTCGCAGCCCCTGACACCTGCTACCTCAGAGCCACAGGCCACTTCCGACTCCCACGTGGAGACATCTAGGCCTCTGGAAACTCAAGGTATTGGGCCTACGGAAACTAATCCCTCAGATGGGTCCGGAACCGCTGAGCAGGCATCGGCTTCTGAGGGTGTTTTCAGACCTTCACAACCCACCATTAAAACAGCCAAGACAAAGGTACCATTAAAGACAAAGAAACAAGTACAGCATTCTCCTGGACAGTCCTCCATGCCTAAGAAACAGATGCTTAAAATTGCCGAAGACCTCATTACTCTAATCAGGGGTTCCCATCCCCCTCCTGAGAAAAGGCCTCGGCAGGATACAGACTATGACACCTCTGATCAGGTTTCCATTTCCTCTGATTCTTCTTCAGACCAGGGATACTCTCTACCCACCTATGAGGACTCTGATGCTGAAGAATCTATCCCTTCAGCCTCTCCTCCTGAGGATTATTCTTTTGGGGAAACTTTACATACCATGAGGGAGCATTTCCATTGGGATAGCCAGGATTACTCTAATCCAAGAAAAGGCTCAGGGATTTTCTCTTATTGCCTCAACACAGGCCCCAGCCTTTTCCGCCTGTGCTAGATATTGTGGATGATGTGTTCTCTGAATCCAGTTTATCTCCTGATTCTTTGCCCCCTGCTCCAGCCAAGCCGGATAGGTATTATAGAGTCCCTGACTCTCTCAAGTTTCTTTACAAAAACCCTTCTGCTGATCCAGAAACTATTTCCCAGGGTCCAAAAAGGCTTAAGGCTTCCATTGCAAACAAGCCAGTACCCTCTGACAGAGATTCCAGAGCTTTGGATAGATGGGGGAAGAAAGTATACAGTTCTGCAACTTTAGCAGTAAGAGCTTTAAATTGCCAGTTTCACATGCTTAAGTGCCAACAGTATTTAATGGCTCAGTTAAAACAGAAAATGCTTGCAAGCTCAGAAGCTCCTGATTGTAAAGAAATGCAGGATTTATTGCATGCAGTTGAACAGGTGGGAAAACATACTCTGTAATGGGTTTTGATTCTTTAGAGGCCTCTTGTAGAGCCGCAGTTACAGGTTCTGTGATTCGAAGACATGCTTGGTTAAAAGAACAAAGTTTACCTGATCATGTTAAGGCAAAATTATTGGATGCTCCTTTACAGCATGATACTTTGTTTGGTGTTAAGGCAGAAGAGGTGTTAAAGAAAATGGAGGATAAAGCTAAATCTATGCAAACAGTCAAGGATTTCGTACAGGTACAGCCACCCCGGTTTAGCAGAAATTGGCGTACAAAGAATTGGTCCTTTCCAGTGTCAGACAGGCCACAGAGAAGCAGATACAGACGCCCAAGAGGCAGATCTCAACCCCAAGGCTCAAACAATGACAGTGGGGCACCTCAACCCCAAAAGGTGGTGAGGACAAGTCTCAACCTTACAGGGAACAATCACAATGACTTTCCCCTTCGTATGCCAAGCACGTCCCTTTTGGAAGCCCCCTTAGGGGGAAAACTAGCACTTTTTTCTCAAAACTGGCAAACAATCACACAAGACAAATGGGTCCTGAGTATTGTGTCTCAAGGTTACAGATTCCACTTTCATACTTTACCAAGGCTAAAAGGAATGCCAGACCTGCCACAAAATCAGTGGGCAGAGGCACAAAAACAAATTTTAGCCCTCGTGGACATGAGAGCTATTCAAAAAGTACCACAACAGGGACAAGGATTTTACTCAAGACTCTTCCTGGTCCCCAGAAAGGACAAGGCCTGGAGGCCCATACTAGACCTTTCAATTCTGAATACTTACCTGGATATTCCGAAATTCAGAATGTTGACATTACAGCAGCTTCTATCCATGCTGGGCAAGAAGGCTTGGCTTGTTACTCTGGACATCAGAGGCATACCTGCATGTCCCTATCAGACAAAATTGCAGAAGATACCTCAGATTCAAAGCTGGTACAATGCACTGCCAATTCCCTGCACTGCCCTTTGGCTTATCTACTGCGCCCAGGGTCTTCACAAAGTGCCTGGCACCAGTAATTGCATTTTGCAGACAAAAAGGAATTCAAATATATCCATACCTGGCCGTCTGCCTCATTCAAGAAGAGTCAAAGGACATTCTTCTACAGCATCTGGCGTTTCTAAAAAGGTTACTAATTTCTCTAGGTTACACAGTAAATAAAAAGAAGTCCAAACTAGTGCCCTCGCAACAGATTATATTCCTGGGTGCCAGCTTAAATACAACGGCCCAGATGGCTTACCTCACGCCAGACAAACAAGTTCAACTAACTCAATATTTTCAATTGCTGGCAAGAAAGTCCTATCTCCCTGCAAGAAAAATTCTGCAGGCCCTGGGATTCATGGCATCCTGCATACTACTAATACCATATGCCAGACTGCATATGAGGAAATTACAATGGTACCAGAAAAGTGTTTGGACTCAACTCTCTCTCAGTTTAAAAGCAGTAGTACCAATGATTCCTTGCCTACAACAGGAGTTTCGATGGTGGGCACAGGTATGTCACCTAAACAAGGGTCAGTCTTTTACCCAGCCCATAGCCAGGCAAACTCTAACAACAGATGCTTTGGATTATGCCTGGGGGAGCACACATGGCAGGAAAATGCATTCAGGGCAAGTGGACCACAGACCAGATGCATCTTCACATCAGTCAAAAAGAGATGTTGGCTGTTGTTCAGATTGCCCTAACAGCTTTCAAGGACCTTCTACATCCAGGACAATTACCACTAAAGGCAGACAACACCACAGTAATGTGGTACATAAACAAGCAATGGAGCACTCATTCTTATCCCCTATGCAGGCAAGCCATGACCTTGTAGAACACAGCTCTAACGTATCAAGTTCACCTGCAAGCACAATTCCTGCCGGGAAAGAAAAATACTCTGGCAGACGATCTAAGCAGAAATATCATGGACCCTCACGAATGGAAATTGAATCCACAAATCTTCAGCATAGTAACGCAAAAGTGGGGATGCCCAGACATAGATCTTTTTGCCTCCCCACTGAATTGCCAACTACAAAAATTCTGCACAAGGACTTATCACAAACAAGCATGGAAAGTGGATGCTCTTCTGTTCAGCTGGAAAAACCTAAAAGTTTGTGCCTTCCCGCCACTGCCTCTCCTTTCAAAGGTACTCCTAAAAGCCAGACAAGAAAAAACACAGATGATCCTGATTGCTCCAGACTGGCCATGCCAGCACTGGTACCCTATCTTAAGGAACTTGGCTCAAGACCCACTATGGATTTTGCCTCTAATTCCACACCTGACTCAACAAAACAATCGGATCCTGCACGGTCAGCTCAAAATCCTAAACCTGGCTGCATGGCAGATACATTAGTCAAACAGACAACACCTCTCTCTAAAGCTGATATGGATGCCATTTTGGTGGCCAGGAGGCCTAGCACCAGGAAAGCTTACTCAGAAAAATGGAAGAGATTCTGCGCCTGGAACCAGGCTCAAAGCCCTTGACCCTCTTGTTCCAAACATTCCTCAGATTTACAATACTTAACTGAGATACTGGACAGAGGCCTATCCTTCTCATCAATTAAGATCCACGCCTCTGCCATTTCAGTACATTACAACACGGATCCTCCTTTATCTTCTCATCCCTTGCTAAAGCAGTACATCAGAGGGGCTAAAAACATATGACCACCCCGGAGAGCACCAAAACCAACTTGGGACCTCAATTTCGTTTTGGAAAAATTGACCCTGCCACCTTTTGAGCCAGCCAATACAGCCGATCTAAAATTTTTATCATGGAAAACAGCTCTGCTCCTGGCAGTAACTTCAGCACAGAGAGTCTCAGAGCTACAGGCATTAATGGCAGTGGAACCCTTTATAATTTTCCATCAGGACAGGGTATCTTTAAGGACAAACCCTACCTTTATGCCAAAGGTGGTATCTAGTGTGGCTTTTAACCAAACCATCCATTTGCCAACTTTTTATCCAAACCCCCCCAGAATAAATTGGAGAAACTTCTGCATTCTGTGGACATACACAGGCAGCTACGCTTCTACTTGGACAAAACAAAGGCTTTCAGGAAAACTGAGCAACTGTTTGTAGCATATGCTGCAGGATCACAGGGCAAGGCTATCTCAAAGCAGACTATATCCAAGTGGATAGGACACTGTATTAGGTACTGCTACACACAGCATGGAAAATCAGTCCCAAATCACATTAGACCACATTCCACTAGGGCAACAGCCACTTCATCAGCCTTTATCAGAGGAGTACCTACCAAGGAAATTTTGGAGGCTGCAACTTGGAGTTCAGTGCACAGCTTTACCAAGCACTACCACCTGGCTCTCTACTCTAAATCCAGAGCAGGATTTGCCACTGCAGTTCTGCAGGGCCTCGTAGCCAATCCTAACTCTTTATAGACCAGCCACCCAACCTCAGCTTTGGGATTATACCCAACTGTAATGACTGCAGCAGTGTAACACGAACATAGTACAGCTTTGTACCTACCATAAATGTAGATGTTCGAGTGTTCACACTGCTGCAGTCCAGGTTACCCTCCATCTCCTCTGAACTAGCTGGACTTATCTATACCTTTCTATCCTATACAATCTTTGGGGTGTATTTGCTGGTAACTGAAGGTATTGTTTTAATTGTATATTTTTGATTAGCAATATGTATTGCCTTCCTACTTGGGGGCACCTGACATCTGAGGCAAGAAAAACTGAAGAAAATGGCGTCGGATGCATCTTGTATACCCCTGGAGCACTGACGTCAGGGAAGAAGCGACAGCAACCGACGCCGGACCAAGACTTTGGAACTCTGGCCGACTGCGGGACCGCCTGACGACAGGATAACCCAACTGTAATGACTGAAGCAGTGTGAACACTTGAGCATCTACATTTATGGTAGGTACAAAACTGTACTATTTACTGCATGCAGCTGAAGTGGGAAAGCATACTTTGCAATGTGGTTATGATTCACTGGAGGCCTCGTGCAGGGCCGCTGTCACAGGTTCTGTTATTAGAAGGCATGCTTAGTTAAAGGAACAGAATCTTCCTGATCATGTTAAAGCAAAATTATTAGATGCACCATTGCAGCATGATACTTTGTTTGGTACTAAAGCAGAAGAGGTTTTGAAAAAAATGGAAGATAAAGCAAAATCCATGCAGACAGTCAAGGATTTTTTACAGGTACAGCCACCCAGGTTTAGCAGGAGCTGGCCTTCTAAAAATTGGTCCTTTCCAGTGTCGGACAGGCCACAAAGGGGCAGATACAGGCATCCCAGAGGCAGATCTCAGCCCAAAGGCTCATACAGGCCTAAACAGTGGGGTGCTCCTACCTGCAAAAGCGGAGAAGACAAATCACAACCTTACAGGAAACAGTCCCAATGACTTATTCTGCCAGATGCAAGCACTTTTCTTTTGACAGCCTCCTTACGGGGAAAACTAGCACTTTTGTCATCAAATTGGCAAATGATTACCCAAGACAAATGGGTATAGAACAGTGTCCCATGGATACAGGTTCCATTTTCACACACTACCAAGGTCAAAAGGTATGCCAGACCTGCCACACAATCAATGGGCAGAGGTGCAAAAACTAATTACAGCCCTCATGAACATGAGGGCCATTCAGCAAGTACCACAACAAGAGCAGGGGCAAGGATTTTACTCCAGACTTTTCCTAGTACTCAGGAAGTACAGCACCTGGAGGCCAGTACTGGACCTGTCTATACTAAATATGTTTCTGGAAGTTCCAAAATTCAAGATGTTGACTCTACAGCAGCTACTGCCCATGCTGGGCAAGAAGGCTTGACTCGTAACTTTGGACCTAAAAGAGGCATACCTGCATGTCCCAATCAGGCAATCTTACAGAAGAGATACCTCAGATTCATAGCTGGCTTACTGCATTACCAATTCTCTGCACTGCCCTTTGGCTTATCTACTGCGCCCAGGGTCTTCACAAAGTGCCTGGCACCAGTAATTGCATTTTGCAGACAAAGAAGAATTCAAATATATCCTTACTTGGACGACTGCCTAATTCAAGCAGAGAACAAAGACATTCTTCTAAAGCATCTGGCGTTTGTAAAAAGATTACTAACTGGCCTAGGGTACACAGTAAACGAAAAGAAATCAAAACTTGTGCCCTCTCGAGAGATAATATTCCTGGGTGCAAGCTTAAATATCACTGCCCAGATGGCTTATCTCACGCCAGACAAACAAAAAAAAACTGACTTCTTACTTCAAGAAATTGGCAACAAAAACCCACTTATCTGCAAGGAAAATCCTGCAGACCCTGGGTTTCATGGCATTCTGCATACTACTAATTCCATATGCCAGACTGCATATGAGGAAACTACAGTGGTATCTAAAAAGTGTTTGGACTCCGCATTGCCACAGCCTGGAGACAGTAATTGCACTCATTCCCTGCCTGCAACAGGAGTTTCGATGGTGGGCAGAAGCCTGTCACTGCAACAAGGGTCTGCCATTTAGTTTACCCACAGCCAGACAGACACCGACAACGGATGCATCAGATTATGCCTGGGGGGCCCATATGGCAGGAAAATGTATTTAGGGCACATGTCCTGCAAACAAGATGCATCTTCACATCAATCAAAAAGAGATGCTAGCTGTTCAAAATGCCCTGACAGCTTTCAGGGACCTTCTTCATCCAGGACAACTACTGATAAAGGCAGACAGTACTACAATCATGTGGTGCATAAACAGGGAGGTAGACATTCCTACCCTCTCTGCAGACAAGCAATGACCTTATGGGACACAACATTGGCTTTTCAAATTCACCTGCAAGCACAATTCCTGCCAGGAAAAACAAATACTCTGGCAGACAACCTAAGCAGAAACCTCATGGATCCCCACAAAAGGAAGCTGGATCCACAAGTCTTCAGCAGGATAATAAGGAAATGGGGATGCCCAGACATAGATCTATTTGCCTCCCCTCACAACTGCCAATTGCAGAGATTTTGCACAAGGATTTATCACAAGCAAGCATGGAAAGTGGATGCCCTATCCTTCAGCTGGAGAAATCTAACAGTATATGCCTTTCCTCCACTGCCTCTCCTTCCCAGGGTACTCCTAAAGGTCAGACAAGAGAAGCCAAAAATTATATTGATTGCACCAGACTGGCCACGCCAGCACTGGTACCCAGTCCTAAAGAGCTTGTCTCAAGGTCCAGCATGGATATTGCCTCAAACTTCTCACTTGCTGACCCAACAAAACAATCCAGATCCTGCACAGCCAAATCAGGACCTTAAATCTGGCAGCATGGTGGATAATGTAACCATTCAGAACACTCCCCTTTCAAAAGCTGTTATGGAGGTTATCTTGGAGGCCAGGAGGCCCAGTACTTGAAAATCTTATGCAGAAAAATGGAAGAGATTCTGTGCTTGGTACCAGGAACAAGGCATTGACACGTGTGTACCAAATATACCTCAGATTTTACAATACCTGAGATGCTGAACAAAGGCCTTTCTTTCTCATCAATTAAGATTCATGCCTCTGCCATTTCAGCCCATTACAATACGGAACCACCTATCTTTTCTCATCCTTTAATAAGGCAGTACCTCAGAGGGGCCAAGAACATTAGGCCTCCAAGGAGAGCACCAATTCCGGCCTGGGACCTAAATTATGTTTTGGAAAAACTCACACTGCCTCCTTTCGAGCCAGCTTCAACAGCAGGTATAAAATTTTTATCCTGGAAAACAGCTCTAATCCTAGCAATAACTTCTGCAAGGCGAGTCTTGGAGTTACAAGCACTCATGGCTGTGGAACCTTTTATCATTTTTCATCCAGACAGGGTTTCTCTGAGGACAAACCCTACATTCATGCCTAAGGTGGTATCCAGTGTAGCCCTCAACCAAACCATTCACTTGCCTACCTTTTATCCAAATCCACAGAACAAGGGTGAAAAAATTCTGCATTCTTTGGACATACACAGGCAGTTACGTTTCTACTTGGACAGAACTAAAGCTTTCAGAAAAACTGAGCAACTTTGTGTCATATGCTGCAGGATCACAAGAAAAGGCGATCTCAAAACAGACTTTCAAAATGAATAGGCCATTGCATCTGTTTCTGCTATTTTCAACATGGCAAATTAGTGCCTAAGGGCATTAGGCCTCATTCCACCAGAGCAGCAGCCACTTCAGAGCCTTCCTCAGAGGAGTACCAACCAAAGATATCTTAGAGGCTGCAACTTGGAGTTCACTGCATACCTTCACAAAGCACTACCACTCTTTACTGTAAGTCCAGAGCAGGCTTTGCCACTGCAGTTCTGCAGGGCCTCATAGCCTCTCCTATTCCTATTTAGCCCAGCCACCCATCCTCAGCTTTGGGATTCAACCCAAGAGTAATGACTGCAACAGTGAAACACGATGAACATAGTACAGTTGTGAACCTACCATAAATGTAGATGTTAGAGTGTATTCACTGTTGCAGTCCAGGTTACCCACCCACCATCCCCCTTCTGTTTGCTGGGACTTTTCTGCATTTCTCTATCCTATACAACCTATTTGGTGTATTTGCTTGTAGACAAAGGGAATGTTATTTTTGTGCATGTATTTTTATTTGCATATTTTTCCAGCCTACCACCTGACATCTGGGGCAAGAAAAACTGAAGAAAATGGCATCGGCTGCATCTTTTATACTCCAGGCGCACTGACGTCAGGGAAGAGGACAGCAACTGACACCGGACCTAGACTTTGGAATTCTGGCCAACTGAGGGTAGCCTGCCAGCAGGATAACCCAAGAATAATGACTGCAACAGTGAATACACTCGAACATCTACATTTATGGTAGGTACACAACTGTACTTTTGCCGTCTTTGGAAGGTATGTCCTCTCCGAATTCTGTTATTGCTTCTGTTTCTCAATTAACTAAGCATTCTTTGAGAAATGCTTATAACTGTACTGACTATGTATCAAGAGCAGCAGATTCTGTAACTCGTGAGGGGTTTTGCTTGGGTATATAGTCATAAGTTTTCCAAAGATGTCAAATCAGAACTCTTAAATTCTTCTTTAAATAAGGAAGTTTTGTTTGGTGGTTCTGCTTCACATGTTTTCAAACATTAAAAAAGGGAATTTGATTGGGGGGGGGGAATACTGAAATTTTTCAGCCCTCCTAGACTGCTCTAAAACTACTGGTTCCCATTTTAGTAAGCAAAACAAGTAATTTCAGAAGTTTCCAACAAGCAGAATTTTAAGAAAAAGTGGTAGGAATGGCCCAAGAAAAAAGGGAGCCTTCCAAAAAAAGGGGGATAGTCCAGTAATTCAGAATGACTATTGCACTATTCTTCCCCCTGTCGTCCTCCCTCGCCTGTAAATCTGTCCTGGAGTGTAGTTCTTCATATTCCTCTTTAGCATTAGATTGTTTCAGACAGTTAGGTTCTAATAACTGTTCAGAAATGTTGCAGGTGGCAGTGAGAAAGCCTGCCTCCATTCCAGGGACCCCCCCCCCACACACACACACACAAAACACACACATCCTCTGGCTCAGATTTAATTGTTCCTTCTAGTCATCAATCAGATGCTTTCCTTGGCGGGGGGGGGGGGGTAATAGAACCAGTTTTCCCAGACTACTGAAGAAAGTCTTTATTCAGGGATTTTTCTTATGCTAAAGAAAAATAACTCTCTTAAGATCAGTTCTCAATCTGTGAATGTTTCAAAGTTCAAAATGGTAACCCTGCAGATTCTGTTACTGCTTCGTTGTTCTTTTTTGTTTGTAACACTGGACTTGAAAGATGCTTATCACATTCCCATTGCCACAGACATCAGAAGTTTTCTAAGGTTTCCTGTGTTTGGGTTGCATCATCAGTTTCTGTGTAGGTTATCTACTGCACCAACAGTTTCTATAGAGTGTTTAACTCCTGTGATAGCCTATTGTAGAGTGAACTGCAGTCACATTTTTCCTTATTTAGACAACTTGCTTATCTCGCAGAGTCATTATTCAAGTGCAGGAGTCTCTTACAGGGTTAAGCAATGTCCTTTCCATTCTAAGATTCCAGGTTAACATTCAAAAATACTGATTTCCTTCTTACAGGATTGTATTTCAGGGGGTGCCTTCTGGATTTCTCCCTCAGTGAAGTGGCTTTGTGTCTAGAAGTTTTCCTGAATTTCTTCAGTCTGTCTCAAACTTTTAAAGGGATTTCTCGGTATTCTAGGGTTCATGGTATCTGTTTCTCATGATTCTTCTTGCCAGGTTGCACACGAGAAAAATGCAATGATTTTTAAAGATTGTTTGAACCCAGCATCCACACCCACTGAATTTTTAGATCCAAGTGTTGGGATTTGTGAAGAGGGAATTAAAGTGGTGGAGATATGTCTCCGAATCCAGGTCTCCCATTCTCTGTCACATCTCTTGCTCAGTCTGTAACAGCAGGTGCATTGGATTTTGCATGAGGAGCTGTCAGTATGGAACAAGCAAGACAAGGCTGAAGCAGATGGGTATAAAAGAGATGCTAGCTGATGTTCATCGTGTTACCCTGCTGCAGTCCTCACACTTGGGTTATCCTGTTGTCAGGCGGTCCCGCAGTAGGCCTGAATTCCAAAGTCTTGGTCCGGCGTCAGTTGCTGTCGCTTCTTCCCTGACGTCAGTGCGCCACGGATATATGAGGCATCCAACGCCATTTTCTTCAGTCTTTCTTGCCACGCGGTGCCCGAAGCAGAAGCATTTGGCAAGTGCCGGTCGGCCGACACCTGAGATTTTCGAATCGAATTTCAGTCCGAAGTCGTCAAAGCTAAGTACCCCGTTGGGAAACCTTTTCTTGCCTCAGTCCGATGTCAGAAAAAGTTAACAATTGCATTTCTTGTGGGAAGCAAATACCTCATAAGGACTTTCATTCTTATTGTATACCTTGCCTAGGCCCAGACCACGACGTCACTGGTTGTCAGTTTTGTGCTAGGTTCAATAAGCGAACTATAAAGCGACGCTTTGATTTCGCACAACACTACTTCAGTAGGAAATTTAATTACACTATGCCGTCGGAGCAACCGACTACCGGCGTGCATAAAAAACGCAAAGATAAAGACAGGCAGCCTAGATCCAAGCCAGACTCCGAGGCCTCGGCTGGGCTGGTCACCGGTTCTCCGATTTTAAGTGAGGTGCCTACGCAGCCCCTGGCGATCGCAGAATTGCAACCCCAGACCACTTAGGATTCTCAAGCAGAGTTCTAGGCCAATGCAGCCATTTTCTTTAGGCCCTACCAACAACACTGCAGAAGTAGAAGCCGGTGCTGTGGAAACACCTTCTGTTACAGAAGGTGTCTTCAGACAGACTACTCTCACCATACAATCTTATGCTAAGCTTAAGACTCCTCTAAAACCAAAAAAAGACTGCACATCAGTCTCCAGTTCAAGGCCCCATGCCTAAGAAACAGATGCTCAAAATGGCTGAAGATTTGATTTCTTTAATCAGGGGTTCCCAACCCTCCCCCCTCCCCCCCCCAGACAAAAGGAGGATTATGCCTCCTCTGATCAAGTGTCTATTTCCTCAGGGTCCTCTGAGGAACAGGATTACTCCTTTCCCCCTTATGAAGATTCTGATGCTGAAGATTCCATTCCCTCAGCTTCTCCCCCTGAAGACTATTCCTTTGGGGAAACCTTACATACCATGAGGGAACATTTCCACTGGGAAGGTCAGGACTACTCTGACTCAAAGAAAAGGCTCCGAGAGTTTCTTTTACTCCCCCAGCACAAACCACTTGCTATCCCTCCAGTTTTAGACATTGTGGATGATGTTTACTTGGGCTCTAGTCTAAATCCAGATTCTCTGCCTCCTGCTCCAGCCAAACCAGACAGATATTATAGAGTGCCTGACTTACACAAATTCCTTTACAAAAGCCCTGTTGCTGACCCAGAGACAATCTCCCAGGGTCCCAAAGGGGCTAAGGCTTCTATGGCCAAAAATCCTGTACCCTCTGAAAGGGACTCCAGAGCACTAGATAGGTGGGGGGATAAAGGTTTACACCTCAGCTACTCTAGCTATGAGAGCACTAAATTGTCAATTTCACATGCTGAAATACCAGCAATTCCTAATGTCTCAAATAAAACAAAAGATGAGCACGCACCCTCAACAGTCTGAATTCAAGGAAATGCAGGATCTGTTGCATGCAGCTGAACAGGTGGGCAAACACACTTTACAATGTGGATTTGATTCCTTGGAAGCTTCCTGTAGAGCAGCTGTTACTAGGTCTGTTATACATAGGCATGCTTAGTTAAAGGAACAAACTCTGCCTGATCATGTTAAAGCAAAGTTACTAGATGCACCCTTACAGCAGGATGTCTTATTTGGAGTTAAAGCAGAAGAGGTTTTAAAGAAAATGGAGGACAAGGCAAAATCTATGCAGACAGCCAAAGATTTCTTACAGGTACAACCCCCACGCTTCAGCAGAAATTGGCCAACAAAAAATTAGTCCTTTCCAGCTTCTGACAGACCACAGAGGGGTAAATACAGACACCCAAGGGGCGCAGAGGTCAAGCACAAATCCCTTACAAACCTCGCCAATGGGGCACTGCAACACAGAAGGAAGGAGAAGACGGGTCCCAAACTACTAGAAGACAAGCACAATGACTTAAACCTCAAACTGCCAAGCAAAGCTCTCTTGGCAGATCCCTTGGGAGGAAAATTGGCACTTTTTGCAGACAACTGGCGCATCATCACAAAGGACAAATGGGTCCTAGACATTATCTCACAAGGATACAGATTCCATTTCCACACCTTGCCAAGGATAAAAGGAATGCCAAACCTGCCACAAAATCAATGGGCAGAGGCACAAAAACAAATTACAGCTCTCATGGACATGAGAGCCATTCAACTGGTACCTACACAGGAGCAAGGCCAAGGATTTTACTCAAGGCTCTTTCTAGTCCCCAGAAAGGATAATGCTTGGAGACCCATTCTGGACCTTTCAATTCTAAACACCTTCTTGCAAGTACCCAAATTCAGGATGCTAACACTACAGCAACTTCTTCCCATGTTGGGCAAGAAAGCTTGGCTAGTAACGTTGGACCTCAAGGAGGCATACCTGCATGTCCCTATCGGACAAAATTGCAGAAGATACCTCAGTTTCATTGCAGGTTCAACCCATTTCCAATTCTCTGCACTGCCCTTTGGCTTATCTGCTGCGCCCAGGGTCTTCACAAAATGCCTGGCACCGGTAATTGCATACTGCAGACAGAGGAATTCAAATACACCCATACCTGGACGACTGCCTCATCCAAGCAGAAAGCAAGGACATTCTCTTACAACATCTGGCTTTTGTAGAACACCTTCTAAGTTGCCTAGGGTACACAGTAAACGAAAAGAAATCAAAACTAGTGCCCTCACAAAATATGACATTCCTGGGTGCCAGCTTGAATACAACGGCCCAGATGGCTTATCTGACGCCAGACAAACTACAACTAACTCAATACTTCAAAATAATGGCAACAAGGACCCAACTCCCTGCAAGAAAATTTCTGCAGGCCTTGGGCTTCATGGCATCTTGCATACTACTAATACCATTTGCAAAACTGCATATGAGGAAATTACAATGGTACCTGAAAAGCGTATGGACTCAACACAGCCACAGCTTGGAAACAATGATACCTCTCATTCCCTGCCTTCAGCAGGAGTTTCTTTGGTGGTCACAGGCATGTCACCTCAAGGGTCAGCCTTTCACCTTACCCCCCAGCCAGGCAAACTATGACAACAGATGCATCGGACTATGCCTGGAGGGCACACATGGCAGGACAGTGCGTTCAAGGCATATGGACTGCAGATCAAAGAAATCTGCACATCAATCAAAAAGAAATGCTAGGTGTACAGAATGCTCTGACAGCCTTCAAGGACCTCTTACATCCAGGACAGCTTATAATAAGGACAGACAACACCACAGTAATGTGGTACATAAACAAGCAAGGGGGTACACACTCCTACCCTCTATGCAGGCAAGCAATGACCTTGTGGAACACAGCACTGGCTTACCAAGTTCAATTACAAGCTCAATTCCTGCCAGGAAAAAAGAACACATTGGCAGACGACCTAAGCGAAACATCATGGATCCCCACGTGTGGAAACTGGATCCACAAGTATTTGCAATGATAACTCAAAAATGGGGGCGCCCAGACATAAACCTGTTTGCCAACCCCAAAACTATCGGCTATCAAAATTTTGCACCAGGACATTTCACCATCAAGCTTGGAAAGTGGACGCACTCTCATTCAGATGGAAAATGCTGATAGTATATGCCTTTCCTCCATTGCACCTTCTCACAAAGGTGCTGCCGAAAGTCAGGATGGAGAGCCCTCGAATGATGCTCATTGCCCCGGACTGGCCACGCCAGCACTAGTACTCACTACTAAGGAACATGGCCCAGTGCCCACCATGGATTTTACCACAAATTCCTCATCTGCTCACACAGCAAGACAGTCCAATTCTGCACAGCCAACTCAAAACCTTAAATTTGGCTGCATGGCAAATCACCTAAGCAACCAGCCAGCTCCTCTTTCACAAGTTGTTATGGATGTCATTCAGGAGGCCCAGCACCTGGAAAACCTACTCAAATGGAAAAGATTTTGTGCCTGGAACCAAGCTAAAGGCCAAAATACCCTTGAGCCGGACATACCTCAGATTCTACAATATTTAACTGAGATGTTACACAAAGGACTTTATTTTTCATCTATTAAAATCCACGCCTCAGCTATTTCAGCTCACTACAACACGGATCCTCCCTTATTTTCACATCCACTTCTAAGGCAGTACCTCAGAGGGGCCAAAAACATTAGGCCTCCTAGGACAGCACCAACACCAACTTGGGACCTCAACTTTGTTCTGGAAAAACTTACGCTGCCACCTTTTGAGCCAGCTTTCTCAGCTGATTTAAAGTTTATATCATGGAAGACTGCCTTGCTGCTAGCAATTACTTCAGCCAGAAGAGTCTCAGAGCTACAGGCACTAATGGCAGTAGAGCCTTTCCTCATTTTTCATCAAGACAGAGTTTTTCTACGAACTAACCCCTCCTTTATGCCAAAGGTGGTATCCAGTGTGGCTCTAAATCAAACCATCCATTTACCCACCTTCTTCCCAAATCCACAGAACAAAGGAGAAGGACTCCAGCACTCCTTGGACATTCACAGGCAACTGCGTTACTACTTGGATAAAACTAAGGTTCTCAGAAAATCTGACCAGCTTTTTGTATCCTATGCTACAGCATCACAAGGAAAGGCCATCTCAAAACAGACCATTTCCAAATGGATAGGACATTGCATACGTTTTTGCTACACCCATCATGGAAAACCAGTTCCTGCTAGCATAAGGACCCACTCCACCAGGGCAGCAGCTACATCTACAGCCTTCCTCAGGGGGGTGCCAACCAAGGATATTCTGTAAGCTGCAACTTGGAGTTCAGTACACACCTTCACCAAACGCTATCACTTACCACTTTAAGTCTAGAGCGGGCTTCACCACTGCAGTTTTGCAGGGCCTTCTAGCCACCTCTAACCCCGTTTGTCTCCACCTCCCATCCTTAGCTTTGGGATTCAACCCAAGTGTGATGACTGCAGCAGGGTAACACGATGAACATAGTACAGTTTTGTACCTACCATAAATGTAGATGTTCAAATGTATCCCCTGCTACAGTCCAGGTTACCCTCCCTCCATCCCCTGTGACCTAACTGAAACCTTTCAATACCTTAAAATCTGATACAACCTTTGTGGCTTATGGCTGGAGGGATGTTTTGTTTGTGCTAAACTTTTATTATTGGTACTATCTACTGACATCTGGGGCAAGAAAAACTGAAGAAAATGGCGTCTGATGCCTCTTGTATACCTCTGGCGTGCTTACGTCAGGGAAGAAGCTACAACAACCGACGCCGGACCAAGACTTTGGAATTCGGGTCGACTGTGGGACCGCCTGACAACAGGATAACCCAAGTGTGATGACTGCAGCAGGGTATACACTCTAACATCTACATTTATGGTAGGTACAAAACTGTACTTTATTCATACTCTAAAATCTCTTCACTACCTGTGGTCTTTGGGGAGTTTGCAGGTGATAAACAATACTAAATTGCTGTGGTACATTAATGGGGTGGTTGTAGCCTCTATGCAGGTTGACTGGTAGCTTGGAAGGCTGCATTTCAACACTGTTAAACTCTCCGAACTACTTACATTCCATCAGAGAGAAATGTAGCAGCAGAAAAGCTGAGCAGGACCAGGACAGACCATAGCAAGTGGAAATTTTACAGGTGGGAGGGTGCTCTAGGAATCTGTCCACTTTTGGGCAATTGCCAAAAGTAGATCTGTTTGTCTCCTTTCACAATAGACAACTGAGCAAGTTTTTCTCCAAGGCTGTTTGCAGGCAGGTATGGAAAACAATCTTTCATTCCTCTGGACAAGAATGTTCCTGTATGCTTTCTCATCCTTTCCACTGATATCTAGTGTCATTCTTAAGATTCAGGAGGACACTCCAAAATATCAATGTGGTGACTTTTTTTATGACCCATGCAACTGTGTATGTTCATCATTCCGACTACTGCAGTAGTCTTAGCTGTTTGAGTTGTTTTCCTGCCTAAGGAGCAACAACCAGCCTGCTTCAAAAACTTGGACTCCCTCCCACACCTTTCTTCTAGCTAGTAATTCCACAGCACCAATCAGATAAGGCAGCCAGAAGGAAGTGATGTCAGTACTTTTTGCTGCCTCAGCGAAAGCAGCTAAACTTCTCATGAGCAGCATTCGGTCTACAGTTCCTTTTTCTGGCAGGTAAGTCCCCTTAGGAGAACCTTTCCACTCAGAATTCATTGCCTTTTTTAAGATTGGAGCATATCCTTTTCTAATTGTTGACTAAAAGTGACATTTGTTTCTTTAACAAACACAGGAGCAGTCTTATTATCTTTAAGTGGCTTATTTCTTTTTTCTGAGAGCATTTGTTGTGTTGAGTGTATTGCTTTTCAGCTTTTGAGTTTAGGTGTTTGTATTTTACTTAAAGGAAGTGTTAAAATTATGAACATTGTTGAAAACTTACCAGAGCATTTGTTTTGTGTTGTGTCAGGGAAAGGAGCTACAGTTCTGAAAGGGATTTTAGATTTACCTTAGGTTTGGGCTGTTTTGTGTATGCGTGCGTGTGTGTACTGCTTGTGAATCCTTTGACTTATTCTGTTCTTCTGCTGTACCTCAAAAGAGAAAAAAATTACTGAATGTGAGTTCTTGCAGTCACTGCAGGCTCAGTCATTGCTGATGGGGAATCCTTTAGTGGGCACTTGTTCCACAGCTCCTCCAGTTGTCTGAGTTCCTTTGTTGCTTGTTCTGCCATCATGAACCAGGAGTCAGACATGTCCTCTCTCTCTCTCTCTCTCTCTCTCAATTTCTCCAAGTCTTTTTGGGGTTCTAATAGCTCTAATACCATGATGGAAATGGACCCAATTTCTAAGTCCCAATATGATTAAAGTTCATGAAATTAGTATTTCAATCTTTGTTAGCCGGAAGTGCTCTTCGCAGCACTTGCAGTGTGCCCACTAATTACTCCTATATGGAGTTACATGCATCAGTAACGTATCTATGTTTGATTATAAATTATTTTTTTTATAAAGACCCATTGCTCCTACTACTACTGGAACTGTCTGGGTGTCTTTCTTCTACATTGCCCTGGTTTCTGTTGCAAATCCTGGTATTTTATGACTGTATCTCTCTGTGTATGTAAGACACTGTAGTCACTAGGTGTAGCAGTTTCAATAATCGGTGCTTCTTTTGTCTGTTCATGGACTACTATGTCTGGTTTTCTCGCATCTTTTTTTTTTTTTTTTTTTGAACTGTTAGTAATGGATGATCCCATGTGATATAAACTTCATCAATTTCTGTGATGTTTTGTGGTTCATGTTTCCAGTGTTTTTCGGCTTCTTCAGTACTATAATGTTTGCACAATCCCAGTGCAACAGTCTTGCCACATTATGATACATTTCAGTATATAGTCCTCCTGCCATTAGTATATCTTAGCCCAGGAGCAAGATGTGTTTCAGTTTCCAATTATGTTTTACAAAACCTACAATGTGAAGTTGTTCTATCTCACCGTTCATTCTTACAGATGGGTTTGGAGCTGATCCTCTGCTCTGAGTCCGCCAACTGCAAAGCTCGAGGTCTTCAGACAGCTCAAGGCCGAGACCCTATCCCGTGATGCACCTTGAGCTACCTCAGATCTAGTTTACTGCTGCAACAGATCAGAGGTTTCCTCACAGCTTGGGCCAGTATCCTATTTTTCTAGAAAAAACTTTCTCTATTAATACTTTTCAACTTTATAACTTTAATATCTTGTTAAACTAGTGTTAGATTTAATTGTGATTGTTAGTCCTTTTGGCCGTCGTTTGTATAGGCCTTTAGTATCTCCTTCCCTTTGTTTGGTGTGCCTTTTTATAAATTAGAATAAGGTTTCATAGTTTAGAAGTATATTTCTGCAGAGATTTATAGTCTTTAGAGTGATTATACTAAAAGATAGTCCATATTTAACTTTATAGTGCCCATTTGTTTTTCAAGGCTGCTTACTAGTTAAATTCTATAGTGTGGTTTGAATTTGTTGAACATTTGTGTGTGTGTGTGTGTGTGTGTGTGTGTGTGTGTGTGTGTGCATTTTTGACAGTACCTTTAATACAAGTTTTTCTTGTGTGCATTTAAATATTTTTTCATGGCTGACCAGGATAAGGAGAAACAACCCAAGTCTGAGTTTAAAAAAAATAAAGTGTGGACAAAAGATGTCTGTGACTGATGGTCATGTAAATTGTGTTTATTGTTTGGGTGCTTTGCAGTTGCAAGAGAGTTGCTCCATCTGCCATTCCTTTAGTAGTCGTGTACTTCATAAAAGGAAAAGAAAGCTAATTGATAGAGGGCTATTAAAATCATCCTTTCAAGAAGCTTTGGGCAACCATAATAAAGATAGTCAATCTCCCAAATCTTCCAAGTCCTCTAAGGCTTCATCATCAGATTCGACAAAATCAAAAAAAAAACTTTGTCGGCTCCACAGCCTTCAGAGCAGAGTGTCTTATCTTTTCGGAGCTGATCCCCAGTCCTGGAACCGGTCTCCGAAGTACTGAAGTAGGCAGTCTTTCAGTCGGTACCACCTTCTATCCATTCATCTTGGTCCTCGATAAGCCTATCCGATTTGGATGTGGATTGTGTGGTGCAGAAGCTTACACGCACCGGCGTTTGCAAAAATTTTATCGGTTACGACCCAAGTGATTTCGGAACTGAAAACTGTTCCTCCATCTACTACTTTTCCTCCTGTGAGCCATACTGGTCCATCTCAGCCGGAAGAGTTGGGCCTTATGATTCTGGAGCCTTCGGAACAATCGTCTGCTCCAGTGCCATCGGTTCCGATTACTCAGACTTCCCCGGCACCCATCGAGGAGTCTAGGAGCTGACACTCGCCGGTCGGGTCTGGGGAGGATAGTCGCACTGACCTGTCTGTTCCGACTTTGCCTTTTGGGGCTTCTGCTCAGAGTTCGGCTCCTTCCTCTAGATTGGAGCCCACTGTTCTGGTGCCGAGAGAATCATCTGATGTGAAGTTCAATCTCGCCGTTCATTCTTCACTGATGGGTTCGAAGCCAATCCTCGGCTCCAACACGGCCGACTAGCAAGCTCAAAGTTTTCCAGTAGCTCGAGACCCCAACCCCTTATCCCACAATGCACTGCTGGAATTACCTCCGATCTAGTTTGCCATGGCACGGATATCTTGGTTTCCAGCGTTGCTCGAGACTATTATTGGGAGTTTTCAACTTTCAGCAAGTTTTCTGTTTGAATTTTATATCTTGTACTATTATAACTATATACTATTATCTAGTTAGCAGTTTTCTGTTTTTTCCCCTTTTCCCCGTAAAAATTTTCTGATTGTCTTCGGCCTTTTGGCCTTGGGCCTTTTCTTACAGCTTGTTAGATAGAGTTGCCCTTTTGGGCTTTTTGATATTGGATTGCTATAATCCTCTCTAACTTTAACTATCTTATATAGCTAAATAGTGTTACTATTTGCCTATTTGGGCTGTGTGTACTGTGTGTAGTTAGATTAATCCTCTCTAACTTTAACTATCTTATATAGTTAGTGTTTTTTCTCTTTTTTTGATTTTGTGAATAGTAGTTACTACTATGTCTGAAGAGAAGGAAAAGCATCCAAAGTCTGGGTTTATAAAATGCCCAGACTGTGGACAAAAGATGTCCGTTACGGATGCCCATGTACAGTGTGTATACTGTTTGGGTGAGTTGCACCTGCAGGAGTCGTGTAGTATCTGTCACTCCTTTTCTACTAGAGTGCTTGCAGAAAGGAAGAGGAAGTTTAATTGATAGGGGTATTATCAAACACTCTTTCTCAGAGGCATTGTCTGACCAGGATGGGGCCAGCAAATCATCCAAGTCTTCCTCAGAATCCAGGACAAAGAAAGGAAAAAAGTTGGAAAGTGTTGTGACTTCAGCTCCACTGACTTCGGAGCCAACAGTCTGTTCTTTTCGGAACTGGGACACTGCTCTGGAGCCGGTTGCCGAAAAACCTCCCTCTCTACTGCTCCAATCGGCTCCATCTATTCACTCCTCCAGGTCTTCTGTCAGCCTGTCCGATCTGGATATGGACCGGCTGCTTCAGAAACTCTTGAAGGCACCAGGCCTAGCTAAATTGCTGTTGGCTCAGACCCAACCATCGGAGCCGAAGACCATTACTCCTGAATTGTCTGCTCCTCCTCCGAGCCATACTGGACCTTCGGAGCCAGATGAGGCCGACCTAGTGATTGTGGATCCCTTGGAGCAGACACCTGCTGCAGTATCGTCGGCTCCATCTGCTCGGACGTCCTCTGCGCTGACAGAGGACTCTAGGAGCCGACACTCTCCATTCGGGTCCGGGGAGGATAGTTGCACCGACTCTTCCTCTTGGGGCTTTGACTCGGGTGAGCTCGGCTCCTACCTCGGGCTTGGAGCCCACTGCTTCAGTGCGGCAGGGGATCGCGGTTCCCCTTGACCCGTCGCTGACTCCTCATCAGAGCCGTGGTGCATTTGAAGCCATGAGGCGTGTGTGGTCTCTTCTAAGACTTCCTCATCTCAAGGTCTGGTCTCTTCCTTCCCTAAAGTGCTTGTCAGTTTCTGTTTCCTCCGGTCATCCCAAGCGTAGGCACCCAGAGCCTCAGATAACCCCGCTGCTCTTCTGAGACCTCTCCAGAAGTTCCCACGGAAGAAGTTCCCAGGAAGAGATTATGCAAGAGGAGGCATTTGGACTCCCCACGAGTCCCTAACATTAGAAACCGACTTGGATGAATCAGAAGGGTCCCCTAGATCCCCCTCTGAGGACATCTCCTTTGCCGAGATTCTTGAAATTCTTAAGCAGAGGGGTGATTGGCAGTCCAAGAGCCCTACTGAGGACGAGTCTGTTCTCCTGAAGGCGTTCGGGTCTCAACCTTCCACCTATTGAGTGTCTCCGCCCTACGATGAGCTTATGGAACTGTGTTCTCATAGGGTGTGGGAGTCACCAGAATCTATGGAACCTGTCCCTAGGAGGCCTAATAAGTTTATTTCTGACCCCGTAGATAAGTCCTTTTTGACCAAGGGGAGTACCTGTTGATGCCATGGTGGTGGCAGCAGCCACCAAAAAGGAAATGTCTGAGACTTCCTCGTCTATCCATCCTCCTAACAGAGAATCTAGGATCATGGATAGATATGGGAAACGCATGTTTAGTTGAGCAACTTTCTCATTCAGATAAATGAACTGCTTGACCCATTTTACCAGTCTGCAGAGAGATGATCTTAAGGAATTGGTTGATACTCTTCAGGGTGCTGTAGCTACGAGTGTATCTGACAAAGTTGCTACCCAGCTTGCTACCCTTAATTCGATAAATAACTCGTCCATGCATCTCGTAACTTATGTAGCTGATGGTTCGATTAGAGCTGCAGGTACAGGAATTGCTCTTCGTAGGCATGTCTGGATGCGACACTGTTCCTTCGGGGAACCTATCAAGTCTTCATTTACGAATACCTCGTTTGACGGATCATCCTTCTTTTGGCCAAAGATGGAGACTTTGACCAGGTGTGAACAAGAAGGAAAGAGGCTGTCTGCCGTCTGAGTCTGTTTTTCCACACCCAGTCAGAGGGGAGGAAAGATGTGGTTCCAGAAAGCCCAAGGAGCCTTTCAAAATGCACGCGGAGAGGCCCCCTCCGGAGGCAGAGGAGAGGATTACAGTGGAAGATGCCACCCTCGCTGCAGAGGGGGTCTGCAACACCAGGGTGACAGAGATCACTTCTCTGATCAGTCCTACCAGTGCTCCTGAAGGGAGGCCCGGCTGTCCTACTCTGGAGACAGTCTGGGGTCGCTTGTCATTGTACCGAGAAGCCTGGCTAGATATAACAAACGACAATTGGGTACAAAGTATCATTTCCAGAGGGTATTTCATACCATTTTCCACCCAGCCCCTACCCATCAAAATCCCGGACATTCCACCCAGTCACAGGGAGCAAGCAGCAATAGAGGTACGCAGATTGCTAGAAAAAAAGTCTCATCCAACCAGTCCCGGCAGACCAAGCAGGATTCGGAACTTCAAGATTCTTTTTGGTTCCAAAGAAAACAGGGGACTGGAGATCCATCTTGGATTTCAGCAGACTCAACCAATTTGTGAGGAAAGAGAAGTTCCAAATGGTCATGCTACAGTCCATACTTCCCTTTTTAGGGAAAGACAATTGGATGTGCTCGATCGATCTCAAGGATGCATACTACCATATAAAGATGGCCAGGCCATCCAGGAATCACCTGCATTTCCGGCTGGGAGCCAATCATCATCCATTCCGAGCTTTGCCCTTTGGTCTCACTACAGCCCCCAGAGTGTTCACCAAGTGCATGGCAGTAGTCACTGCCCACCTGAGGCATCTAGGATTCCAGGTGTTTCTGTATTTGAACGATTGGCTCCTTGCCTCCACCACCAGGCATCAACTTCTTCAAGCGAGAGAGGCTACTCTGACGCACTGCAATCGGCTAGGCATTACAGTCAACTTCGAAAAGTCTGCCTTGTTGCCATCGCAGCATATCGTTTTTATAGGGACAGAATTAGACACGTCAACCACCACTCTGTCTTCCATTAGAAAGGGTTTGTATTCACCAACACATCATGTCCTTGATATCAAAGAACAGAGCACCAGCTGCAGAGGTATTGAAAGTACTAGGTTTGATAGCAGCAGCAATTTTGGCAATCCCATTAGCAAGGATGCATATAAGGATCCTTCAATGGCTTCTATTCACGCAATGGTCTTGCAAAGAACTTCCAATGAATCACACAATCCTGATAACGAATTCCTGCAAGAAGGATCTTCAGTGGTGGTTGACGTCTCCATGTCACAATAGGACGTCCCTTCATGCTACCCCCCCTCCAGTTGCCACTGTGATCACGGATGCTTTCCTGATAGGGTTGGGGGCTTTTTCAGGGAAAGACTGCCCAAGGCACACGGACAGATCAAGAATCACATCTGCATATCAGTGTCCTGGAGATGAGAGCAGTACTTCTAGCGTTGCAATACTACTTTCAGGACTCTCTCTAGGGACAATTGCAATACAGACATGTCAGTGGTCTGGTACCTGAACAAGCAAGGGGGACCAAGTCTTTTTCCCTTTGCTGAGAAGCCTTCAGAGAGTATGGCAGTCGACAGTGTCATCCCAGCGCTTTCTGTTAGCAACACACATCCTGGGCGAATCCAACGTCATAGTGGACAGACTGTGCAGTGCAATTTTATTGCCCCGCAAATAATCCCGCAAACAAGAGATTGTGGACAGGATTTTCTGCAAATGGGGCCAGCCTTCCTGCGACTTGTTTGCCAGTCAACAACAAATGCAGACGCTATTTTGCCCGGATTCCCACACCAGGTCACTCCCCAAGGGATGCTCTTGTCCATGATTGGCCCCCGGGTCTCCTGTATGCATTTCCCCCAATTCCTCTGATACCCAGATTTTTACAGAAAGCAGTCGCTGAGATGGACAGTCATCCTTGTAGCCCCTCATTGGCCTCGGCAGATTTGGTTTCCGTTTCTTTACCATCACTTTCTGGAAGACCCATGGATCTTGGACCCAGTTCCGGACTTATTGACACATCCGTCAGGGGATCTTCATCCATTATTGCAGACACTGAAGCTAACCGCTTGGCTGCTCCAATTCCCCGCATAGCCAGGCTTTATAATCTTTCCCATGACACTAGTCAAATTTTGTTGGATTCCCATAAGCCTTCCACTAGAAAATTGTATCGTAGTAGGGGAAGAGATTTTCCATTTGGGCTTCCTCCCATAACACTGACCCTTACCAAGCGCCGTTGTCTTCTATTTTACAATTCTTGACAGAATTTTTCAACAAAGGAGCAGCGGCCGCTACGGTGCGGGTACAATTAGCTGCTATATCCAATTTCTATCTAGGGATCAATTGATTGAATATTATGGCTCACCAATTGTCTAAGGCTTTTCTAAAAGTTTCCTTTCACATGAGGCCTCCAATGAAGACTTCTTATTCTCCCTGGAATTTGAATTTTGTTATCTCGCATCATATTTCCTCCTTTTGAGTCTGCATCATCTTGTGAACTAAAATTTCTATCGTGGAAAACTGTCTTCCTAGTAGCCATCACTTCAGCCCGCAGAGTGTCAGAGCTTCAAGCCCTATCCATCAAGCCTCCTTATATGGTCTTTCATGCTGCTAGAGCATCTCTCTGGACAAATTCATCCTTTTTGCCTAAAGTATGTTCTGAGATTAACATCAAGTCATTGAGATGCCCGTTTTCTTCCCTAATCACACCAGCAAATTGGAATATATGTTGCACAAACTCAGTGTTCGCAGACAACTTGGATTTTATTTAGACAGAACAAAAGACCTTAGGAAATCAGATCAGCTATTTGTCTTTTTCTAGGCCAGGAAAGGTAAATCAGTTGCCAAAACAACTCTTAAGTGACTGTCTGATTGTATCACTTACACCTATTCTTGTCATAACATGCCCTTGTCTAGTAAGATGAAGGCTCATTCAACCAGAGCAGTTTCTACCTCTTCAGCTTTTCAAGCCAAATTACCTTTGGACAACATCTGTGCGGCAGCCACATGGTCTAAACCTCACACTTTTATAACTCATTACAAAGTGGATAAGGCCTCCAAGGGTTAGGGTTTCATTTGGTTCTACTGTTCTGAAGAGTGTACTTCTGTGAGCCACCCAAGATCAGGGTGCTAGGGACACTACCCATCAGTGAAGAATGAACGGTGAGATTGAACAACTTCACATAAAGAAGTTATGTACTCACCATAACGTTCCATGTGAGTTGTTCCATCTCACCTTCATTCTCACGTCCCTCCCTCCGTCCCCCCTCCTGGCTGACAGTTGACCTGGAGGCTGTCTTCATCCTGGTTTTTCAATGTGTCTTCATTCATTGGCAGAATAATTATTGTATTTCTATTTGGTATGCAGCAAACAAGATCTGAGGTAATTCCAGCAGTGCATTGTGGGATAAGGGGTTGGGTCTCGAGCTACTGGAAAACTTTGAGCTTGCTAGTCGGCCGTGTCAGAGCCGAGGATCAGCTCCGAACCCATCAGTGAAGAATGAAGGTGAGATGGAACAACTCACATGGAACGTTATGGTGAGTACATAACTTCACTTTTCTCGGATCCAGTGGTTCCTTCTCAGCGGAGCAGAGGTGCTTTTGAGGCCATGAGGAGAGTAATGTCCCCCAGGACATCCACACCTACAGGACCAACTACCATTTCCCCAAAAGCGCCGTTGTCTACTTCTGCCTCTCAGATCCCTTTGAAGCATAGAGACCCTGAGCTTTAGAAAGCCCCAGTGGGTGGTCCCTACTCTTCCAAGACCTCATCAGAAGCTCCCACTGATGAGGTTTCCAGGAAGAGAATTTGCAAAAGGAAGCATCTAGACAGGAGTCTGTAGCATCTGACACTGACATAGATGAATCAGATGGGTCCCCACAGTCCTGCTCTGAAGATATCTCATTTGCAGATATACTGGAAATACTTAAGCAGAGGGGTGGCTGGAAGCCCACCAACCCTACTGAAGATGAGTCGGTCCTGAAAGCTTTTGTCTCAGCCCTCCACCTCTTGGGCGTCTCCGCCCTTAGATGATCTTATGGAGCTGGTCTCACGAAGGGCGTGGGAGTCTCCAGACACCGTGGAGTCTGTCCCTAGGAGGCCCAGTAAATTTATTTCTGCCCCTGTTATCCTTTCTCACTAAGAGAGTGCCTGTTGATGCTATGGTGGTGGTGGCGGCAGACACCAAAAAGGAGATCTCGGAAACGTCTTCCTCTATCCATCCTCCTAACAGAGACTTTAGGATCATGGATAGATACGGGAAGCGCATGTATAGTTCAGCGACTTTTGCCATGCATTCACTGAACTACCTTACACATTTCACAAGACTGCAAAGAGACCTCCTAAAAGAGCTTGGATATGTCCTACAGAGTACAGTAGCTGAGGGAGCTTCAGACAAGGTTGCTTCCCAGCTTGCTACCCTTAATTCCATAGTGAACTTGTCTCTGCGTCTGATTTCATATGCAGCTGATGGAACGAGTAGGGCAGCGGGTACAGGAATTGCTTTTAGGAGACACTCCTGGATGTGCTTGTATTCCTTTGCGGAGCCCCTTTGTCATCCTTTGTCAACACCACTTTTGATGGCTCATCTCTTTTCAGGCCCAAAATTAAGGAAACTTTGACCAGGTGTGAGAAGGAAGGAAAGACTGCCGTCTGAGTCCATTTTTCCACCCCTACTAGACCCTACCCCAAGGGTCAAAAGGGAGGAAAGATGTGGTTCCGAAAAGTCCAAGGAGCCTTTCTGGACACACGTGGTGAACCCCCCTCCAGGGGCAAAGGAGAGGCAATAATGGAAGATGCCACCCTCGTTGGCAGAGGGGGAATGCAAAACCAGGGTGACAGAGACCAGTTCTTTGGGAAGCCCTACCAGCGCTCCTGAAAGAAGGCCCGACTGTCCTACTCTGGAGGCAGTCGGGGGTTGCTTATCTTTGTATCTAGATGCATAGCTCAAAATAAGAAATGACCACTGGGTACAAAGCATAGTTTCCAGAGAATATTTTATTCCCTTCGCCACTCCTCCCCTATTGATAACAAAAACCCCGGACGTTCCACCCAATTACAGGGAACAAGCAACCGTAGAGGTCCATACGTTGCTATAAAAGTCATCCAACCAGTCCCAGCAGACTAGATAGGATCTGGAACTTACTCAAGATTTTTTTTAGTTCCAAAAAAGACAGGGGACTGAAGACCTATTGTGGACCTCAGCAGACTTAACAGATCTGTCAAGAAGTTCCAGGTGGTCATGCTACAGTTGATGCTTCCCTTGTTAGGGAAAGACAATTGGATGTGCTCAATAGATCTCTAGGATGCGTACTACCACATAAAAATGGCCAGACCATCCAGGGGTCCTCTGTGCTTCTGGCTGGGAGCCAATCATTACCAGTTTTGAGCCCTGCCCTTTGGTCTCACTACAGCCCCAGAGTGTTCACCAAATGTATGGCAGTGATCATGGCTCACCTGAGGCGTTTGGGATTCCAGGTGTTTCCATATTTAAACGTTAGGCTCCTCATCGCTGCCACCAGGCATCAGGAGATACAAGCCAGGGACACCACAATTACTCTTTGCAATCAGCTGGGGATTACCATAAACTCAGAAAAATCTGCCTTGTCGCCATCGCAACATATGGTTTTTATCGGAGCAGAATTGGACAGCCCCACCACTTTAAAACTTCCATCAGAAAGAATATCGGTACTTTGCCAGCAAATTCAGAATGTCATATCCAGCGACAAGGTGCCAGCCTCAGAAGTGCCAAAGTTGTTTGTGACTATGACAGCTGCAATAGTAGCGATTCAATTGGGTCGTATGTGCATGCAGATTCTACAATGGCTTCTGTTCATGCAGTGGTCTTATCAAGAGCTCACTGTGTCACATCTCGTTATTCTAACAAACACATGCAAAAAGGATCTTTGGTGGTGGTTGACCTCTCTACAAGTTACAATAGGTCGTCCTTTTATCCTACCCTCACCATCGGCCACGGTGACCATGGACGCTTCCCTGATTTGGTTGGGGGGAGGCATTTTCAGGGAAGAACAGCCCAAGGCACTTGGACTGAACAAGAGAGACATCTGCACATCAATGTCTTGGAGATGAGTGGTACTCTTGGCTTTGCAGTAATTTCAGGACTGTCTTCCTCTGGGGGCAATTGCGATTCAGACGGACATGTCTGTAGTTTGGTACTTGAACAAACAAGGAGGAACCAGGTCTTATCCCCTTTGTCGAGAGGCCCCAAGTGTATGGCAGTGGGCTACATCCACCCAGCGCTTTCTGATAGCAACACACATCCCGGGGAAATCCAACGTGATTGCAGACAAACTGAGCAGGGCAATTTTGTTGCCTCATGAGTGGTCTTTCAAAAAAGAAATAGTGGAAAGAATATTCTAAAAATGGGGCCAGCCTTGCTGTGATGTCTTTGCACCCCCCATGAACACAAAATGCAGAAGCTACTTTGCCCTCATTCCCCCTCCGGGAGATTCCACAAGGGATGCACTCGTACACGATTGGCCTCCAGTTCTTCTTTATGCATTCCCACCAATTCCCCTGATACCCACAATGTTACAGAAAGCCAAAGCCCTGGGAAGGACCATCTTTCTAATAGCCCCTCATTTCCTCATCAGATTTGGTTCCTCTTTCTTCTACCTCATCTGTTGGAAGAGCCTTGGATTCTGGACCTCCTGATGCACTCGTCGGGGACTCTTCATCCCTCCCTTCACTCCCTAAAATTGACAGCTTGGCTGCTCCAATTCCCAACATTGCCAGGTTCCATAACCTCTCAAACGAAAACCAACATATCTTAATATCTTCTCATAAGTCCTCTACTAGGAAGTTGTGCCTCAGCAAATGGAAGAGATTTTCCATATGGACTTCTCAGAATAACATTGATCCTTGCCAAACCTCTATTTCCTCAATTTTAGAATATGCTGTTCAACAAAGGAGTGGCGGCAGCTACAATTAGTGTCCTATTTGCTGCCATCTCTAACTTTCATCTTGGTATTGACGGCTTTAACATGTCACACAAGCTATCCAAAGCCTTTCTCAAAGGTCTTTCCATCTTAAACCACCAGTTAAATCCTTTTATACCCCCGGAACCTAAATTTTATGCTCACGCATTATTCTCCCATCGTTTGAGCCAGCTTCTTCATGCGATTTGAAATTATCTTGGAAGACCATCTTTTTAGTAGCTATCACGTCTGCTCGAAGAGTCTCAGAACTACAAGCCTTGTCCGTAAAACCTCAGTATTTGATTTTTCATAATGACAGAGTCTCATTGTGTGCAAATCCTTCATTTTTACCCAAAGTTTGTACTGAATCAGGCCTTAACTAAAACCATAGATTTACCAGATTTTCCCTAAAGACACCAACAATTTGGCGTATATGCTGCACAAACTTGATGTTCACAGGCAAGTCATATTTTACCTAGATAGAGCTAAAGAATTCAGAAGGTCTGAACAAGTTTTTGTTTCCTTTTCACTTTCTAGAAAAGACATGCCTGTGGCAAAAGCAACTCTAATCCAAATGGTTATCTGCATCACTTTCACTTACTCAGCTGCCAAGTTTCCTGTACAACACAAAATTAAGGCTCATTCAACCAGGGCTGTGTCCACATCATCTGCATTTTCAGCTAGGCTACCAATAGACAATATTTGTGCAGCAGCCATTTGGTCAAAGGCCTCATACCTTTATCACTCATTACAAAGTCGACAGGGCCTCCTTTGGTTCTAATGTCCTGAGAAACATACTCACGTGAACCACCTGAGAAAGATGCTGCTTAGGACGCTATCCATCTGTAAGAATGAACGGCGAGATGGAACAACTTCACATAAAGAAGTTATGTACTCACCATAACATTCCATGTGAGTTGTTCATCTCGCCTTCATTCTTACTTCCCACCCTCCTTACCCCCTCCAGGTTTTTTCGAGGACCGAGATTCTGGGTTTATCATGGTTGCTTTGTCTTCCTACGGTTTTTGCCTTAAAAAGTGAAAATGGCATATGGTGGTATTAGAGGCAGCAAACAAGATCTGAGGTAACTCAAGGTGCATCATGGGAGAGGGACCTGGCCTTGAGCTGTCTGAAGACCCTGAACTTTGTAGTTTGCTGATTCTGAGCCGAGGATCGGCTCCAAACCCATCTGTAAGAATGAAGGCGAGATGAACAACTCACATGGAACATTGTGGTGAGTACATAACTTTTTTTTGTCCGTTTCTCCCACATGTTCAATGGACTTTGTAAACCAGCGTGTACATATTCCACCATCTTGGGCCACCAAAATTAACCTTTCATCTTTTAGTTTAAATTCACCTCTCCTTAAGCATTCCTGGTTTCAATGTCAAACATGAGGTTGTTCCAAGACTGTTTTTTTGTTATAGACACCTTTATTGAATTTTCACTTGTGACATAGGCAAATTTACATTTATACAAAAGTAATCAAACTGTATTTACAAATATTGACAAACTTTATACTTCACATATATTGCTCATCACCTATGCACATTACATAAATTCAATTTCTGTCCCATTTTTAAAGAAGAAACATCTTTATTAAACCCTCACTTATGACATAAGCAGTCCTACATTTACATAAATGAGAACAAGCCACACCAACACAATCTGAGTTGCAAGCATTTTACATCACAAACAATACTGACAGACTCCTAGTTGCAAACATAAGTCACTTAGCCTACCCAATTATTTTCAGTCAAACATTACATAGCTCATTTTAGTCCTGCCTTTTTTTAAACCTCATTCCTCCCCTGTATGCATTGTCCCCACAATTCACATTTTTTTTCCTATGTAGTTTGTTCCTACCTTTTTCTGAAGATCTCCGTTCCAGTTGTTTTATCTGTTACTATATTCACTATGTCTAATAGAGTTGATTTAGATTTCCATTTTCTAGTAATTATATGTTTGGCAGCCACCATAATTAGACACAGCAAGGCCTTACCGTGTCTAGGCAATTCCGATTCTGTATCATAGCCAAGAAAAATAATCTCCCTTGTCACACCAATCTGCCCACCAAGCATCTCCGACAGTGTGTCCTGCAGGGAATCTATGAATTCTGCCATCCCACCTCACTCCTAGAAAATAAGTTCCAAAGTACCTCTTTCTTCCCCGTCACAGCTCCAACAGTTGCTGTCTCCTTGATGAAAATTTCTCTGGAGTCTACTTGGGGTATAAAAATATCTGTGTAAACATTTCCAAGCAAAAATCATAAATCTTCTAGATTTTGTTGGATATTTGGAAGGCAGATGCATGTTTCTATTTATTTGTGAATTGCTTATCTAGTCTCTCTTCCCAATCCTTTCTAACCTCCTCTGATTCTTAATAGTTATCATGCAGTATTTTATATGCTCTACTGATTATTCCTTTTTTAATTGCAGCTTCTGTTCTAGATTCTACTAAAAACTCTACCATTGCTGGTATCTAATTTAGAACCCGCACTTTTCTTTCTCTTTGCCCATACTCTGATATTGATCCTTGATAAGGAAGGCAATATCTAACCTGCTGTCCAGTTAATTCTTGTCCTCTTCCCATTCTGATACCTTTCCCTTTCTAGTTATTTGCTCCCAATACCTTAGTTCCTTTGCCAGTGTTCCCCAATAAATTCCAGCCCCCTCTTGGCTATTGTCTGTGTCCCTGTTTGCAATCATCCTTATCGGCAGAATCTCCTTTCTTCCCGTGTTGTTTAGTTCTTAGAATACTTTCTGCTACGGTATGGATACAATATTCTGTATGATTATTGTTTTTCTCCATAAAGGCCTGCATCCAAAATCCCCGTCTCTCCTTGTTTCTTGATTTCCCCCCTTGTTTCGACATCATCCTTTTCCACTTTGAATTATAGTTTCTTGTGCTTGTGTATGTGCCTTAACTGTGTAGCTGTGAAATACCCCTTCAAATTGGGTAATTCCAATCCACCCTCTTGTAATGGAAGAATCGGCTTATCCCACTTGACTCTTGCTGTCTTCCCCTCCCAGATAAATTTCTTCAGCTCTTTATTAGTTGCTATCCACAACTTCTCCTCTGGTTGATAAAAATATGCCTGACCTGTGTATAGGACTACAGGGATTAAAAGCATTTGACTGTGCTTGTATCTTACTATCTATATCCATATAACAAAGCTTCCATTTTCTCAGTTTTTGTATTCTCTTTTGTTTAGTCTCTTCCCATATATTCTTATCTGCTTAGGTGCCACACCAGAATCATTTTTAATCTATACTCCTAAATAGTTTGTTATCATGTCCCCAAAAATACAGATATTGCTAAAGCAATTAATGTGTGGGTACATAATTTACCACTATTGTCTTTGTTTCATTAATTTTGCATCCTGAAAAGATTTGAAACTGCCTCAAAATGTTGCACAACAGCGTAATAATGTCTCTGGTTTTGTCAAGTATAAAATAATATCTTCTGCAAGTAGAGCCAGCTTTTCGTGACCATCATACCAGTTATATCCTTGAATTTCTGAGTCCCTTATTTTCTTTGCCAGTGGTTCTAAATATAATCCAAATAAAGGGGAAAGAGGACACCCTGCGTGGTTCCTCTGCTCAAACAGAAATGATCAGAGAGGACCCAGCCTACTTTAATTTTTGCCTCCGATCCCTCATATATTCCCCTAATCAACCTTATAATTTTTTTCAGGAACTACAAGTGTTTCTGTTGCTCTGTTCATAAAGTCTAAGCTTATTCTGTCAAATGATTTCTCTGCATCAAGACCCACCAACAGCAATGGCATCGTCTTACATTTTGCTTCCCTTTGGATCATCACTGTTCTGTTAATGTTGTCTGTTTGCCCCCCCTTCCACAAAACCACACTGATCCACATCTATCAAGTTTGGCATTACTTTTGTCATTCATTTAGCCACTATAGACATGAACACTTTATAATCATGCTTTAATATTGAAATGGGCCTGTATGAAGATGGGTCTGATGGATATTTACCCTCTTTGGGTATTACAGCTACCACTGCTTTCTTCCAGGATGTTGGTACTTCTCTTAAAATACTGTTAAATAAAACCTTACATATCTTTTTCAGTTTTTTTCCCTCCTAGCTTCTAAACGTCCACAGAAATGCCATGAGTTCCTGGGGACTTTTCTGTATACCTCACAATTTTTATCTCATCTCCTCCTATCTTAACAGTTAGTAATTGAGCCTCATCTGCCTCTAACCTTGGCATATTTAATTCTGCTCTAAACATTTCCATTTGTATCTTTTCCTTGATTTCCATATTTCTCTGCTTTATACAGATTTTCATAAAATTTACGAAATATTTCTAACACCTCTACAGGGTCTTTTGTTACCTTCCTTGTTATATGCTTCCTAAGCTTGATGACAGCCCTTTCTACTTTCTGTTGCCCGAGTCATTGTGCTAAAAGGTTTTATGCTGTACTGTTATCAAAAAACAGTTGCTTAACAGCGATCATTCTGAAGTGGTGCATATTATTAAGGTATTCCCTTATTGTTTGCTTAACATTCTGTGGTTGATCCTTTTCTGCAATACTTTAACTTTTGTCAGTCCCCCTAAATAGTTCTTGTTACTTAACCATAGATCCCTTTCTTTTATTTTCACTCACTTTAAGCTCCACCTTAATTTTATCCCCTCCCTAGCTATATTTTCAGAAGGAATTTTTATCCTCTCTAAAAGCTCCTGAATAATCTCCACTACCCATTCCTTAAATTCTTCTCTCCAACAGATAAATGGGAAAGCATCAGTGTTTTATTTTTATTTCATTACCCTGTGTTTTTATTTTAGTTGTTGGTGCATGATCTGAAGTAGTTATTGGGTGCATATCAAGACCTTCCATTAAATGCATATGTTTCTATGAAATGTAAATTCCGTCTAGTGTAGCCTAGCCCCGTTTTTATGTCTTGGGGAATAATATGTAAATTTACTCCAAACTCCTGTTACTGAATTTACATCTTCTATGCCAAATACCCTCCTTTGTTGTACTTTCCCTCCTGCCCTGCCCCCCCAGGCACATCTTCACTGTTGCAGATCACATTCCACTCCACACCTGCAAATAATAATCCTTGCTGAAAACTGATTATTTTGAGAATTTTCTTAAGCTCCATTTTAGCAGTTTTAGGTGGAATATAAATACATTCCAGTATAATCCTCCTCCCTTGCCAGTAGTCCCTTAACATTACAAATCTGCCATTATTATCTTTTTTATCCTCTTCTATCACTATTGGAGCTCCTCTTGCAGTTAATGGTAAGTACTCCTCTTTTCCTTGTCCCGGGTATTCCGCTGAGTAACCAACCATCCTGAAAGCCTTTCTTTATTAAATATACATGTTCAGTTCTTTCTGAATGTGTCTCCTGTAAAATAATATAGTTAAATACAAAAAAGAGAAAATAGTAATCTGTGAGACCATTGACATTTAAAGACATTGCAGAAAAATTATTCCCACTTTTTATGTGCCACACCTTTTTTGTTAAATGTCTAGTTCCAGCTTTTGTGTTACATGCATTCATTGTTTGACAGTTTGAACTTTTATACAGCTGTTTCTTGTCCTATCCATTAGAGCCTATGTCACATCTTACAAAACTGTTTTATTGAAAGCTCAAACAAAAAAAACAAACACACCCCCAATATCCCACTAAAACCTATTAAGTTGATACTAACATACATAACTATGTAGATCTTCAAATGCTGAAGGTTTACCCTCCTAATAGGAACAAAAGTCCCAAACTGACCGCCCCACTTAGACTTGAGATAACGTAAAGGAAAGGTTAAACCTGCTAAGATGCATGTTTCAGCCTGTATTTCTAAGTGCTGATTAGATTTGTCTTTTCTTTATACCTCTTCCAGCTGTGAAAACCCCAGAATGCTTTTAGAGAACATTATATCCTAGCCAGTTTCTCTCTCCAGTTTTTTTTCTTCAGCCACTCACTCTCTACCAACCTGCAGCCAGTTTCTCTCTATCAGATTGTATCCATGGAGACACAAGAAGTTTTTCTTTACCAGATTGTTTCCATGAAAACATGCAGACCAGCTGCAGAATTTCTACTAAGTGCGCATGTATTTGCTAGAAAAAAGCCCCCATAATCAGTATTCTTTTTCATTTACTTGTAAAACTTGTTACTAAATCAATCTAAGGACCTTAATCTAGTCATTTCTCCTTGCAAGAGTGATAAAGCACACTCATTTTTCTTTTGTCATGCTCTTTTAACCAGGTTTTTTTTCATTGCATTGCCTACATGTCTTGAAACTTAACAAGAAAAAGAGAGAAGGGAGAAAGACGAAAAAAACAGTAGCACCTGTTTACAATCCCCATTACACTTAAAAAAATAACTGAGAAAACTTTACTTTATAGGATGCCAAGAAAAAAACACTCTCTACAAGAATAGTGCAAGTAAGAAAAAAAATACTTTTAACTTTCTCCCCCCTCTTCCACTCTCCAGAGCAATTTTTGAACATTAATGACATGAAGTAGAGTGAATGCTTTAGAGTCCCCCACAAGTACAACAAATTCTGAAAAAGTCCAATATTTCCAGATATTCTTCTGTTATATGTCACACACAATTATTGTGTTGTAATCCCACATTAAGCTACTGGTTTTATAAATGTTCATCTCCCAAATGCAGTCTGTTCATTTCCACGTACTCTCAGTTCTTCTAGTCACATCTTGTGCTCCCTTCTTTCATTCCAACATTTTCTGGTGAAATACTGGAAGAAGTTTCACAGGTACAAGTCTCTCTGGTATTTATTACCTAAAGAACAAGAAGCAAAACCTGTTTCACAACTCAATTTTTGTTGGATACACTTTCATATTTCCTCCTTAGCATGCACTTCATCAAACAACGATTTTGTCCCTCCAGGGAAGAATACTTTGAAATGTCTTCAGTCTCACACCTGCATCTTGACGTTCCCTGAATTGTGGAATAAATTTGCTTCTCTCCTGCCTGGTTGTACAGTGAGTAATCATTCTCCACAAGCACTCTATCTCCCACTTCTAGCAGTTTGTCATGCTACAGTTTTGTTAAAATCAACTTATTCTGCTGGTAGGATTGCATCTTTGCTATTAAAGGTCTAGGGTGTTTTCTTATAGCCAGGTTTGGCGCATACACACAAAGTGCCTTTCAATTTACAGTTCCTGTGGGAATACTAGTCCAGTTGCTTATTTGTGCCATCATAAAATTAATGCAGTCTGTTCTTTCCAGCTTCTGTGGTGCTTTGTCCTCTAATTCTGTTATTTTTTGAAACTTTTTTTCCTGAGCAGTCGCATATTTAGCCAGCCTTTTCTTCATTTTGACCTCTGATTTTTTTGCAGCTTTATCACCTCATCTGAATTGATTTTTTGCAACTTTATCACCTCATCTGAATATTTGTTTAAAGCTTCTTATGGTTTTTTTTCCAGCCTTTTGTTTGTGTTGACAACTCCATCAGTGTTTAGTTTATTTTAACCAGATCTGTGTGCAGTTGTCTTGTATCTTCCTGTAGGTCACTGGAATTCACGTCTGGAGGTTGCATTGCTTTTTGCTGAACAGCTGCAGAACTTTCCCCAATCAGTGTTTCTTCCTCACTTTGTGTTGCTGATGTTCTTCATTCCACATTGCTGCAGTCCTAACTATTGGGGTAGTCCGCTGTCCAGTCGGCCCGAATACCAAAGTATATGGCTGACGTCGGTCAGGGCGCATTAGACTGACGTCAGTACGTCAGGGTACTAATGCGCATGACCGACGTCATATCCTCAGTCTTTTTTGCCGCATGGTCTGATGCAGAAGCAATTTTGCGAGTGCAGGTTGGCGTTCTGAAAATTTCTGAAGTCAGAGTTTCAGACCGAATCAAAGTTGGCTAAGTACCCCGTTGGGGAATATTTTGGTTTTTTCTTGCCTCAGTATTTAACCGGATGTCAGAAAAAGTGAATAACTGTATTTCTTGTGGGAAACAGATACCTCATAGGGATTACCATACTTTGTGTATTCCTTGTTTAGGGCCTGAGCACGACGTTGTTGGATGCCGCTCTTGTGCTAGATTTAACAAACGCACTATTAAGAGAAGGTTAGACTGTGCCAGGTTAGTGTTTGGGAAGCGTTGTAACTATAAAATGCTGTCGGATGTTCCGACGCCGGCTTCGGCTAAAACGCAAGGACAAAACAGCAAAGCCTAGAGGGGAAGAACCGACCGTCCCAGACGTTGGTTCTTTAGAGGGCTCAGTGGAGCCGGAGGTTTTGCCAGGTGTTTCTTTGGAGTCTCAGGGAGAGACTTTACTGTTACAGGATGTTTCCTCTCAGGAAGTAGGCCAGGCTGAGGGGGCTTCTCAGGTGGCTGTTCTTCCCTCACTTCCTAAGGTGGTTAGGGCCTCCCCTTCTGTTTCCAAGGCTTCTTTAAGGGGCAGGCCAAGTTTTGCTTCAGTGGGGGTTTCTCCTACTGCTTCAGGGTCTTTGCCTAAGAAACATATGCTTAAAATGGCAGAGGATTTGATTACTATGATAAGGGGTTCTATGCCCCCTCCTGATAAGAGGCCTAGGGTGGAACCTGAGCTTGAGAGTTTTGAGCAATGCTCGGAGGCTTCTGAGTCTTCGGCTGAAGACTTGCAGGAGTTCCCTCCTTATTCTGATTCTGATGTGGATGATTCTACTCCTTCAGCTTCTCCTCCTGAGGATTTTTCTTTTTCAGAGACTTTGCATTCCATGAGGGAGCATTTTAAATGGGAAGGCCAAGATTTCTCTGATTCCAGGAAAAGGCTTAGGGAGTTCTTGTTTTACCCCAGCATAGGCCTTTAGCTATACCTCCTGTTTTGAATGTGGTGGAAGATGTTTTTGCAGAGGCTTCCCTGAATCCTGATTCTTTGCCTCCTGCCCCAGTTAAACCGGATAGGTATTATAGGGTGCCTGAAGCTCATAAGTATCTTTTTAAGAGTCCTAGGGCTGACCCGGAAACTGTCTCTCAGGGGCCTAAAGGTGTAAAGGCCTCAGTTGTTAAAAATCCTGTTCCTCCTGATAAAGAGGCAAGGGCTTTGGATAGATGGGGAATGAAAGTGTATACTTCTTCCACTTTAGCCATGAGGGCGTTGAATTGTCAGTTCCACATGTTAAAATATCAGAATTATCTTCTTTCACAGTTGAAATCTAAGGTGGATGCTCTGGCGGAAGGTATTGACTGTAAAGAGTTGCAGGATTTAGTTCATGTGTCTGAACAGGTGGGTAAACATTCCTTGCAATGTGGTTTTGATGCTGTACAGGCCTCCTCCAGGGTGGCTGCCACTGGTTCTGTTCTTCGTAGGCACGCCTGGTTGAGAGATCAGAATTTAGCTGAGCATGTTAAGACAAGGATTTTGGATGCTCCTTTGCAATCTGATGTGTTGTTTGGTTCGCCTGTGGAAGCAGTTTTGAAGAAAATGGAGGACAAGGCTAAATCTATGCAAACTGTTAAAGATTTTTTGCAGGTACAGCCTCCAAGTTTAGTAGAAATTGGCCTGCTAAGGGTTGGACTTATCCTGCTTATGATTCCCAGTCTAGGGGTAGGTCTAGACGTGGTAGGGGTAGAGCTCAGGGTTCTTTTAGGCCTAGGACAGGAGTTCCCCTGCTCAGACTTCTGGTGAGGGCAGGGGTCAGTCCTTCGTAAGCAGACCCAATGACCTGCCTTTTCAGCTGCCAGTTCATTCTCGCCTGGCAGCACCGTTGGGAGGAAGGCTGTCTCTTTTCAAAGAAAATTGGGATTTAATTACCCAAGACAGATGGGTTCTGGATATCATTCACCACGGTTACAGGTTTTATTTCCATACCTTGCCTCCTTTCAAAGGCATGCCAGACATTCCTCCTCTACAAAGACAAGAGGCGCACAAGCAAATTTCTCTGTTACTCCAAATAGGGCCATTCAGCCAGTTCCTGTGCCAGAAAGGGGCCTAGGATTTTATTCTCGCCTGTTCCTAGTACCGAAGAAGGGGAACACGTGGAGACCAATTTTGGATTTATCTATCCTCAACACTTATCTGGACATTCCCAAGTTCAAAATGTTGACGTTACAACAGCTTTTACCTCTACTGGGCAAAGATCACTGGATGGTAACTTTAGATCTCAAGGAAGCTTACCTTCATGTGCCTATAAGATTAAGTTGCAGAAAGTATCTGCGTGTTCGAGCTGGAAGTTCTCATTATCAGTTCTCTGCATTGCCCTTTGGCTTATCTACTGCCAGAGTATTCACAAAGGTTCTGGCTCCAGTGATAGCTTACTTCAGGCTAAAAGGGATTCAAATCTACCCTTACTTGGACGATTGCCTGATTCTGGCTCAAGAAAAGGAAGACCTTCTACAGCATCTGGAATATGTCATAGCAGTGCTAAGATGCCTAGGGTATTCTGTGAACGAAATAAAGTCCAGTCTAGTACCCTCTCAAGACATGTGCTTTCTGGGTGTGAGACTGAATACAGCAGCCCAGATGGCCTTTTAACCCCGGACAAACAAAAGAATCTTTCCAGTTACTTCCATCAACTCTCTCTTCAGTCCGGGCTGACTGCAAGGACAGTCCTTCAAGCCTTAGGGTTCATGGCATCTTGTATTCTGGTGCTTCCCAATGCCAAACTGCATATGAGGAAGCTACAATGGTATCTCAAAATGTATGGACACAGCACTGCCAGGATTTGGACACTGTCATTCAAATAATACCTTGCATTCAAAAGGAATTTTTGTGGTGGGCTCAGGAATGTCACCTAAACAAGGGACTCTCTGTGACCCGGCCAGAGGCGAGTCAGATTCTAACGACAGATGCCTCAGACATTGCTTGGGGAGCTCATCTAAATGGAAAGTGGATACAAGACAAGTGGCCTGCCAGACTACAGCATCTACATATCAACATGAAAGAGATGTTAGCAGTCCAGTTTGCATTAATGGCTTTCAAGGAGTTACTTCTTCCAGGGCAGGTGTTGATTCTAACAGACAACACAACTGTCATGTGGTACATCAACAAACAAGGGGAACACATTCTTACCCATTGTGCAGGCAAGCAATGATTTTATGGGAGACTGCGCCAGCTTGCAACTAACTCTTCAGGCAAGGTTTCTGCCGAGCACAGAACTCCTTAGCAGATGTGTTAAGCAGACAAATCATGGATCCCCACGAGTGGAAACTGGATCTTCATGTATTTCAAAAATTGACAGTGTCATGGGGAACTCCAGACATAGATCTGTTCGCTTCTCCACTAAACCACCAGCTGCCAAAGTTTTGCACAAAGAAGTTTCATCACACAGCTTGGAAAGTGGACGCTCTTTCTTTCAGTTGGAAAAATCTTCATGTGTATGCGTTTCCACCTCTGCCTCTTCTTCCAAAAGTGCTTCTAAAGGTCAGACAAGACAAGCCAAGGATGATTTTAATAGCTCCAGATTGGCCTCGCAGCACTGGTACCCATTACTGAGGAGTCTGGTAAAGAAGCCTCCATGGCCTTTACCCTTGATTCCACACCTGTTGTCTCAGAGAGAAGGTCACCTGCTCAATGTCAAACTTCACTCTCTTCATCTAACAGCCTGGCATATTCTGTTTTGAAAGGCAGCAGGTCTCAACTTCCTCAACAAGTTTTAAATGTGATTATGGAAGCCAGGAGACCTAGTACAAGAAAAGTGTACGAGAAAAATGGAAGAGATTTTTATTTTGGAGTGCAGCAAACAATTTGGAGATTTCGAGCCAAATTTGAGTGTGGCTCTTCAATATCTTACTGAGTTATTGGACAAAGGTTTGTCTTTCTCTTCCATTAAGATTCATGCTGCAGCAATTTCAGCTCACTATGATTGTGACCCACCATTGTTTTCGCATCCTTTGTTCAAGCAATTTCTTAGAGGGGCAAAGAATATAAGACCCCAAGAGCTCCTACTCCTGCTTGGGATCTCAATTTTGTGTTGGAGAAACTTACTCTACAACCTTTTGAGCCTCATGGCTACTGCTGACTTGAAATACTTGTCATGGAAGACTGCTTTTTTGTTGGCCATTACTTCTGCAAGAAGGGTTTCTGAGTTACAGGCCCTTATGGCAGTGGAACCTTTTTTGATTTTTCATAAGGATAGGGTATCTTTACGTACTAATCCTTCCTTTATGCCTAAGGTGGTTTCTAGTGTGGCTTTAAACCAAACTATTCATTTGCCTACTTTTTATGCAGATCCCCAAAATAAAGGGGAAAAGATTTTGCACACTTTAGATGTACACAGGCAATTGCATTATTATTTGAGCAGGACTAAAGATTTTAGGCAGTCTCAGCAGTTGTTTATTTCTTTTGCTTTGAGTTCTCAGGGCAAGCCTGTGTCAAAACAAACTATTTCTAGATGGATTGGGTGTTGCATTTCATTTTGTTATTCCCATCATGGCAAGGAAATTCCAGCTGGGATTCGGCCTCATTCCACTAGGGCTACTGCCACTTCTACAGCATTTCTAAGGGGGGTGGCAACTAAGGATATTTTGGAGGCAGCTACTTGGAGTTCAGTGCATACTTTCTCTAAGCATTATCACCTTCCTCTCTACTCTAAGTCTAGGGCTGGTTTTGCCACTGCTATTTTGCAAGGCATGTTGTCAGTTCCTGCTTCCTTATGATTTGCCAGCCTCCCTTACCTCTGCTTTGGGATTCTACCCAATAGTTAGGACTGCAGCAATGTGGAATGAAGAACATAGTACAGTTTTGTACCTACCATAAATGTAGATGTTCGAGGATCCACATTGCTGCAGTCCAATTTACCCTCCCTCCTTCCCCTCTGTGTTTAGGGGTGGTTGTGTAGGTGAGGTTATATTCTGCTATTTTTGTATATTCTGTATATATATATATATATATATTTTGGTACAGGTATGTTGGGAGTGTTTGGTTTTTGGCCTTATCTTTTCAGGGTCTTCTGACATCTGGGGCAAGAAAAGACTGAGGATATGACGTCGGTCATGCGCATTAGTACCCTGACGTACTGACGTCAGTCTAATGCGCCCTGACCGACGTCAGCCATATACTTTGGTATTCGGGCCGACTGGACAGCGGACTACCCCAATAGTTAGGACTGCAGCAATGTGGATCCTCGAACATCTACATTTATGGTAGGTACAAAACTGTACTTTTTTTTCCACATCCTCTCTTTTTCTTGGCATCCAGGCAGTAGACGTACTAGCCAGTTACTGAAATTTACCGATAAGCGTAAGTGTACTTGCCTTCTCTGCTGAATTTCTGTTCTCACACTGGGAGAGCTAGAATTGAGCTGTTCCTCAATGTGCAGCCCTCATGGAAGTCCACAACTAAGTTAACTTTACGCCAAAATATTTCCAAAAGTTTTCTGTACTTACAACTATACATCTGATGTTAATCTTCATCCTATTCTTCACTGATGGGGATATCTGTTCCATCCTCAGAACTGAGTCAGCCTTTTACTAAGCTCTCATCAGCCAAAAAACTCTCGAGCTAAGCTTTCACCCCTAGTACCCTTCTCCCTGTTACCTCTGATCTCGTTTGCCGGGTAGCTGTAAAGCCGCATTCAAGTCAGCTCTCAAGCCAAGTTCAACTTTTTTGACTTGTCTAAATTTTACTGTGTATTAGTCTTTCTCAAATATTTCTAAATTCTTAGATATCTTAGTCTATCGCTAGCTTTTTACCCTTTATTACCTGTTGTAGTCTTGGTACCATTGGTGGTATGGCCTTTCTCCCTACCCTTTGTGGTATTTCTTAAGTACCATTGCTGGTATCTCTCTCCTTTTCTCTTTTCTTTAAAAAAAAAAAAAAACAAAAAACAAAAAAAAACAAAAATGAAGTCTATATCTTTCCCTTTGACTTCACTTATAACCTGTGACTGACTGTGTACTGATTGAAAAGAAAGGTACGTCCGGTTTTAAGCAATGTCTTGCTTGTAATAGGAAAATGCTGAACAGTGACTCGCATGATGGCTGTGTATTGCTTGGGGATGCCCCATCTCTCGGTGCATTCCCCATGTTCTATCTGTAAAGGATTCAGTGAGCGTGCATTGAATGAGCACACCAATAGGTTTATTCTGAAGGGGCCTCCTTAGGGGCACCCTTTTCAAGGGCTTTTTCTGTGACAGAAGGCTCACTCCCTCCCAGAAAAGAAAGGAAAAGACCACACTCTGTACCCTCTTCACTCTCCGGTGATTTGGGCAAGCCTGCCAAGTCTTAAAATACCTAATGTGTCTTTGGAATCTAGGTCAATCTCTACAGCACAGACCTCGGTTCCATCAACTGCTATATCACCTTCAGCGCCTGTTTCAGCACAGACATGGTCTGTAGCACCGACAATCGATACTTTGAAAACTGCCTCATCCTCTTTGGTACAGAGTGCCGCTTCGGCACCAAGCATACCTTCAGTACCTATCACTTCGACTCCATTTATAACTGAGCCACCCTTGTCCATTCCGGTACAGAGTACCCTTATGGCACTGAACCCGTCTACCATACCCATTACCTCTATATTATCCCCACTGCTTCCTGTCTCCAAACTAGAGACAGCAGTGCTGCGGGACACCACTGCACGGACCTGATACTCCTTGTCAATGGATCCTTTTCTAGACAAATAAATAGCCCCTTCCTAGAGCGACCAAACTCCCTGCCAGGGGTATCCACTAGTTCCACCAGGAGTCTTTTGGAACACGATGTGGTGCGACTTGTGGATCAGCTGCTGACAGCCAGTGGGATCCCCCACTCCATCTTAAGACTCATCCACTTGCCGGACCTGGTATTGTTTCTCCATGGACTCTAGCCTACTCTCCTCCTTTGACCTTGCAGGTTTCAAAGTCTCCATCTCCGACATCCTTTTTGGAACCCTCTGTTTCGGTGCCAGTAGTGGAACTCACTGTGGCCCCGGAACCATCCTTTTGGCCTTCGGAAGCAAGCCTTCCTCAAGTTCAGGATTGGGCTTCAGGCTCTTTGGCTCCAAGTATGGTTCCAAGCGTGTCTACGGTTCCGTCCATGGTACCAGGAGTTCTGTCGGCACTGATCCTTCTTGAGGCTCCTCCCTCGGGAGCCGGTTTGGCAGAGCAGGGTGTGACCCTGGTTCCAAGGTTGTCTATTTTAGGCTCCCATCCCTCTTCGGGCGGACCTGCTTTGCGGGTGATAGAGAGGGCACTTGCTTCTGGAAGCATACCTTTGACGTTGGAACCCCAGACATCACTTCCCCCTGAGCTGCAGCTGACACAAGCCACAGTCTTGGGACACCGGACATGAGAGCTGCAGAGAGCCCCTTCTGAGTCCTCAGAAGTCCCCTTTGAAGAGCCACCGCAGAAGTCATGAAAGAGGAAGCATGTAGACTCCCTTGAGGAGTCTCTGACAGAGGATACGGATTACGATGAAGGGGAAGGGTCCCCATGGTCACCTTTTGATGATGTCTCCTTTGGGGACATCCTTGAAATGCTGAAACAGAGGGGTGACTGGAAGTCCAGCAGCCCTTCCTCCGAGGAGTCCGTCTTTCTGCAGGCTTTCCATGCCTGACCATCTACCTCTTTGATGACACCGCCTGCAGACAAGCTAGTCCAGCTCATGGTGCAGTGTGTTTGGAAGAATCCTGACTCCATTGAGCCAGTCCCTCAGAGACCAGACCCCCCCCCCCCCCGAGGAGAGCCCACATTGGTGTAAAGGTTTACCAGTTGATGATGTGTTGGTGGTGATGGCCACGAAAAAGGAATTTGCCGAAGAGAGTTTGACTGTTCACCCACCCAACAGTGTGTCCCGGGCAGTGGACAGTTTAGGGAAGAGAGTCTTTGCTTCATCGACCTTTACCATATGGTCCTTGAATTATTTAGCCAATTTTACAAGGCACCAAAGATACTTAATCTCCAAACTTTCTGGAACTGTGTCAGGACAGATGTCTGACTAAATGAGTGACAAAGTTGCCTCGCAGCTCACAACCCTGGAATCCATCTCTAATTCATCCATGAGGTTAATATCACATGCAACCGAAGGGGCGGTCAGAAATGTGGGTTCAGGCATGGTTATGAGATGGCACGCCTGGATGTGCCTTTGTGATTTCACGGACCCTTTTAAGTCTTCCTTCCTGAACGCTCCAGTTGAAGCGTTTTCCCTGTTCGGCCCTAAAGTGAAGGACACTCTAGCCAGATGTGAAAAAGACAGCAAAACCCTGTCAGCCGTAGGGATATGCTTTTCCACCCCGCAGCGTTCCTTTTCCAGGAAAGAGGAGTGGAAAGTTGTGGCACAAAGTGTCTGGGTCCTTTTTTTGACGCACGTGGCAAGTATACCCCCAGGGGCAGAGGGGGGGGGTACCTCTTCTGGAAGATGCCCCTACCGAGGCAGAGGGGGCCCGCCTAACCAGGGACCCAGAGATTCTTTCTCTGGACAAACCCTATCAGCACTCCTGAAGAGCGACCCAGTTGCTTTCCTCTGGAAGCAGGTGGGGATGTTTCTCTGCACCACGCTGCCTGGCAATCAGTAACTACTGACTGTTGGGTGCAGAAGATTATAACCAGAGGCTACACTATTCCCCTCAATGGTTACCCAAGACCCCCCTACAAGACTTCCCGATGTTCCACCCAGTGAAAGGGAAGAAGCAGCTGTAGAGATAAAAACGCTGTGTCAGAGTGACATCCAAGCAGTCCCATCAGACCAGTGCAGACCTGGATTCTACATATTCTTTTTGGTGCCAAAAAAGACAGGGGACTGGAGACCAATTTTTGATCTCAGCAATTTAAACAAGTCTGTCACCCAAATGAAATTCTGGATGGTCACAGTTCAGTCCATTCTCCCATTTCTGGGAAATGGCGATTGGATGTGCTTCATGGATCTCCAGGATACGTATTACCACATGAAAATGGACAAATGCTCCAGGAGACTACTTTGCTTACGGCTAGGAGCCAATCACTACCAATTTCATGCTCTGACATTCGTACACTACAGCCCCCAAGTGTGTTCACCAAGTGCATGACAGTAGTCACAGCTCACTTGAGACTGCAAGGATTCTGGGTGTTTCCATAATTAGATTGGCTCCTTACCACCCCCACCAACCATCTACTGGTAACAGCCTTGAAATGCACTCTTTTCCTGGTGAGACTGTTGGGAATAACAGTAAATTGGGAGAAGCCCAGTCTTACACTGACCCAGTCCATAGAGTTCATAGGAGCAGTGTTCAACACCTGCTCCTGTCTAATATCTCTCCCAGATCACAGATTACAAAGACTGAGGCTTCAGCTCCAGGTTATACTCTGCCAAAACAAAGCCTCAGCACGGGAAGTCCTTCAGCTTGTAGGATCCATGGCAGCTGCTATACCAATAGTGCCTCTCACAGAACTTACTTCAATGGTTCCCAAACCATCACCCTCTATGTTTTCAGATTCAGATACCCAATCATTGCAAACAGGACCTACTTTGGTGGATGAGGCCATTGGCACAGTTTTATAGCCACCCTTTCCATCCCTGTCAACCCAAATCCACTGTGACTATGGATGCTTCCCTGATAGGGGGGGAGGGGGTATTTTCATGGAATGACAGTCCAAGGCACATGGTCCTCAAAGGAGGCCAACCTGTATATCAGTGTTCTAGAACTGAGGGCAGTGCTTTCAGCGTTGCAAGCATTCCAATCTGTTCTTCCTTCTGGGACGATTGCAGTACATTCTGACAACATGTCGGTAGTCTGGTATATCAACAAACAAGGAGGAGCCAAGTCCTACCCCCTATGTTGAGAGGCCATGAGAATTTGGCAGTGGGCGATAGCTTCCAACCGCTTTCTGGTAGTAACGCATATCCCACGGGATTCCAACGTGATTGCAGACAAGATGAGCAGTTGTATTAGCCTGCCTCATGAGTGGTCCCTCAACTCCAGCATAGCGGCAAAAAGTTTCAGCCATTGGGGCCAACCTTGCTGCAACACATTTGCCTCCCTGTCAAACCACAAATGCAGCAGCTGTTTTGCCCTAATTCCCTTGCAGGGGGGAGTCCCTGAGGGACGCTCTGTTCCACGATTGGCCCATGGGACTTCTGTATGCCTATACTCCCATTCCTCTGATTCCCCAGTTCTTGAAGAAAGCTCTTTGGTTGAGATGTAAAGTGATCCTCATCGCTCCTTATTGGCCTCTACAAGTATGGTTCCCCTTTCTCCGGCCTCATTTATTATGCCGATCGTGGAGTCTGTCTCCATCTCCAGACCTGATTTCTCACCCCCAAGGCTTGAGTCATCCGAACCTAACCAATTTCAAGTTGACAGCTTCGTTTCTCCACTTCCGCTAATCACTAGGCAGGATAACTTTTCCTCTCCAATATGTGAATATTATCCTGGCCTCTCACAAACCATCCACCAGAAAATCTATCTAGACAAATGGAAGCGATTCTGTATTTGGTCTAAGAAAACAAAACTGGATCCATATTCTGTTCCAGTCACTGTAGTACTACACTATCTATCAACATTTTTCGAGAATGGAGCTGCAGCCTCTACCATACGAGTCCATCTAGCTATTATTTCAAACTTTCATAATGGTTTTGGAAATTCTCCCTTGATTACACACAGGTTATGTAAAACCTTTCTAAAAGGAGTCTCTCACATTAGACCTCCAATCAAACAACCTATAGACCATGAAACATCACATTAGTCCTTCAGTCTTTGATACAACCCCCCTTTGAGCCTGCAGCAAAATGTGACATCAAATTCTTATCATGGAAGTCCCTTTTTTTAGTTATCACTTCAGCTAGACGAATTTCACAGCTCCACGCTCTATGCATTAAACGGCCCTATTAATCTTTCACAAGGACAGAGTATCACTCCGGACAAACCCTACCTTTCTTTCCAAAGTCATTTCAGATTTCTCCATTAATCAAACTATTGACCTTCCAGTATTTTTTTGCAAATTTTACTAATAAAAGAGAGAATACTATCTCCATTCATTGGATGTGCATAGACAATTGAGATTTTTATCTGGACAGGACTAAAACAATTTGTAAATCAGACCCAACTATTCATTTCCTTTTCTGGTCCTAAAATGGGAAATTCTGTTTCTAAAGTGACCTTATCTAAATAGCTTAGAGACTGCATACTTTACATTTATCATCACGTGAAAAATCCCTATACCATAGAAAATCAAAGCTCACTCTACTAGGTCTATGGCAACTTCTGTAGCCTTCCATTATAGAGCCTCCATGGATGATATCTGTGCAGCAGCGACATGGGCTTCTCCTCATACCTTTATTACTCAGTACAAATTGGATTTGGTCTCCAGGGATAGAGCTTCTTTTGGCTCAGTGATGCTCAGGAATATTCTTCCATAAGGGCCACCCAAGGAACACAAGGTAGCTGGGGACTCTGTCACATCAGTGATGAATGGAATGAAGATTAGCAACATCAGATAAAGAAGTTGTCTTACCGTAACGTTCCATCTGTGTTGTTCTTCATTCAAGGTTATACATTGTTCATCTAAGGGTACACTTGTAGTCCACAAAGATCATATTCTTACCTTAGCCCGGAGTTTATTGCAGGCAGTTGGTCCTGGAATTAAAATCATAAGCTGAGCATTATTTTGATGCAGCAAATCTTGAAGGTAGCCAGAAGTGTATGACATAGACACAGAAAGGTTTCCTTTTCATATAGATTTTGAAGGCCAGAACCCTGAGTCTGGGGAAAACACACTTACTTCACCTCCCCTTGGAGGTTTTTTCTTTTCTGTTCCAGGATGAATGATGTATTTTGTGGGGTCAGGTTTAGGTTCCTCTTGAAATGAGGAGGTATAAGATATTACAAGTGGATTTCCTGCATGTTACTTCTATTCCTCCTGGTTTGCCAGCCTTGGGGAGTAAGTATTCTTACTGCTGCTGCAGTAATCCTTATTCCCATTCTTCAGTCCCTGAAAAGCAGATAGTTATGAAATTTTGTTTTCTCCTTCAGTCTGGTCATGCAGCAGTTTCTGCCTCAGCATCAGTTGCCAATAGGCTGTTGATGAATCCTAACATCTGTCCAGGAGATTTAAAGTAAACCATTGGACAAATTTCGGAAGAAAATTTTCTCTTAAGCCACTTTGGCTTTTAGAATCATCTGTTCCCTGGGCCATCTCTGGAAGTGTTGCACTGTGCTGAAACTTTAAGGGAATACTCTTCTAATCTGCCTTCAGAGGATAAATCTTTTCTGAATCCTATTTCTGATATTCATCAGGTCTCCAAGTTACCTTTAACAAATCCACATGTTCATTGCTAGCTATAGATCCCAATCACTGTCACCCAAAGATCATAGAAATTGTTTCAACACCAGTGATGCATTAAATATCAAACCAAGTGCATTCTTTCTAGGGGAATTCAGTTATCCAAGCATTGATTGGCTCACTTATACCTCTAAAATAGTTCAGGTTTTGCTGCATTTTATTAATACCAATACACTGGAGCAAATTGTAAACCTACTTGCTAGAGACCTTGTCCTTGCCAACCTAGCCCTCGTTTACATCCCATCTCACATGTCCTATACTTCCTTGGTTAGGTCTGACCACAAATCAGCCGTTTTCTCTGTCAGGCTTAGTAATACTACTCGACCACCATATGAGACCATCTTAAGGAACTTCTACAAGGCAAACATACTTCATATTGCAGAATACTTGTGCCGAACTCCCAACAGTCCCTTGCAAATGGGCACTACTGAGAGGGCTGCTGCATTCACCTCGCTACCATCATTTGAAGAGCTGCATAGAAAAGTCGGCACCCATCTGCTGTAAATATAATGGTAAATTCAGAAATAACCCCCTCTGGCGGAACTCTCATAAACTGAACTACAAAAGGAGGAAAATGAAAATTTGCAAGAAATCTACATCTGTCTAGATCAAGGCTACCCTGAAACATGCCATTGAGGAATTTAAAAGCACTTTTAGATGTAAAGCAGAGTATGAACTTGAGGTTGCCACAGATTCTAAAGGAAACTACAAATCCTTCAGTTATGTCATAAAATTAAGGGATAATATCCAACAATGCACTGAGCTAATCTATAATGATCTCTCATTCTGACCCCAAGGATTTAACTTGCATATTAGCAGACAAATTTAGTAGCAACTTCCCCTCCTACCCACACTGTTACTCCTACTGCCCTTGAGAATTCCTCTAAAATCACTTTGGGAGAAGGCTTAGAGTCCTTGTCAAAAGGTAAAAATAATTCCATGTGACTGGGCATACATTACAGTGCTGCATTCTCATCATTGCCAATATATGCAGGATTTTTTATTTGCTTCCTAGAGAACAGCCACTGTGACTTGTCTAAGCAAGGGTGGTCCTTCTGTAGACCTGAGTAATTATAGACCCGTCACTCTCACCAGCCTTGTATGCAAAGCCTTGGAACACATCATAACAGAGCTCATGTATGCTGATAAAGACAACCTAACTGATATAGATTCAATCAGTTTGGTTTTGTGAAGGGCAAATCATGTCTTCTGAACCTAGTAAGCTTCTTGAAAAGGTTGCATGGACTGTGGATATTGGTCATTCTGTGCGCAGTTTGTCTTGATCTGGCTAAGGTTTTTGGCACTAAGCCCCATGCTGGTATTCTTGAAAAATTAGATAATTTTAATGTCAATCCCTATATTGTCTGCTGGACTGCAGATTGACCATCCAGTCAATCCCAAGTTGTGAAAGTTTCTTAATGTAAAATTATAACTAGTAGGGTGCCACAGGGGGTCAGTTCTAGGCCTTCTCCTGGTTGGCATTTATTTTGCCAACAACCAAGCCAGTATCCTAGAAGTGTCAAGTTTGCTGATGACGTGCAAATTGGGTAATGTTATCCATTGATACAAAACAGCTCCAGCAAGGGCTGTAGTATGCATGTACATGATGCATTGAAAACGGTCTTAACCTTAAAGAAAAAAAGTGCAGTGTTGTAGCATTTGGCAGAAGAGTTGCTCCCACATCATATGTTATAAATGGTACTCCTCTTCAGACAGGTATGGTCATAAGAGACCTAGGTACTTATGTGGATAACTGTCTTAATCGATCATCATGTTTCTGCCATAATCAGGAATTCTATCTGGCTCAGTTGATTTCCAAAGGAACATCTGCAAGATCCAGTGAAGTTACTTATCTTACTACTGGACTCTTCCCTCATCAGAGCCATCACTGAATACAGTGCCCCCTTTGGTATGTGCAAATCCAAGCATATTGCTCAGTTGGAAAGGTCCCAAAGTTTTCTAACCAAGAAAATTAGAAGTCTTAAATGTTTCAACTACCCTAATTAGCATGACTCTCTCTGTACTTGGTAGCCTACAGGTTGCTGCAAGTTGACCTGTCTTGCTTTTCAAGCCATGAAAGACCCAGTCCTATTTGTCCTCCTATTTCTTTGTTAAACCAGTGGCTCTACAAACACCTAAACTAAGGACTTAAATCTATACTAGTAAGTAAGGCTCACTGGAGAGAGAGGTTCTTAACTCAACACATTTCATATCCTATAGAATATGTTACCACTACAGGTCAAGCAGAGCACTGCTCTGGCTACCTTTAAGGTTAGTCTTGGTGACTGGAAGGGTAGACACAAATCTATGCCATTGTTATGTATAGCTCTGCTCAGTTTGGAAGATGAGCACTATTGAGTGCTTGAAAAGGGTTTTCTTAAAGGTGTGTACGGATGGACATCTTGTTGTCCCATTGATCATTAGCCTAATTTATGCTCCTCTGCCCTTCCCTAAAGATAGTGTAGAATACTGTAGCTAGGGCCACTGCTACTATCTTCAGGACGTATGCCTTGGTATGTAGCCAAAGGTTTGCAGATGAAATTTAGTCTGAAATTTTGACATCTGCTTTACATGAAGAGGTTGTATGTGATGAAAGAGGGAAATTAGTTCAGGGAATAAAGGAACTTTTTAGGTCCCCTATAAATCAGATCCTCTACTCCCTTTAGAAGCTGTCTAAACAGTACCTGCCTACTTCTGACAAAAACAGGGCAGTCATACCTCTCAACTGTACAGATTTTTGCTGAATGTCCAGATTTTTGCCTCCTAGTTCTGTTCTGCTTTTTCATAAAATTGTTTTTGTTCTAGCAAATTAGTGGCAAAATCATTAATGATTGAAGTTAGAAAATGACAGATATTTGAGCTTCAGACTTCATACGCTTCAGAAAATCCATGCTAATGCAAAACCTGTTCTGTCAACTTTCTAAGTTTGTGAGAGCAATATAGGTTTATAGGTAGGTACTAGGCTATTGACCCTAGGGCCTATATAAACCTAGCCAAAAAAGTACCCTGGCTTTCGCCACCCAAGAAAATTTACCTGTGCCCCTGTCGAGCAGAGCCACAGAAGTGATCCCTGTGGTGAATTTCCTATTTCCCATCCAATCATCAAGATTTTTCTTGAGTGCTAATGAGGAGCTTTGTTTGATATAGGTAGTTTGTTCCAGAGTATGGGAAGTCTCTGGGCCAGGAATCTATCCCTCCAGCATGTTCTGTTTATTGTGGTGACAGGGTTTAGGTCCCTAGAGCGTGTAGCTTGGAGGTATTGGGATTTCTTTAAGTGGAGCATGTCCAACAGCTCTGGGTTTGACATAGCTTTGTATGTTGGGCATAGATCGCCTCTGAGTAGGCGATATGCATCGGAGTAAAGCTGGAGTTTTTTGAGACTGTCTGCGGAGGTCATCTGTTTGAGGCTGGTAATCCTCTTTGTGAGGTATTTCTGCGGCCTTTCCAGTTGTAGATGTCTTGTGAGGTACATACCAAAATTGTCGTTGTTACTCTATAATGGGTCTAATGAGTGACGAGTAGAGGGGAACAATGTCCTCTTTTCCTGGATGAGAAACCTTTTGTGATGAGGTGTGCCACATAGAAGGATTTCCTGACTACTTTGGCGATGTGATTATCAAATGAGAGACTACTGTCCACCTGTGTCCCAAGGTCTCTTATCACACTTTCGATGTTAAGTAGACTACCGTGTATGTGGTAGTTCATGGGTACAGAGATTTTACCAAAAGGGGATGACAGTGCACTTTTTGGCATTGAGCTTGAGGCCATGGCTTTGACACCAGGCATCTGTCTCATTGAGGCCCTTTTGTAGGATGTCCACATTGTTAGGAGTTTTGATTATGGCTCCTAGTTTGCAGTCATCTGCGAACTTCGTTAGCCAAAGACCTTCTGTGTTAGCTTGTACTTCAGAGAAGTAGATACCAAACAGGAGAGGACCCAGGACTGAACCCTGTGGTACTCCACTTGTCACTGGTCTGAAGTCTGATTTGGTGTCTGCTACTTTCACAGTGTGGGTTCTGTCAGTGAGCCAGTTGGCAACCCATCTTGTGACATAGGGATTTATACCTTGTTTAGTGAGTTTATCTATAATTCCAGAGTGGGGGATGGTGTAGAAAGCCTTGATGAGATCTAGATAGGATGTGTGAACTACCTTACCCTCATCTACAGCTTTGGTGACTGCTTCAAAGAAGTCTATCCGGTTTAGGCGACATGATCTGCCTTTTACAAACCCAAACTGGGTGGAGTCCAGAGTTTGGAGATTACCAATGTCTTTCTTTAAAAGTTCCATGATGATACGTTCCATGGCCTTGCAGACCAGGCTCGTCAGGCTAATAGGACGGTAGTTCCTGGGGTCCGTAGTGGATCCCCCTTTGTGGAGTGGAATAACAGTCGATGTGCACCATTCAGTGGGCACAAAGCCTGAGGTGAGGCTGTGATTGAACATGGTACTTAGGTTGGGTGCCAGTTCGTTCTGTAGTTTGTGTAGAACGCAGCCTAGGATATTGTCAGGTCCCATGGATGATGTGTTCTTGGTTTTGGAGAGTGTGTTTTTTACCTGTGCAGCCGTGATTACTGAAACTTTTTATTCTTTTGGTATAGAGATGGGCCCTTTAGGGGGTGGGGGGGGAGTTAGCACTGAACCTATCTGCCAGGATGTTGGCAAAATCAGTTGGTTCTGTACAATTTAGTGCCATTGTGCTGTAACTCTGAGCAGATCTGAGTGTTGCCATTGAGATTCTTGACATAGCTATAGAATGCTTTGTGGTTGTCTTTAAAATCAGTGGCAATTTTGTTTTCGCAACTAGCTTTGGAGGATTTTGAGGGATCTCAGCTTCTTACTCAGGCTGACCAGGGATTTGCCAGGGAGTTCCTCCAATCATGGGATTTTACTTCTTTTTTTTTTTTTTTTTTTTTTTTTTTTTTTTTGCAGCAGTTTCTTCTGTTGTAGAGTTTTATGGCAGGGGTCCCCCAGATTGGCTTCCTTTTTTTTGGAGGATAGCATCTTGGTTCTGTTAGGGGTAGCACGATCCATGCACTCGTGTAAGTGCCTATAAAGTGCATTTGTGTAGGATTTAGCAGTCATACCTTTGTTGTCTGGCTGCATGGGCGTCATGAAGTTTGCCACTTCTGTCTTAAGAAGCGTGAAGTTGGCTTTGGAGAAATTTTTTACGGTGGTTTCCCTAATGGTGGGTGGGATGTGGATGTCTAGGGTGATTAGCTTGTGGTCGGATCTGACCAATGGAACACCAGTTGCCCATTTTGGTAATGACCAGGTCTAGGATATTGCTGCCCCTGGTGGGGGTGTGGATAAGTTGATCTAAGGTGTTGGAATTTTTGCTCGTTTTCTGGAATTCATAAGAGTTTGTACATGAGTAGTTTTCCCAGTTTATGGTGGGGTAGTTGAAATCGCCCATTATTAGGGTGTTGGGTTGTACCCTAATATTTTCCAGTGTATCAAGAAATGAGGAGTAGGAATCCTGGGGCATGGTGGGGGATCTGTAGCAAGCTACAATTTGGATTGTGGTCTTGCCCAGAGTTAGTTGCACTTGGATAATCTCTGATGCGTTATGCTGAGCAACTTGCCTGGAGATGTGGATAATCCTTAATGACTATGGACATGCCTCCACCTTTAGTGTTTCGGTCCAGGTTAGTTGGCCGAAAGGTGTGGTATAAATTATAGCCGGGTAATGCAGGGGTGCTCTCTGGAGCCTTGAACCAGGTCTCTGTCACTGCACAGATTTCAGTGCTCTTCAGTTTCAGTGCCTCGAGTGAGTGCATTTTGAGGTTTAGACTTCTAGCATTACCCTCATTTTGCTTGCTTGTACCTGTTACGGTGGAGAATTTATTTGAGCCTTGCCTAAAAAAGGCACTAATAGGGGTGGCCAAGAGCCTTAGCCAGTATCCGGAATCCCAAAGGCGACAGGTGCAGGCCATCTCTGGCAAAGCATTGTGGCCTGTCGATCATGTCCTCCTGGGCAGACAGATACTGGATCCCTTTAGAATGACACCAGAAGCTTAGCCAATTGTTGAAGTCAATCATTTTGTCCTTGTACTGTGATATCATTCTGGATGATGGCAGGATGCTACTCTGGGCTAGGGTCATACCTGCCTGGGCTACAAGATCGGAGAGCTCCTCCATGTCTTCATGTAATGCTGGGAGGTACATCTCGGGTCATTCACACCAACATGGACAATGACAGAGTCATATTTGTACTTGTGGAGTGACCTGAGTGCATGCGTTATGTGGCGGATCCTGGCTGCCGACAGGCAGCTGACAGTAATTTTCTCCTTGCTTAGCCTGGTGAGTGGAATATCAGTGTGCCTGACTATAGAGCCACCTATGACTAGAGTGTTGGGTACGTTGTGCCTTATGGTCTGTGGTTGAGTGACATACTGAGTTGGTGGGCTATGTCTCATTTGGGTTGCGTTGGGGGGTGGAGGTTGCTTGTGTTTTTGCTTTGGGGGTCTCTGTTGCTTGGGCAGATATTTAAGAGCCTCCGTGAATGTAGGTGTGTGTTGTGTTTCTATGTGTGTTTTTTGGTGGTGTAGGTTTGACGGGCTATGTGATGTGTGGTGTGGGGCAAGTGTTTACCCTCTCCTCTTGACTGTCTAGACCAGTCTTGGGTGAAGAGCTTTGCTTACTGTTTGGATATATAAGTGCATCTCTCACAGGTTGCAGTGTTGGGTGGTAAGAGGAGAGGGTTGGCTGTGTACATGAGGCAATTGTTGCATTGCCCTAAGATGCCCAGATTCATCAAGTAGACAGGAGAAAACACTGGGAGCTGACCCAAAGGACATGCCTGGATAGGTGCTTATTTATTAAGTACTAAAAGCTGTTTTCCTCTAGACAAGTGAGGGAAGTTGAGTGCTGTAGTAATTTGTAGCTTTAGTGAGTACGACGAGTTCTGAACAAGTACTGAGCTCAAAGAAACAGATTTGAGTGCTAAAACTACAAAAACTGGCTAGTTCTAAGGGAAAATTTGAAGAGCAGACTTTATGGAGCCAGGAATACTTAAACCCTGGCTAAGCGGCAATGCATAAAGTGTGTGTATGTATATATATATATATATATATATATATATATATATATATTTTTTTTTTTTTAATATAGCAGTAGCAAGTGAGAAAACCGATTTAAACAAATTAACCAATAAAAAGCTAAAACCGGAGCCCTGTTCCAGCAGTCTTAGATCAGACAAGGTCTAACTGCCCACTCCTGCTACTAGGGTGCAGGGGAACCTTCTCCAAAAAATATGGCCTGGATTGGTGCTCAAGTTATACAAACAAAGCTAGCTTCAGCAGGTCTGAATCTAGTCTATGCTACAACAAACAAGGCGTACCAATTTCAGAAAGAAACTGTTCAAGTAGTTACAATAAGCCTTTAACCAGAAACTCCCAGCTCAGAAGTGTACCCTCGCCTCCCACAGGAGTGCAGACCACACCTTCTTAATGTAAAATAACTGGCCTTAAGCCCAAGTGCTTATACCAGAACTAATATTCTTTTAGAATAACAGACACTAAGGGTTCAAATCGGCAACTCCCAGCTTAGAAGGATGTAAGCTACTTGTTCTGCCACAGCAGTGCAGACCACAAACCTTCTTAATGTAAAACAACTGGTCTGTAGCTCAAGTGCTTAAACCAAAGGCTTAGAATAACAGTTACAATTTAATCAGGCTACTAACAAGCAGTAATAAATGCAATTAAGTACTTTTAAGAACCGGCAGCAAAAGCAATATAAATTAATAAAGTAGGAAGAAACACAAATACAGTAAAAGCAGGTAAATAAAGTGCAGTTTTTTATATAGTAGAAAATGAGCAAACTGGTTTAAACAAATTACCCAATTAGCCAGTAAAAAAGCTCAAGACTGAGCCCTGTTCCAGTAGTCTTCAATCAAACAAGTTCTTAATGCACACTCCTGCCACTAGGGTGCAGGGGAACCTTCTCCAAAAAAGATGGCCTGGATTGGTGCTCAAATTATACAAACAATGCTAGGTTCAACAGGTCTGAATCTAGTATATGCTACAGAACACTGCACCAATTTCAGAAAGAAACATTTCAAATAAGGAGGCACAATAAGCCTTTAACCAGAAATTCCCAGCTCAAAAGGGCAGAATCTAGCCTCTCCTCCCACGAGTGCAGACCACAAACCTTCTTAATGTAAAGTAATTGGCATGACACCAAAGTGCTTAAACCAGAACAAATACACTTTTAGAATAACAGACACTGAGCCTTTAATCAGCAATTCCCAACTTAGAAGGATGTAAGCTACCTGTCCTGCCACAACGGTGCAGACCACAAACTTCTTAATGTAAAACAATTGGTCTGAAGCCCAAGTGCTTAAACTAACAGGGTTAGAATAAGTTACAATTCAGTCAGGCTACTACCAAGCAGTAATAAATACAATTGAGTACTTTTAAGAAGATGCAAAAGCAAGATAAAGTAAAGTAGGAAGAAACACATACAGTAGAAGCAGATGAATAAAGTGCAGGGTTTTTTTTGTTAGTAAAGTGCAAGGAGAGGGAGGAAGTGTGTTGGCTTTCTCAAATGTTCGCTCTGTATTACGTAAAGTGAACACTAGACTGGGGATGGGCGTCTCAGATCAAATTTACAGAAGCGGCGGGCAACTGCAAAGCCACCGACTATAACACCACCACAAGAATAAGGTGGGAGGGATGGGGAAAAGAGAACAGAAAATAATGCCAGAAAATATATAAAATTCAGTCAGGCAAAAAAATATTTCAGTCAGGCAAAATTAAGGCAGTGCAGTACTCTGAAAGGTTAAAATGCTAAAAAAATATACTTGTCGATCAGCAATATTTTTCCAGATTGTTTGAGAATCACACTTTAGCCAGAACAGCAGGAGTTTCCAACAGTGTATGCAAGAATTTACAAACAATTTTTAAATTGATAAGCCTTGAAGCAATCAGATAACACAAAAGCTGTTAGACCAGTTTTATAAGCTCTACCACAGGAATAGGGGGGGGGGGGGGCGACAGTGTCAGGGCAGATGAGAACAGAAAACAAAGCCAGAAAATATATAAAATAATTCAATCAGGCAAAATTAAATCCAAAAGAAGTTGTCAGGCTCCAGATGAACAGCAGCAAATTTATTGAACAGTAAAACAGATATTCCCAGTTAGCGCTTTCGTCTCACTTCTGTTAACTCTGAGACAACTTCAGACTGATTTCTGGGCGCACTCAACAATTTACCTACTAAAAAAAAAAATCACATGATCCAAAATGTCACATGACTTATAAAAACTCTTTTTTATAAGTTTTATTTTTATGTATAAACATATACACTTTTCATACATAAACATTTGTATCAATAAATTAGTGTTTAAGCCTCTTCCTTTTTAAATACATTACAAATTCCTCTCTGTTATTGAGACCTTGTGGAAAGCAGGCATTAAGCCGGACTTGCCAACAATATTCTATAGCTCTTCCTCAATATTTACTATATTAAGATGGTTAGAAAGTGCTTCCAGAGCTATAAATTTAAACTCAACCTTACAATCTGAAGTAGGAAGTTCATTTGTCAGCAACCTGTGGGTCTTGGATCCGATATCGGATCCGAGCCGGCAGCTTGTTTCAAGCTAATGGATCCGAGCTCCTAGCTCCTCCCTTCACCCATAATCCCCTGCTAACCTTCCATGACCTCAGATCTAGTTTGCTGCGCTTGTGGATGGCTGGATCCCCTTGAGCTCGTCAGCTAAGTGGAATTTTACTGCATTTATCTGTACTTTTCCTGTCAATTTTTCTTAGTTAAATTAAATAAGAAAAAGTGTGTAAGTGTTAGGTTCCCTTATTATTTTTTCTTTGATTAGTTCCCCCTCCCTTCGCTGGTCGTTAGTGTGTGCGTGTGTGTTGCGTTTCTTTTTGGGGCCTGTGTGTGTGTGTAGGTTTTTTCTCAAAAAAAAATGGCTGAGGCCCCAAAAGCCATATTTTCTAAATGTACTGAGTGTGGCCATAAGCTCTCCCCGGCTGATGGCCACACACTGTGCGTTCAGTGCCTTGGGGTTGAACACCTTACCTCAGGCTGTACCATCTGTGCAGCGTTCAACCCCAGGGCACTGAAAGAGCGGAGGTCGAAGCTGGTCCTTGCGGGAGTTTTACCCCCGGACTCGGCTTCGGCCTCCACTACCTCTGCTGCTCCCGTGGCTCCACCACGGCCTGTGGTTGCTGCCACTCCGGCCCCCCTGCCTCCGTCCTGGACTCAAACTCCCGCTAAAGTGTCAGAGGACAGGGAGGCCAGGAGGGAGAAACGGAGGGAGAAACACCACAAGCGGCGGGCCGAGACCTCCGTTTCGGCCCCGCCAGCTAAGCGGGCTTCTCCCTCCACTGCTTCTAGGTCTCCTCCTCCTCGGCTCCGATCCCCTTGTTTCTCCCCGGGACCCGAGGAGGAGGAGACCCGATCTCCGTCGAGGTCATCGAGGCGGCATTCCAGGCCTGCCTCGGTGGCCTCTTCGAGATCTACTTTTAGTTTATCCGATGCAGACTTGGACCGGATGATGCGAAGATTCATCCAGGCCCAGCTGCAGATGGGAGTGCTCTTGCCCCCCCCCCCCCCGGGGGGGGGGAGCTCGACACCTTTTTTCCATCCTATTGCTCCTTCTCTGACCCGCTATCCGGGTTTGAAGCGTTCGGAGCTGAGCAGCGTTGGAGCCGGGGGTGGGTCGGCACCGACAGTACTTGGTACTTCGGATCCGACCTTGCCCTCGAGCCTGTCGGATCCGACCTCTCTGAGCCATGGTCCGAGCTTCGGATCTGGGGGATTCAGTGTGCCTTCGGCTCCGTCCAGGCCGGAGCCCACTGGTCCCTCAGATCCGACGGTCTCGGCGCCGGCTCTGATCCCTTCATCGGATCCGAGGGGGAGCCTACTTTCAGATCCATTAGAGAGTGGCTGTCCCTCGGCCTTCGATGATGTGGAGAGCTCTCTGTTGAGAGCATCCGGACCCCCGGTCCTTGCATCGGCTCCTCCCTGCACTCCCTCTCTGCTGGGCCAGGCTTCCATCACCCGGCCAAAGGGACAGCCTGCTTCGATGTCACAGATGGTTCCATTGGGACAAGATGTTGCTGGCGAGGCCTCCTCGGACTGTCCCCCCGAGGAAGTTCCCCCGCAAGCATAAGTGCAAAAGGAGGCACGTGGACTCCCCTGAGTCCTTAACCGAGGACACGGACTTGGAGGCAGGGGAAGGCTCCCCAAGATCGCCCCCTGAGGATGTCTCCTTTGGAGACATCATGGAGATGCTGAAGATCAGAGGTAGGTGGTCTGCCCCAAGTCTTCCTCTGACGAGTCCGTGTTTCTGGAGGCATTCGAGGCAGGCCCGTCTACCTCTTGGGTGTCCCCTCCGGCCGACCCCCTGGTGGACCTCATTACCACCAGGGCGTGGAAGGATCCGGACACTGTGGAGCCAATACCGAAATGCCCAGATAGAATTCTTAGCCCCTCCTCAGACCGATCACATTGGAGTAAAGGGCCCCCCGTAGATGCTATGTTGACGGCGGCAGCCACGAAGAGGGAATTGGCTCAGGAGAGCCCCTCGGTCCATCCACCGAGCAAAGACTCCCATTTGATGGACCACTTAGGGAAGCGAGTCTTTAGTTCAGTGACCTTCTCGGTAAGGTCTCTGAACTATATGGCACATGTCATCAGGATGCAGCGGGATCTTATCAAAGAATACGCTGCATCCCCCCCTGAGTCCATGTCGGTGGATGACAAACAATTGTACTCCACCCGAATGGCCACTCTGAGATCAATTTCAAACACCTCTATGTGGCTATTGTCCCACGCCACAGAGGGAGCCGCTAGGGCTAGCGGAGCAGGCGCCTAGTCATGAGACGTCAGGCCTGGCTCCGTCATTGCGATTTTGCGGAGCCCTTAAAAGCGTCCTTCGCGAACACCCCTTTCGATGGTTTTGCCCTGTTTGGCAAAACAGTTCGTGAGACACTTGTCCAGAGCGAGAAGGACGGGAAGACGTCTGCCATCAGAGTCTACTTCTCTGCTCCCCAGCGGTCCTTTTCGAGGAACCAAAAGGGTCAGAAGAAGATGTGGTTCCGAAAATCACAACATTCCAAACCAGCACCGGACAACCAGTCCTACCGTGGCAGAGGTGGACAGGGAGGACGCAGCCCCAGGGGCAGAGGGGCTCCGAGAAACTTTGGGTCCAGCGAACCTTTCTCTGAGCGGCCCGCACAGCAGCCCTGAGGGGTTGCCCGGCTGCTCCACTCTGGAGGCAGTCAGGGGGCACTTCTCGGAACACCTAGTGGCATGGGAGTCCATCACAACAGACCGCTGGGTGCTTCGCATTATATCCAGAGGGTACAAAATACCATTACTCCATGTCCCCAAATCCAAGAACCTCCCCGATGTACCACCCGATCAGAGGGAGGCCGCAGCTGCAGAAATTCAGCAGCTGCTAAGAAAAAGAGCCATCCAGCCCGTCCCCCAAAACCAGCTCGGATTAGGGTTCTACTCCAGGTTCTTTTTGGTGCCAAAAAAGACGGGGGACTTGAGATCGATTCTAGACCTTTCCCGCTTGAACCTGTCAGTAACCAAGGAAAAATTCCGGATGGTCACGCTTCAATCTATTCTCCCCTTTTTGAGGGAGAACGATTGGATGTGCTGCATAGACCTCAAGGATGCGTACTACCACATTTTAATGGACAAACGATCCAGGAGGTTCCTTCGCTTCTGGCTGGGGGCCAGTCACTACCGGTTCAGGGTTCCTTCCCTTTGGCCTCACCACAGCCCCCAGGGTGTTCACCAGAGTATTAGCAGTGATTGCGGCCCACCTGAGACTCCAGGGAATACAGGTCTTTCCGTACCTGGACGACTGGCTCCTCACCGCACCAACAAGGCATCTACTTTGCTCAGCCAGAGACTTTCTCCGTTTAGCTCCACAGTTAGGCATTACTATCAACGTCGGCAAATCTCTACTGGCTCCACCGCAGGTCATAGAATTCATAGGTGCCAGAATAGACACCAGAGAGTTGCGAGCCTTCCTAACTTCCGAGAGAATCTGGAACTTACAACTTCATGTGCGGGCTATCCTCCAATCAGAGGCTTCACCAGCGGAATTGGTCCTGAGGGCACTAGGCTCATTGGCGGCAGTGATTACGCTCCTTCCATGCGCCCGTTTGAACATGCGGGTACTGCAATGGACTCATAGTGCAATAGTCCTTTCTATCCCTTCCTCTCCGCCATCCCATTGCTATCAGCAAGGCTTGCAGGAGGGGCGCTACTATGGTGGCTCCAAGCCTCGAACTTCCATACGGGCCGTCCCTTCTGCACCTCTCCCCCTCTCGCCATGGTGACCACGGACTCTTCCCGCCTCGGGTGGAGGGGGCATTATTCAGGCAGGACAGTCCAAGGCACGTGGAACGATACAGAGACCTCCCTGCATATCAACGTTCTGGAGATGAGAGCGGTGCTGTTGGTGTTGCAAGCACTTCAGGACCTCCTCCCCACAGGAACGATTGCAATTCAGTCGGACAACATTGTCGGTGGTCTGGTACATCAACAAACAGGGGAGAACCAGATCTTACCCTCTATGCCGCGAAGCCATGAGAGTGTGGGAATGGGCGATCTCCTCCAACCGCTTTCTGATTGCAAGGCACATTCCGGGGAGGACCAACATCCTAGCGGACAAGCTCAGTCGCACGCTTCTTACCCCGTACGAGTGGTCTCTCAATCCACTAGTAGCGAAGCAGATATTCACAACATGGGGGCAACCCTGCTGCAATCTTTTTGCGTCTCCATCAAACACCAAATGCGGCAATTTCTTCGCTCTAATCCCTCCTCTAGGGGAAACTCCATGAGACGCTCTGGTGCATGCTTGGCCACCCGTTCTACTCTATGCCTATCCTCCTCTACCACTAATGATACAACTCTTACAGAAAGCCTCACGGTTGGGAAGCAAGATGATCCTCATTACCCCTTTCTGGCCTCAGCAAATTTGGTTCCCTTACCTGTGGTCTCACCTTGTGAATCACCCTTGGATTCTAGATCCCACTCCGGATCTCATCTCCCATCCGTCGAACTTACCAACTCCAAACCTGGACAATCTGAAACTGACAGCTTGGTTGCTCCAGTTCCACTCCTAGTTAGGACTCCCGGTATCTCTTCACCAGTCAAAGCCATCCTCGTGGCAGCGCATAAGCCCTCCACCAGGAAAGTGTACCACAGTAAATGGAAACGCTTTTCCATCTGGGTGGAGCATCACGATCTAGATCCCTTTACGGCTCCTCTTCCATCCATATTAGACTTCCTAACTGAACTCTTTCAGGAAGGCGCTAGTTGTTCAACTGTCAAAGTGCAATTGGCAGCCATATCACATTACCATGTCGGCCAAGTTGTGTAAAACCTTTCTCAAGGGCACCTTTTTACTTAGACCCCCTGTAAAGGAAGCCGTGCCCCCCTGGGATCTTACATTAGTTCTTCAAGCCTTGACTGCTCCACCCTTTGAACCCGCTGCTTCAGTAGATTTCAAATTCTTGTCATGGAAAACAGCATTCCTTGTAGCCATCACTTCAGCAAAAAGAGTGTCGGACCTTCAAGCTCTCTCTGTGAAGCCTCCTTACTTGATCTTTCACCCAGATAGTGTACCTCAGGATCAATCCCTCCTTTCTTCCCAAGATAGCATCAGAAACCAACATAAATCAATCCATAAATTTACCGGTTTTCTTCCCTAAATATCAGAATAAGGGAGAGTACAAGCTGCACTCATTAGATGTTCATAGGCAGCTTCGCTTTTATACTCTTAGGACAGCTGGCCATAGACAATCCAACCAGCTGTTAGTTTTCTTTGCCAAATTTAACTTGGGGAAAGCTATCTCTAAAGTATCTTTATCTCGCTGGATTTCTCAATGTATCCTATTGGCGTATTAAGCCTCTGGTAGACCCGCACCAGAAGGAGTTCATGCTCATTCCACCCGCTCCATTTCTACCTCTGTGGCCTTCAAGTCTAGAGTTCCATTGGATGATATTTGTTCTGCAGCCACTTGGGCTTCATCTCATACCTTTATTAACCACTACAAACTAGACGTGCTTTCTAGAGGGAGAGCATCCTTTGGCTCTGCGGTGCTTCGTAATATCCTTCCATGATGGCCACCCAAGGTGCAGGTAGCTGGGGACTCTGTCCCACAGGTTGCTGACAAATGAACTTCCTACTTCAGATTAAGAAGTTATGTACTCACCATAACGTTCCATCTGAGTAGGTAGTTCATTTGTCTGCAACCACCCCCCCCCTCCTTCCCCCTGGCCTCCTTCGGATCTACTGGTAGTTAGATATCCTTTTGTTGGATATATATTGAGGGGCAAACTCGATCTGAGGTCATGGATGGTTAGCAGGGGATTATGGGTGGAGGGAGGAGCTCGGATCCATTAGCTTGAAACAAGTTGCCGGCTCAGATCCAATATCGGATCCAAGACCCACAAGTTGCAGACAAATGAACTACCTACTCAGATGGAACGTTATGGTGAGTATATAACTTCTTATTTATTCATCTTAGTTTTTGCTCCGTGCATTCTTTTCATCCCCAGTTTGAACAGCATACTTATGCTCATGTATCCTTCTGTATAACTCACGAGTAGTTCTTCCCACATAAAAGGATTTGCATTCTACAAAAAAACTCGCACTATATTTTTAGACTTAACTGAATAACCCTGGAATCTTAATTATTGTTCCTCCTGTCTCTACTTCATCAGTGTCTGTAAATATATTTACACATATTACAATTCAAACACTTATACATTCCACATTTTTGTTTCTTGTCTTTGGGTTTATTCAATTTGCCTTGAAAATAATTTTTGTAATTTTAGCTCTTTTCTGGGTGAACACACTTCAGCCAGAACACCAGGAGTTTCCAACATTTTAGAAATCGTCCCAATTTTTGGGCCTTTGTCCCATTTTTTTTTTTTTTTTTTTCCAGATTTATTGCTCTAAGAGGTTGAGAAGTATACGAGTGCACTGAAGAGGAGGTGGCAGGAGGGGGTCAACATTAACAAAACGCGTCTTAGCTTTTCAGAAAAGGGGACAGTCTCCACCTGTAGAATGGCTGTACTTGCATTCTCCCCAGCTTTTCCTCCTGACACTATATCTCTAACTCTGTCCCAGCCATGGGACCTCAATTTCTTCCTTTGCAATCACACGCTAACTCTGCAAAGTAGTAGATCTAGTGCTTCTAGGCCATAAGGACAAACACATGCATTTCAGATTATTTCTGATTTCAAAGAGAGAACTTGCCTGGAGTCAAGTTCTAGAGTTTTCTTTCCCAGATTGTGACTTGGTCACACCATCATTTTTCTGTGTTACCCTTTGGGTTATCCACAGCTGTAAAGTCACTCCAGTGGAGCTCAGGAAGTTTGCACTGTAGCTTCTAATGGGTGGGACCTAAGCTTTTTGACCGAATCAAATTTTGGCAAACCCTTCAGCACAAACTATTTTTACAGTGGTAGTGTTCTTTAGGTTTTTTAAGCTATAATTAACACAGTAAGTATTACGTTTGTAATATTTTGTTATCAACTTAAAATATCTCAGTAGCCATTCAAGTTATACACGTACTGTCAGCAGCACTTTGTTCATCTAACTGAGAGCTTTCATACGAGGCTAAGGAGTTCTGTTACATGGGTGTTGAGATATTTATAAAAATGTAAAAATGATATCTGTATAAATTAATATCATAAAAGCATGTAATGGCTGTTTACCTGCACTTGACTGAGATCAAATGTTAATGTAGTTAGTTTGCCATTCTGTAAACTTTAAGATGAAATCTTTTAAAACTGTACGTAGCATGCTTTTGGAATTGTGGATGCAAATATGGACGAGCGATATTTGACATCTGGAGATGTCCGTAGGTCTTAAATTCAGATGTACCTTGAGGCATCACTCTGATGTAATTAGTTAAGAGTTTTCATAAAGACCCTAGGCCCTGGAATAGCCAGCCCTTTGCTGACTTCCAGGCATTCTCTCATGTGTCTTTATTTAGACGACCTATCCTTGCAGAATCTTTCCTTGCCAGTCTGGGTTTCCAGGTACACATTCAAAACCTCTGTTTGACTGTCATGTAGGATTGGATCTCTAGGGCTCATGAGGACCTAACATCATCATTATCTGGAATTTCCAATTCCAGTTTTGGGCCTTATAAAAAAATTAACTGCATGGGTGGAGACTGCACATAATTCAGAATTCAGGTCTGCGTTTTTTCCTCCTATCTGAGCACAGTCTTCAACAAATGCTTCAGATTTTGCTTGAGGAGCAGTTTCAACAAGGATGAAAAGGTGTGATCTTTGGGACATAGGCAGGTCAAAGCACATCAGTTTCAAAGGGATACTGGTTGGGATCTGTGCTATAATAATTTTTTTTTTTTTTTTTTACCTAGGGTCTCTGGGACCCTTGTACATGATTACAAATAACACAAGTTCTCTGATTCATGCTGGCTAATCAGCAGCCAGAGAGAAGGTGTGGGAGAGAGCCAGAGCTTTTGAAGCAGGCTGTTTTTTGTTTCGTAGGCAGAAAACAACTCAGCTGAAAGGTACTACATCAGTGTGGAATTTGAACATCTGTTATGGTAAATTCTTACCTTTAATTTCTCCTCCTTATGATATTGCCCAAGGGAAATTACCACAGACTTCATCACACATTGGATCTACTCACACACAGTATGGGAAGTTTTATACTTCCTAGCCTAAAACAGTTTCAAACTGACTGCCTGGAAGATTCAGTTTGATACCTTTTAGACAGTGTTTTTCTGAGGTATATGCAGCAGGTGTTAAAGGAAGCAACCAAACCTGCTACTGTGAAGTCTTGTATTGTTAAATGGACGATATTTGCAAGTTGGTGCAGCGCTGAGAACTTAGGGCCCTTTCCTAGCTTCTCCATCACTAGTTTTAAAATGTTTTTGAGTTCTCCTTTGGCATGTCTTACTCCTCTGTCCAAGTTCACCTTTTGGCCATTTCAGCAAGTCTGCCCATGGATCCTCCCCTTTCTGTTCAACCTTTGCTTAAGCTAATTTTGAAAGAGGTTTTGCATGTAAGACTATCTAAGGAACCGGTAGCACCTTATTGGAATCTTAACTTTGTGCTGGAAAAATTAACTGACTTCCTCTGAACCATCTCATCTGGCTGATTTATGATTCATGATTTGGAAGACTCTTTCTTATTGCTCCTGACATTTGCAATAGCAGTATCCGAGTTACAGGCTCTTATGGTGGGTGAATCCTGTTTGGTCTTCATAGAGATAGTTATTTTAAGAACAGATCTCTCCTTCTATTCAAACCTAAACTGTTTTCACAGTTCACTTGAATCAAGCTATCAGTGGGCTTGTTTTATTTCCAGAACCTCAAAACCAGAGAGAAAGGACTCTCCATTCACTTTAGGAAAGCTGAACAGCTGTTACGTTTCCTGTGAAAGGAAAACAGACAGTATCCAGATGGTGGTCCATTGCTGGTGCTTTTTGCTATTCCCATTGTAACTAGACATTTCTATGCGGAGTATAATCCATACATAGCTGTAGGGCCTAGGCTGCTGCAGCAATGATTCTGTTGAAGGTCTATTGTTATGGTAAGGGTCTTATTGCCCATTCATGGCTAAATGCTGTTTTATGGTTTGACTATTTAGGTTAAATCATAATTTGTCCTTTTTATTAGGCTGTTCATACATTTGAGTTTTATTTATCCTTTCCTGATTTGGTTAGTTCTAGGCTAGTGGCCTCTCTTCCGGAGATACCTGAGGTGGTATTTCTGATATTAGGAATACATTTGGTCAGGGCATCAGGGAACTTCTGCTACTGTATGCAATATATGTTGTGGGATCTTTTACCTCCACTTCAACTACTCAAGCCAGTGGAACCTCGGTTTAATGTCTCATTTGAAAGACTACACTCTCAGAGGAGCACTTATATAAAACACTTCCTACTATTTCTAGCCCTAAGTCTTTGCGTATAAAGTGACTGGACTTCACTGGTCAGTCTTCTCACACGTTTCAGTGTCTGTCTCATTAAGTATGTTAAATTTCTAATAAGAGGCCCTTTTCATTGCCATACAATTTATTTCTTAGCATAGATGGCAAGCGCTTTTGCTTTTGAACATTTTTTTTCTGCAGTAGGTCTCACTTGGAGGGTCAAGCAAGTCTGTATGGACGGTCGTTGCATTTTCAATTCTAAATAATTAATCAGTGTGTCTTGTGTTAGTCCTTCCGTAAAACATTTATTAATTAATTCATTTAATCTAAATGCTTTTTTGACTGCTAAAATATCAACTTCATAATCAATTTTAACAATAAACCATACATTTTTTTAAAGTCTTTCATATTTATGATTGCAAATGCTCCTCCCTTTCCAATTTTAATATTTAATCTCCGAAGTAGGACATAGTTTAGAAAGGATGTCATTTTCTTTACAGAAATTATGACTCTTGGTGGGCAACTTTAAAGACTTATTAAATATATGTAAAAAGAAAATTAATTCTGGTGATAGGGGTTACGTAATCTCTATTTCTTAATTCATTGCCTTTAATAGAATTGAACAGTACCTGTGTTTTGCAGAAACATATTGATATTCAGTTTATGCACATACACAAATTTAGTCAGTGACACTTTGACCTGTATGAGCTGGTACACATGTTAATCCCTTATTATACTATCTTAATTTCCATATCACATAAAATATATATCTGATGTTGATCTTCATTCATTCATGACTGATTGGTCTCTGGTCTGTCCTCAGAACCGACTTGCCGATATAACAAGCTTGTGCCAGCCAAAAAACTCTCAAGCTAAGTCTTAGTGCCCCTCTCCTCATCTCCCCAGATCTCATTTGTCGCGTAGTTTATCAAGACATGTCAAGCCAGCTCTACAGCTAAGTACTATTTTCTATTTCTTCTATAATTTTGTCATCTATCTCTGAGATATTTTCCTGTTGTAGTCATCTTACCTTTTATATCTCCTAAAGTGTTTTTCCCCCCTTATTTCTTACTAGTTTGGGATTTCTTCGTACCATTGGTGGTACAGCCCCTCCCTTACCTCTGTGGTAATCATTAATACCATTGCTGGTATTTCCTTCTCTTTTTATTCCCCCCTTTATTTTAACTTTCTTAACAAAAAAAAAAAAAAAAGAGGAAATTTTAGTCTTTTGCCCTTGCTTGTGTTTCTGAATCTCACTTTTGTCTACTGCCTTTTAACAGATTATTGTTGTGTTTTCCAATTGGATTGTGATAATGCCAGATAAGGGCACTACAAAATTTAAGCAGTGCGATAAATGTGGCAGAAAGATACCCAACTCTGATGGGCATCTTTCTTGCGTCTATTGTCTCTGGGGTTCCCCACCTCCAGATTCAACCTCCTTGTGAACTTTGTAAAGGATTCAGCTCTCGCACATTAGCAGAGCATAAAAATAAGTTAATCTTAAAAGGACTGTTAAGACCTCCATTCCCTGAAACATTATCTGAGGCTGAGATTTCAATACCTCCAAAGCAAGACATAAAAAAGAGAAGTCATTCAGTTCCAACATCTCCTAGTTTTCAGGAACTGAAGCCTTCTAAGGCACATACCGAACCTAAGACAAAGCACCCCAAATTGTCACTACCGACACACTCTGCACCAGAGCCAAAAGCATCCTCTACGGTGTTGACTTCAACCTCTTCTACGGAACAGACTACCATAACTTCTATCATAGTGCTGACTGTTTCCTCGGTACCAGACACCTTTTCAGCACCAAAAGTAGTGTTTCCCTCCAAACTGGTCACTCCACCCCTTTACATTATTCAGGTCCTTTGACCTTGGTGCCAATAGGTGAAGTTATAGCCAGGACAAGATACTCCCCATCCATCAACCCCTTTTTTGAACAACAACTCAGACCCTTTCTTGAACGGCCAGTATCTCCCTTCGGGGTTTTCACCCGTTTGACCAGGAGTCTTTCAGAGCTCGATGTCGTCAAGCTAGTTGATCAGCTCCTTGCTGCCAGAGGCATCCCAACCCCGTCCAAGACCTCCCTCCCACCCAGAGCCAGGGATTTTTCTCCAGACTCCAGCATACGTTCCTCCTTCAATCTCCCCACTGGCTTTGGAGTTGTCTGTACTGATGCCTGTCCTGGTGACAACTCCTTTAGTTCCAGTGGTACACCTTTCCATGGTTCTGGAGCCTGCCCTGTGGACCATGGCTCAGTCGGAGCTGATCCATCCTCGAGACTGTGACTGGCCTGTCGGCACAATGATCCCTAGTTCAGTGCCAATTTTTCTACAGTGCCGTCTATGGTGCCGGTTGTTTTGACAGCTCCGAATCCTCTCACGGCTCCAACCCTGGAGGTGGGCTCGGTGGAGAGGGGTGTGACCCTGGTTCCGAGGTTGTCCTTCTCTGTTACGGGCTCCCATCCCTCTTTGGGTGGGCCTGCCTTCCAGGTTATGGAAAGGGGTCTCGCTTCTGGAAGCATGCAGTTTGCCCCTTCGGCACTGGATCATGGTATACATTTCCTCTGGTATGCAGCTGACATAGCCCACTACACTGGGACGTCGGGCACGGGAGCAGCAAGACACCCTACTACAGGGCACCCACTTTTAGAAGTTCTCTTTGGATGGTCCCCCTGAAGAGCCACCCTACAAGAGAATGTGGAGGAGGAAGCATGTTGATTTCCCCTTAGGAATCCCTCACCGAAGATGCAGATTAGGATGCGGGAGAAGGGTCTCCATGGTCGCCCCCTGAGGAAGTTTCATTTGGAGACATACTGGAGATTCTGAAACAGAGGGGCGACTGGAAGCCCATCAACCCTTCTACTGAGGAATCTGTATTCTTGCAGGCATTCTGTGCTCACCCCTCTACTTCCTGGGTGCCCCCACCTGCGGATGAGCTAGTCAAGATCATTGTACAACACGCTTGGAAGGCCCCTGACACCGTTGAGCCAATTCCCCAGAGGCCGAATAAAGTTCTGTCTCCTCCACGGGATCGCCGTCATTGATCCAAAGGCTTGGCAGTATAATCTATGGTGGTGGTGGCGGCAGCCACTAGAAAAGAACTTGTTGAAGAGAGTTCAACTGTCCATCCTCCGAACAGGGAGTCCTGGACAAGAGACGGACTAGGGAAGCTGGTTTACACTTCAGCAACCTTTGCTATAAGGTCGTTGAACTATCTGGCACATTTACCCATCTTCAGAGGGACCTGATTACAGACCTTTCAGGAACCTTGGCAGGAGCATTGTCTGAGGTATGTGACAAAGTTGCCTTTCAGCTTGCCACCCTAGAGTCCATTTCTAACTCCTCCATGTGGTTGGTCGCCCATACGACCGAGGGGACAGCCCGAACAGTGGGTACATATATTGTCATGAGTTATCACGCCTGGATGCATTGTGTGACTTTGTAGACCCCTTCAAGTCGTCCTTAGTCAACACTCCTGTTGATGAGTCTTCCTGGTTTGGCCCAAAAGTTAGACACTTCAGCCAGGTGTGAGAAAGATGGAAAGACCCTGTCTGCCATGGGTGTATGCTTTTCCGCCCCTCAACGATCCTATACCAGGAATTAGAGAGGTGGGAAGATGTGGTTCAAAAAATCCCAAGGGCCTTTTCGTGACACGTGGTGAGTTCTTTCCCTGGGGCAGTGGGGGGAACTCTTCAGGGAGACTCCCCTCCCAAGGCAGAGGGGGCATGCAAAACCAGGGCTCCAGGGATTTCTTCTCTGGGCACCCCTATCAGTGCTTCTGAAAAGCGGCCGATAGCTTACCTCTGGAAGCAGTCTGGTGAAGGTTCTCTCTGTACCACTTGGCCTGGCACTCAATAACTTCAGGTTCCTGTCTGCAGACGATAATGACCAGAGGTTACCATATTCCCTTCAACCTTTATCCAAGGCCACTAAGGCAAATCCCTGACGTTCCACCCAATCAGAGGAATGTGGCAATGCAAGAACTTCTAAAGCTGCTAGAAAGAGTCATCGAAACAGTCCCACCAGATCAAGTAAGATCCGGGTTTTACTCCGGATTCTTTTTAGTGCCAAAAAAGGGCAGAGAACTGGAGACCAACAAGTTCGTCAAACAGACCAAATTCCAGATGGTCACGGTTCAGTCTATTCTTACATTTCTAGAAAAAGATAATTAGATGTGCTCCATAGATCGTCAGGATGCGTATTACCACATAAAAAAGGACAAGTGATCCAGATGATTTCTCCGTTTCCAGCTGGGAACCAGTCACTATCAATTTCGAGTACTGCCGTTTGGTGTCACCACAGCCCTTCGGGTGTCCACCAAATGCATGGCCGTAGTAACAGCTCACTTAAGACTGCAAAGATTCCATATGTTTCCATATTTAAATGATTGGCTAACCGTGAGTCTACTGCTTCAAGCCATACACTACACCTTAAAACTAGCAAACACGCTAGGCATCTCACTAAACAAGGAAAAGTCAAAGTTAGTACCGGTTCAAAGCTTAGAATGCGTCGGGATGACGTTCAACACAAGATCCTACCTAGTTGCTCTACCTCAGCACAGGTGACAAAAGATGAGATCTCGTCTACAAGCGATGCTCTCCCAAGACCTAGTTCCAGCCTGATTGGTCTTACAACTTCTGGGTTTGATGGCGGCAACGATCACTCCGGTCCCACTGGCGAGATTCCATTTGAGGCTGCTTCAGTGGCTCCTAGCCTCTCAGTGGTTTATACTGACGCACCCAATATCTTTCCCAGTTTGCATAACAAACCATTGCAGACAAGATCTGAGTTGGTGGATGAAGCCAGAAAGGGAGTTATGGGGTTGCTCCTTTTCAACCCCTCAATCCAAAGCCATAGTGACCATGGATGCCTACCTAATGGGGTGGGGAGGAGCATTTTCAGGGAAGAACTATCTAAGGCACTTGGTCCGCCTTAGAGGCCAATCTGCATATCGGTGTCCTAGAACCGAGGGCAGTGCTTCTAATGTTGCAAGCGACCCTTCCGTCGGGGACAAGTGCTGTCCAGTCGGACAATATGTCAATGGTCTGGTACATCAACAAGCAAGGAGAAACCAGATCTACCCATTATATGGGGGTGAAAAGGAGCGACCCCATAACTCTTTTTCTGGCTTCATCCACCAACTCGGATCTTGTTTGCAGTGGTTTGTTAAGCAAATTGGGAAAGATATTGGGTGCATTATTATAGACTACTGAGAGGCTAGGAGCCACTGAAGCAGCCTCATATGGAATCTCGCCAGTGGGATCAGAGTGATCGTTGCCATCATCGAACCCAGAAGTTGTAAGACCAATCGGGCTGGAACTAGGTCTTGAGAGAGTATCGCTTGTCCCTGACGGAAGGGTCACTTGCAACATTAGAAGCACTGCCCTCAGTTCTAGGACACCGATATGCAGATTGGCCTCTAAGGGGGACCAAGTGCCTTAGATGGTTCTGTCAGGGGCAGTTGCTATCCACTCGGACAATATGTCTGGTCTGGTACATCAACAAGCAAGGAGGAACCAGATCCTACCCATTATGTCGGGAAGCACTGAGTGTAGCAATAGGCAATAAATTCCAACCACTTTTTGATAATGCACATTCCTGGGAATTCGTGTGATTGAGGACAAACCGAGCAGAAACATTCTGATGCCTCACGAGTGGTCTCTCAATCCCAGAATAGCGACAAATCTTTTGTTAGGGCCAGCCTTGCTGCGATCTCTCTGCTTCTCCTTTGAAACACAAATGCAGCAGCTACTTAGCCCTGACACCCCCCCCCCCCCACCGAGGGATGCTCTGGTACACGATTGGCCCCGGGACTGCATTACACCTTTCCTCCCTTAACCCTGATTCCAAACTTAAAGAAAACGCAACGGTTGAGAAGCAAAGTAATCCTCATTGTACCCTATCGGCCCTGTCAAGTCTGGTTCCTCTTTCTGTGGCGTCACCTAGTTGACCGTCCGTGAACGCTGGATCCAACCCCAGGACTATTGTCTCATTCACAGGGGCTGGTCCATCACAACCTACAGAGTATCAAGCTGACTGCTTGGTTTCTCCACTTCCAGTAATTGCCAGGCAGACTAATCTGTCTTCCCCAGTGCAAAAGATACTTCTGGCTTAACTGTAAACCATCCACTAGGAAACTACCATAATGAATGGGATAGATTTGTGATCTGGGCTAAAGAACAAAGACTAGACTCCTTCTCAGCCCCAATTCATAAGGTCCTAGAATACTTGTCAACTTTACTCCAGTCAGGAGCCTTAGCCTCCACAGAGTTCATTTAGCAGCCATCTCCAATTTTCATAATAGCTTTAACAATGATTCTTTGATGTCCCACTGTTTCTGCAAGACCTTCCTAAAGGGAGTCGTGTTTGAGACCACCTCTTAAAGATCGTATTGAACTTTGGAATTTGATGCTAGTTTTACAAAACTTAACTTGTCAACCCTTTGAGCCATCAGCCACAAGTGATAAAAAATTTTTGTCTTGGAAGACCTTATTCCTGGTAGCTATCACCTCAGCCTGGAGAATATCAGAGTTACAAGCTTTGTGTGTAAATCGCCCATACATAATTTTTCACAAATAGAGAGTATCGCTTCGGATATGACCCTTTATTTCTACCAAAAGTTATCAGATTCAAATCTTAGCCAGTCCATTGATTTGCCAGTTTTCTTCCCAAATTTTTCCAACAAAGGAGAATACTGTTTACATTTGCTAGACGTATATAGACAATTACATTTTTACCTAAACAGAACTAAATCATTCAGAAAATCGGACCCAACTATTCCTATACTTCTCCGGTCCAAGATTGGGCAAGTCAGTTTCCAAAGTCACTATCAAAATGCTTGAGAGATTGCATTACCTTTGTTTATCAACAGAACAAAATCACTCCTCTAAAGTCAAGGCTCACTCCACCAGATCAGTGTCTACTTCTGTGGCCTTTTATTGTAGAGCCTCTATGGACGACATTTGCGCAGCAGCTACTTGGGCTACACCTCATACCTTTATTACTCGTTACAAGTTGGATATGGTCTCCAGGGTAAGCGCATCTTTTGGCTCAATGGTGCTCAGATATCCTTCTATAGGGCCTCCCAGGACATAAAGTAGCTAGGGACTCTGTCCCATCAGTCATGAATGAATGAAGATTAACAACATCAGATAAAGAAGTTATGTTCTTACCATAACGTTCCATCTGTGTTGTTGATCTTCATTCATTCATGACATCCCACCCTCCTTCCCCCATCCGAAAGACTCCTGGAGGTTCAGATTTGGTCCTGGTTACCTGACAGGGCAGCTGCTCAGAGTGCTTTTTATCCTTACAGGCAAACTCGATCTGAGGCGATGAGGAGAGGGGCACTATGGGTAAGACTTGGCTCAATAGTTTTTTTTGGCTGGAACGAGCTTATATCATCCAAGTCTGTTCCGAGGACTGAACCGAGACCCATCAGTCATGAATGAATGAAGATAAACAGCACAGATGGAACGTTATGGTAAGAACCTAACTTCTTTTTCTGAAGATTCACAATTTTAAAAATCTTTTTTTCCATATTCAGTGCCTTTTCCAGTTGAGTGTTCGACTGATTGAGTGACCATTATTGATGGCACATCATCATGATCAGTGCTGCAGTAGCCTTGGCTGTATGGGTTATATCCATTACAGATTAATATAGAATTGTCATGCTGTGGGAATAGAAACTATAGCCTTCTGCTTCCAGAGCTTCAAGGACAGCTCCTGTGCACCCAAACCATTAGCCAGTTTGAGGTGAGCAGAGTAAAAAGTGTGGTTAGGGCTCCCAGCCATTCATTGTTTTCCTGCTGTCAGTCACTTGTCTTCAATCTTTTGAAGATTGATGGCTGGCAAATGCTTTTCTTTGCTAGGCAGATAAGTTTTCTTTGGGGGAAAATCTCCCACATTTATTTTATGGCAGAAACTAATTTTTTTCTGTGAAAATATAAATTTTACACTACAAAAAAAATTTTATTGACTGTCCTATAACTTTTAAACAGGGCATTACTTATTACGTTTGTGAAAAGAATTTTTTTAATTTAAAACTACTTTAACTGAAGTAAAAGCTGTGCTTTTACTTCTGGGGGATGGGTTAGTGTTTAAAGTGCTTTTTACTTTGTTTTGGTAGAAAGATACTTTCTACTAAACTGTTTTACCAGCTAATGTTGCCAGGCTTCCCTGGGAATCTGGCATCTTTTTCGGCTTAACCATAGAACTGTACCAGTTCCTTGGTTCTTCCTGCCACAAAAAAGAAATTTAATAGACTCTGTTTACTACCACAGCCAGCTGCTAAAGTGCCTCAGCCACAGATGGGTGACTTTTGTAGCCATTTTTGGATCCTTAGATCTGCCATCTTTTTCCTTGTCTCCCTCTGTTGTAGTCCCTATAGCCACCATGAACTGGGGGTTAAGACAACCTCCTCTGTGGCTCTTGGAGTGCTTTTGGTGGACAAGGGAAAACCAGTCATTTGTCCTGGGAAGGAGACTGGGAATATACCTCTTACTGGACTGCCGTGTCTAACCTTTAGAGTGTTTTTTTTTCCAGGCAGAAAGTGGGTCTGCTTCCGTAGACATTGTAGTCAAACAGAATCAAAGATTTAGACCTTTGTCTTCTCCTATTTCTCACTTTGGATAGGAGTGATTTATTAGACATAGTTTAGGCTTTTCACCTTTTCAGTTTATTTCTGGTAAAAGAAAAGGGGGATTTTCATTTTCTATAGAGATTCAAGTTTATAGGTTGGTACTAGGCTATCTGCCCTAGGGCTTATGCAAGCATAGCCATAACAATTCCCTGGATATTTCTTCCCACAATATTTACTTCTCTGGACCCCTGTCTAGCAGGGCAACTGACATGATCCCCAGGGTGAATTTCCTATCTCCCACCCAATCATCAAGGTTCCTTTTGAAGAGGGCTTGACATGTATGGGCAGTCTATTCCAGAGTATGAGGAGTCTCTGGGTCAGGAACCTATCCCTCCAGCATGTTTTCATTGTGATGACAAGGTTTAGATCCCTGGAGCGTGTGGCTCTGAGGGATTGGGATTTCTTTAAGTGGAGCATGTCCAACAGCTCAGGGTTTGACATGGCCTTGTATGTTAAGCAGAGATCGCCTCTGAGTAGATGATATGCCACAGAGTATAGCTGGAGTTTTTTTTTTTTGTTGTTTTTTTTTTTTTTTTAAGATGGTCAGCATATGGCATCTGCTTTAGGCCTGTGATTCTTTTAGTGAGGTATTTCTGTGGCCTTTCCAGCTGTTGCAGATGTCTTGTGAGGTACATACCAAATGGGGCATTATACTCTATAATGGGTCTAATGAGGGATGAGTACAGTGGGACAATGACCTCCTTTTTTCTGGATGAAAAGCCCTTAGTGATAAGGTGTGCCACATAGAAGGATTTCCTGACTGTTGTGGCGATGTGGTTATCGAGAGCGAAACCACTGTCCACCTGTGTTCCTAAGTCTCTCATCACACTTTCGATGTTTAGTGTCCTGCCACCTATGTGGTAATTCATGGGTACATGTTTTTTTCCAAAAGGGATAACTATACATTTCTTGGCATTAAGCTTGAGCCCATGGCTCTGGCACCAGGCATCTGTTTCTGTAAGGCCCTTTTGTAGCATATCCACATCATTTGGGGATTCAATAATGGCTCCCAGTTTGCAGTCATCTGTGAACTTTGTTAGCCAGAGTCCCTTTAGTGTTGGCCTGTACTTCAGAGAAGTAGATGCCAAACAAGAGTGGTTCCAGGACTGAACCCTGAGGTACTCCACTTGTCTGGAGCTGGATTTGGAGTCTGCTACTTTTACAGTCTGGGTTCTGTCAGTAAGTCAGTTGGCAACCCATCGAGTGACGTAGGGATTTATGCCCAGTTTAGTAAGTTTATCTGTGATTCCAGAGTGGGGGATGGTGTTGAAGGCCTTGGCAAGGCCCAAATATGATGTGTGGACCGCCATACCCTCATCCACAGCTCTGGAGACTGATTCGAAGAAGTCAGTCAGATTCAGGAGACAAGATCGGCCCTTCACAATCCCAAACTGGGTGGGATCCAGTGTTTGAAGGTTGCCAATGTCTTTGTTTATAAGTTCCATGATGATGCGTTCCATGCCCTTGCAGATCAGGCTGGTCAGACTGACGGGATGGTAGTTCGCAGGATCCAAGGCGGATCCTCCCTTGTGGAGCAGGATAACTGTAGCTGTGCGCCACTCAGTGGGCACGAAGCCTGAGGTGAGGCTATGATTAAACATGACACTTAGGTGAGGTGCCAGTTCATTTTGTAGTTCATGTAGTACACAGCCTGGGATGTCATCTGGTCCCATGGATGCTGTATTCTTAGCTTTGTAGAGTGCAGTTTCTACCTGTGTGGCTGTGATTACCGGAATTTGGCAATCTTTTGTTATTGAGATGGGCCCTTTAGGGGTTGAGAGGGGGGTGAAGTTGGCACTAAATCGATCTGTCAGGATATTGGCAATATCCTTGGGATCAGTATATTTAATGCCATTCTGTTGTAGCTCAGAGCAGATCTGAGCATTGCCATTTAGATTCTTGACATAACTATAGAATGCTTTGTGGTTGTCTTTGGAATCTTTGGTAATTTTATTTTCGTAACTAGCTTTTGAGGATTTTGAGGGATCTCAACTTCTTACTGAGGCTGGTGAGGGAGTTTTTTGCATCCTGGGATTTTCCTCTCATCTGCAACAGTTTCTTCCTTCTGTTGTATAGTTTGTTTATAGCAGGGGAACACCAGATTGGCTTCCTTTTTTTGAAGAAGAGCATCTTGGTTCTATTTGGGATGGCACGATTCATGCACGAGTGGATGTGCTCGTACAGTGCCTTCGTGTAGGATTCTGCAGTCGAACTTCCAGATCCCATCTGCGTGGGTGTCGTGAAGTTTGTCATTTCTGACTTCAGTAGCATGAAGTTGGCTTTGGAGAAGTTTTTAAGGAGGTTTCCTTACTTGGGGGGGTGGGGGGTGGGATGTGGATGTCAAGGGTGATTTGCTTATGGTCAGACCTGACCAATGAAGGGGTGACCACTGGTGTGGAGCATCTATCTCCCATGTTGGTAATGACCAGGTATAGGTTATTGGAGCCCCTGGTGGGACAATAGATTAGTTGATCCAGGACGTTGGAATTTATGAATCCCAAGAACTGTTGGGAAAAGGAGTTGGTACCCAAGTAGTTTTCCCAGTTAATGGCAGGGTAGTTGAAATCACCCAGTATTATGGTGTTTGGTTGAATCTTAATATTTTCCAGTATGTTTAGAAAGGTGTAGTGAGAATCTTGGGGCATGGTGGGGGATCTGTAGCAGGCTACAATTTGGATTGCAGTCTTACCTAGTGTTAGTTGCACCTGGAGAATTTCAATGCATTGTGTTGGGCAACTAGCCTGAAGGTGTGAATATCCTTGGTGAATATGGACATTCCTCCACCTTTAGTGTTTTGTGGCCGAAAAGTGTGGTAAGAATTGTAGCCTGGTATTGCATGGGTGCTCTCTGGAGCCTTGAACCAGATCTCAGTTACTACACAGATATCAATGGTTCTCCATTTTTAGGAGTGCCTCGAGAGAGTGCATTTTGAGGTTTAGACTTCTAGCATTAAGTAACATTACCTTCAGATTTTGCATGCTTGTTTCTGTTATTTATCCTTTGAACCTTGCCTAAAAAAGGCACTATGGGGTGGCAAGAGCTTTAGCCAGTAACCTGAATCCCAGGGATGACAGGTGCAGACCGTCTCTGGCAAAGCATAGTGGTTTGTCGATCATGTCTTCCAAGGCAGACAAATACTGGATCCCCTTTGAATGACATCAGAAGCTTAGCCAATTGTTGAAGTCAATCATTTTGTCCTTATACTGTGGTATAATTCTGGGTGAAGGCAGGATGCTACTCAGGGCTAGGGTCATACCTGCCTGGGTCACATGATCCAAGAGCTCTTCCATGTCTCTTCATGTAGTCCAGGGAGGTACGTCTCAAGTCATTCACTCCAGCATGGATAATGACAGAGTCGTATTTGTACTTGTTGTGGAGTGACTTGAGTGCATGCGTTATGTGGCAGATCCTGGCACCCGACAGGCAGCTGACTGTAATTTTCTCCTTGTTCAGCCTGGTGAGTGGGACATCCGTGTGCCTGACTATAAAGTCACCTATGACTAAAGTGTTGGATACTTTGTCTTGTCTTAGGGGCTGTTGTTGGGTGGCACACTGGTGTTGAGCTATGTGTCACTTTGGTTGTGACTGGTGTTTGTTTGCTTTTCAGCTTCGGAGGTCCTTCTTGCTTGGGCAGGTTAATGTTAAAGGCTTCCGCATATGTGGGTTTAGTGTTGCTATGTGTGGGTGTTGATGGTGTGGGTTTTGAAGGGCTATGAGTTGCTTGAGGTGTAATGCTGGTGTTAACCTTCTCCTCTTGACTGTCTAGCACAATCTTGGCCAGAGAGCTTTGCTTCCAGTTTGGCTATGTAAGTGCATCTCTCGCAGATTGTAGTGTTGGGTGGTAGGAGGAGAGGATTGTCTGTGTACATGAGGCAGTTGCAGCATTGCCCCAGTATGCCCAGATTCACCAGGTGGACAGGAGAAATCAACCAAAGCTGACCCTTGGACATGCCTGTTTAGGTGCTTTTTTTGTAAAGTTTAAGAGCTGTTTTCCTTTACCTTTGCAAGGTACTTTGCAATTATAGGCTGTTTAGTGCCTATGATCAATTTCTCCTTATTGACAAGGCGACATGAGTGCTTGTATCAGTTTCAGGCTTCCTAGTGCTTTCCAGCAGGTTCTAGAGCAAGTGCTAGTCACAGGGGTTAAGATTTTAGTGCTACTACTGAGAAACCAGCTAGTTCTAAGGGAGAATTTGAAGAACAGACTTTCTGGCACTTGGAATAGTTTAACTGTAGCCTCACAGTGCTGCATGATGCGAAAAATGTGCAAACACACACATTTTTAAGCCAGAAAGTTGAAAAGGATAGAAATCAGCCCAAAAAGGCTAATACAATTGCAATTTTAGAGCCGGAAACGACTCCTCTAGCGTTGAACCACAAAAAAGATTATAAAGGGACAGATTATCTTTTTTTCTCCTCAGTTTTCTATTTCAGATTTTGAGGACAGTGTGGCTTCTGCCAGGAGTCTTTCTCTGAAACTGTTTCTATAATGAATCTGTTGTTTTAGTGGGAACATAATGATATTCCACTGTCCCCTGTTCCTGAAGAAGTATTGTGATTTATGACAACTGGATTTTCCAGAGCATGCTGCAGTTTCTCCTGTTCTTTCAGCATTGGTAGATGTTTTTGTCACGACCTTTAACTTGCACTGCTGACAGCCTGCTGCCCCAGTAAAATAGATTATATAAATTTCCTCAGTCTTAAGTTTTTGCAGTCTAACCCCAGATGATATCCAGCAGTTTGTTTTTTCCTCTAGTAAACCCAGCTGCTGTTAAATATCTGACAAGGACAGGAAAGCTTTTGGTAGATTTGGGGGTGAAAAATGTGTCCTGCAGCACTTATTTTTAGAATTCTCAACTGTAAAGCTCTTATGTTAAAGTTCATTCTTGCCTGCTTTGAAAATGTAAGGAATATGGTAACTGTTTCTTCTGAGAAAAAAAAAACATGTGTGTGACCTAATTGTTTCCCTTTCTTAACTGGCTGGCCATTTGAAATTAGCTTGCATTTTTGCTAATTCCACTCTGGGGCTGCTGCCACTGGAGGTTTGCTTGGCTGTGTTCTGAAAACCTTCCAGAAGATGCCCAAGCTGAAATTGCGAATTCTCCTTTGGATGGAGAGCAAGTCTTTACACCATCTGCTGCAGAGGTCCATAAAGTGTGATGAGAGAGGTAAGCTGATTCAAGGAGTGTCTCACATTTCCAATCTTCCTTCTAGTTTGCCAAGGGATTTAATGATACCTTTGTAACCCCCCCCCTGCCAAAATGCAAAATAGGCACAAAATAAGCAAATGTCTAAAAAGCAGTGGTAAGGATTTTCCAAAAAGTAGAAAAGGCCCCCCCCCCAGAACAATGGGCAGTCTAATAAGTCTGACTTAACTGTAAGACTCCCTTCCCCTCTTTGCTCCCTCTTCTTGTAAGTCTGAACTTCTTTTCTCTGTTTAACAACAGATTGTTATAGGTTGATGGTCTCTTAAAGTAGGATGTCAAGGTTACAGATGGCAGTAAGGAGTTTCTCCCTCCTTTTCCAGACCAAATTCCTTTTTCCTTTGTCATTCAACATTTGCTGTCTCAGAGGTCCTCAGGAGAAGAGATTTATTCAAGAGTTCTTCTGGTACCAAAGGGAAAAAAAAACATTCATGGACACCAGATGTAGATATTTCAAATCTAAATCTTTTTGTGATGGTCTCCAAATTCAAAATGTTATCTGTTCACAACTTCTTGTCCCTTATTCCCCATTTGAGTTTTCTGGTGACCTTAGGTTTAAAAGATGCATATCATCACATTCCTATACATCCAGGTTTCAGATGCTAAAACTTTTCTGTGTCTGGATCACATTATTTCTCTGCACTTGCCTTTAGTTTGTTTTCGGAACTGTGATCAGTTGTCTGTTTTTTGTGTCAGTAAGAAAAAAGGGACAACCAATGTCAAAGCAGACTATTTCCAAGTTGGTTGTTTTATGCTATATTGCCTTTTGTTATACCCACTGCAAGGCATTTCTAGGCAGGGTCAATGCTTATACTGTCAGGGATGTGGCTTTTTGGAAACAGTTTGATTCTAGAAGTATTCTATAAGCTGCAACTTGATCCTCTGCACATACTTTTACAAAGCACTTTAATCTGCATTCCTTCTCCAAGTCTGGGGCAAGCTTTACTAGGACCATTCTCCAGGGTCTCCTGGATCCTCATCCTTCTGCCTCCAAGTCCGTCTAAGCTATAGTGGTCAGTTGTCTACCCACATAGCTAAGGCTTGCTGCAGCAGTGGTTGATCTTAATGGTAAGTGTAAGTAAGCTTACCATAACAGGAGATGTTCAGATGATCACTACTGAAGCAGCTGCTGTCATCCCAACATCTCCTTTATTTTTGGTGTGTGTGTGTGTGTGTGTGTGTGTGTGTGTGTGTGTGTGTGTGTATATATGTATATATATATATATATATATATATATATATAATAAATATGTGGGTGTGTGTATGTGTATATGTATATATATATATATATATATATATATATATATGTATGTATAGTGTTTGTGTGTGTATATGTGGTGTTTGTATGTATATGTAGATATATATATGTGTGTATAATATATATATATATATATATATATATATATATATATATATGTGTGTGTGTATATATTATATGTACACACACAGTGGATATAAAAAGCGTGCACACACCTGTTAAAATGCCAGGTTGTGATATAAAAAAAAAATTAGACCACAATAAATCATTTCAAAACTTTTCTCACCTTTAGTGTGACTTAGAGCCTGTACAATTCAGTTGAAAAACAAATCTGTTAGGGGAAAAAATATAAAAAAATAAAAAAACATACAATAAGCGGGTTGCATAAATGTGCGCACCTTTTAAACTAATACTTTGTTGAAGCACCTTTTGTTTTAATTGCCTGCCAAGGACATGACCATAGTGTCCCCCAAGCTATCCACTCTTTCGTCCCTAGCTAATTCATCGATGAGGCTGATTTCCAGTGCTATGGAAGGAGCCTCTCGAGCAGCTGGCACAGATATCACTATTCAGCGTTTCATCTAGCTGCGTCTATGCGGGGTTGCAGAGTCCCTTAAAGCACCCTTCACCAGTGCCCCATTTGGATCAACTCTCTTTGGTCCATCCATCCAAAGAGACACTTACCTGCAGCGAGCAGGAAGGGAAGACCTTGTCGGCTGTGGGAATCTTAGTTATCTGCCCCTCAGCGGTCCTTTTGTAAGACACAGAGGGACTAGAAAATTATGGTTCCAGAAGTCGCAGTCTTCCTTTCAAGAAGCTCAGGATGGAACCCTCTTCTAGAGGTCGGGGAAAGAGGATTCAATGTCAGATGCCACTCCAGAGGCACAGGGGGTCCACAAAATCAGGGCTCCATCGAACTCTTCTCTGAGAAGCCCTTCCAACACTCCTCATGTGCTGCCCAACTCTTCTGCCCTGGAGGCAGTCGGGGGTCATTTGTTGCTGCACCCTTTGGCCTGGACAAACATTACAAAAGATCACTGAGTGCTAAACATTTCCAGGGGCTATTTTATTCCCTTTTCCCAACCCCCCCCCCCACCAATCAAGAAACGTTTTTCCGATGTGCCACCCAGTCAGAGGGAGTTAGCTCAGCAACAAGGCTACCTTGATCCTCATTGCCCCTCCTGGCCTCAGCAGGTGTGGTTCCCCCTTCTATGGTCTCCTCTGAAGTTACCCCCCTTGGGTATTCGATCTCCACCCGGATCTAATTTCTTACCCCTCTCACCACCTGATCCCAAGCCTTCAGATTCTGTCTGACCATGTGGATGTTATGTAGTCCAATCTCGCCTACATTCTTACCCGTGGGTTCGGAGCCGAACCTCTGCTCCGACTTGGCCATACTCTAGCTCGAAGTATTCAATTGGCTCGTGGCTGAGGTATCCCATGCTGCACTGCTCCCTTTGCCCAGATCTCGTTTGCCTCTTGTTGCGCTCAGACATGGTCTCGCTCTTGGCTGTGGCCAAGTATAACTTTTCTTCTACTTTTTAGTAGTTTGTTGCTCCAAAATCTATTATCTGAAGTAGTTAACTTCATTTGTGCAGCAACCTATGGGATTCGGATCCGAGCCGGCAGTTTTCAACAGCTTTAGATCCGAGCTCCAAGCTCCTCCCCCTACCCATAATCCCCTGCCATCCCTGACTGAACTCAGATCTAGTTTGCCGCGGTTTACTTTAGCAGCTTGATCCCGAGTTCCAGGCGTTGTTCGTAATTTTCGTGAGAAAATTTTACTTTTCTAACCCTGTTACTTAACTTTTGGTGTGATTGTGTTTTCAGGTCCATACTTATCCCTTAGATCCATCTTAGTTTAGTTTATTTTGTCCTATTTTCTAACCTCCCCCCTCCCTTCGTGGTTCCGTCAGGGTTGTGTGTGTGTTTGGGGCCTAGTGTGTGTGTTTTTTTTCCTTTTAATATGCCTGAGGCCCCAAAGTTAGTGTTTTCGAAGTGCACCGAGTGTGGCCATAAGGTGTTCACAGCGGATGGCCGCACTCGGTGTGATGTGCCTTGGGGTTGAACACCTGTCCTCTGGTTGTACCATCTGTGCAGCGTTCAACCCCAGGGCACTCCAGGACCTAAGGTCTAAGCTGATTCTGGCGGGTCTTCTGCCCCCGGACTCTGCTTCTACCTCTGGTCCCCGATAACTCCTTCTCCGTCCCGTTTCCCGGGTTCGGAGCCGGGCAGCCTTGGAGCTGGGGATGTGTCAGTGCCGATAGTCACGGGTACTTCGGCTCCGACACTTCCCTCGAGTCTGTCGGGTCCATTCTCTTCGGATCCGAGCTCTCGGAGCCGAGGGCTGAACTTCGGATCCGGCGGTATTGGCATGGCTTCGGCTCCGTCCATGTCGGGGCATGCTGGTCCGTCGGATCCAATTGCTTCGGCGCCGGCTCCGATCCGTCTGTCGGATCCAAGGGAAGGCCTGCTCTCTGATCCCAGAGAGAGCAGCTCTCCCTCGGCATTCGATGTGGTGGAGAGGGTTCTGTCGAGGGATTCCAGGCCCCCGGCCCTTGCCACGGCTCCACCCTGCACTCCTCCTCGGTTGGGTCAGACTTCCATCTCCCGGCCCCAGGGACAGCCTGCTCTAACGTCCCAGGTAGTTCCAGTGGAACAAGTCGTTGCTGGTGAGACCTCTTCGGACAGCCCCCTCCCGAGGAGGTTTCTCACAAGCGAAGGTGCAAGAGGAGGCACCTGGACTCCCCCGAGTCCTTGACTGAGGACACGGATTTGGAGGAAGGGAAGGCTCCCAAGAACACCCCCTGAAGATGTCTCATTTGGTGACATCATGGAGATGCTCAGAATTAGGGGGGGGGTCTGCCCCAAAGCCTACCTCGGACGAATCCGTGTTCCTGGAGGCGTTTGAAGCAGGCCTGTCTACCTCTTGGGTGTCCCCTCCGGCCAACCCCCTGGTAGACTTGATTACTACCAGGGTGTGGAAGGAGCCGGACACTGGAGCCAGTCCCCAAGCGCCCGGACAAGATTCTCAGCCCACCCTCCAACAAATCCCACTGGAGCAAAGGCCCCCCTATAGATGCCATGTTGGTGGCGGTGGTCACCAAGAGGGAACTTGCTCAGGAGAGCCCCTCTGTTCATCCCCCGAGCAAGGAGTCTTGGTCGATGGACCACCTAGGGAAACGGGTGTTTAGTTTGGCTACCTTCTCTGTGAGGTCGCTGAACTACATGGCACATGTGCTACGAATGCAGCGGGACCTTATCAAAGAGTCCGCTGTGTCACCCCCCGAGTCCATGTCGGCGGAGGACAAACAATTGCAGTCCACCCGGATGGCCACTCTATGATCCACATCTGACACCTCTATGCGGCTACTGTCTCATGCCACGGAAGGAGCCGCTAGAGCCAGCGGAGCGGGCCTCGTTATGAGACGTCAGGCCTGGCTCCGGCACTGTGATTTCGTGGAACCCTTTAAGGCGTCTTTTGCTAATGCCCCCTTTGATGGTTCTGCCCTCTTCGGCAAAACCGTGCAAGATAGTTTGATCGAAAGCGAAAAGGACAGAAAGACGTTGTCTGCCGTCGGTGTCCGCTTCTCTGCTCCCCAGAGGTCCTTCTCTATGTACCAAAAGAGACAGAAGAAGATGTGGATCCGGAAGTCGCAACAGTCTCTTCCCGCTCCGGACTCCCAGCCCTTCCGCAGCAGAGGAGGGTAGGGTGGACGCCACCCTAGAGGCAGAGGGGGCCCTTGGAACTTTGGATCCAGAGAACCTTTCTCGGACCAATCCACACAACACCCCTGAGGGGTTGCCCGACTGCTCCACTCTGGAGGCAGTTGGGGGGTGTTTCTCAAAGCACCCAGCAGCTTGGGAGTACATCACAACAGACCGCTGGGTGCTTCGCATCATATCCAGAGGATATCAGATTCCCTTCTCTTGCTACCCACACAGCCTCAGATACCTCCCCGATGTACCACCCGATCAGTGGGAGGCCGCAGCAATGGAAATCCAACACTTGCTGGAAAAAAGAGCCATCCAACACGTCCCCAAAGATCAGTGCGGGTCCGGGTTTTACTCCAGGTTCTTCTTGGTGCCAAAAAAGACTGGGGACTTAAGACCAATCCTCGACCTCTCTTCCCTGAATCTGTCAGTAACCAAAGAGAAGTTCTGCATGGTCACTCTTCAATCCATTCTCCCCCTTTTACCGGAGAATGATTGGATGTGCTCGATAGACCTCAAGGATGCGTACTACCCCATTCTGATGGACAGGCGATCCAGGAGGTTCCTCCGCTTCCGGCTAGGAGCCAGTCATTACCAATTCAGGGTCCTCCCCTTTGGTCTCATCACAGCCCCCAGGGTGTTCACCAAAGTGTTAGCAGTGATAGCGGCCCACCTGAGACTCCAGGGAATTCAGGTCTTCCCGTACCTGGACGACTGGCTCCTGACCGCCCCGACAAGGCATCTACTCTGCGCAGCCAGAAACTACTTTCTTCGTCTAGCTCCCCGGCTGGGGATCACTATCAACATAGAGAAGTTGTCTCTTACTCAGACTCAGACTATAGACTTCATAGGGGCCAGATTAGACACGAACAAACTCCTAGCTTTCTTGACCTCAGACTGGCTACTGACCCTGAGGCTACACGTGCAAGCCATTCTGCAATTTCCAGCTACCCCAGCGGAATTGGTCCTGAGGGCTCTTGGCTCGATGGCGGCAACAATCAACCTATTACCAATGGCTCAGTTGAACATGAGGGTCTTACAATGGACCCTTCAGGTGCAGTGGTCCTTTCTTCACTATCCTCTGAGCCATCCCGTTCCACTCAGCAGGGCTTGGAAGAGGGCCCCTCCTATGGTGGCTCCAATCCTCAGACCTCCAGCAAGGACGCCCCTTTTCTATGACCCCTCCACTAGCCACGGTGACCACGGACGCCTCCCGCCATGGGTGGGGGGGCATTGTTCGGGCTGGACAGTCCAAGGCACGTGGGACCTCACGGAGACCTCACTGCATATCAATGTCCTAGAGATGAGGGCAGTGCTGTTAGCATTGCAAGCACTTCAGGACCTTCTTCCTGTAGGAACAATTGCGATTCAGACGGACAATATGTCAGTGGTCTGGTACATCAACAAACAGGGGGGAACCAGGTCTTACCCACTCTGCCGAGAGGCCATGAGAGGGTGGGAATGGGTGATCTCCACCAACCGCTTTCTCGTAGCAGCGCACATTCCGGGACGGTCCAACATCCTAGCGGACAAACTAAGTCGCACCATCCTGTTGCCATACGAGTGATCTCTGAATCCGAATATAGCGAAGATAGCGAATCGGATTTTCGCCAAATGGGGTCAACCCTGTTGCGAGCTCTGCCTCTCCCTTGAACACAAAATTTTACGACTACTTCGCTCTCATTTCTCCCTCCGGGGAACCCCCAAGAGACGCTCTGGTGCATGCTTGGCCTCCCGGTCTTCTTTATGCTTACCCTCCTCTTCCTTTGATGCTGAAGTTTCTTCAGAAAGCCAGTCAGTTGGGGAGCAGGATTATCCTCATTGCCCCGTTTTGGCCTTGTCAAACCTTGGTTCCCTTACCTTTGGTCTCATCTGGTGAATCCTCCTTGGATTCTGGATCCCAGTCTGGATCTAATATCCCACCCCCTAGATCTCCCAGTCCTGAACCTGGTCATTCTCAAGCTCACAGCTTGGCTGCTCCAGTTCCACTTGTAGCTAGGACTCCCGGCATCTCTTCCCCAGTTAAAACTATTCTAGTAGCAGCGCACAAGCCTTCTCCTAGAAAGATCTATAGCAGCAAATGGAAACGTTTCTCCATTTGGGCAGAACGCAAAAATTTGGGTCCTTTTACAGCTCCCTTGCCCGCTGTAATAGACTTTGTCAGGACTGTTCCATCAGGGGGCTAGCTCCTCCACAGTCAAGGTTCAACTAGCAGCTATCTCTCATTATCACGTGGGAAACAAACTGGGCCCTTTGATCACCACAAAATTATGCAAGACCTTTTTGAAGGGCACCTTTCTGCTCAGACCGCCAGTGAAGGATGTAGTCCCTCCTTCGGATTTAACGCTGGTGCTTCAGGCCTTGACAGCTCCCCTGTTTGAGCCTGCAGCTACAGTAGACCTTAAATTCTTGTCATGGAAAACGGCCTTTCTTGTCGCTATCACCTCTGTTCAAAGGGTCTCTGAACTACAGGCCCTCTATGTAAAACCCCCATACTTGACCTTTCACAAGGATAGAGTTTACCTCAGGACCAATCCCTCCTTTCTTCCCAAGGTTGCCTCTGAGTCTAATATTAACCAGTCCATCAACCTGCCGGTCTTTTTTCCTAACCACCATAACAAAGGGGAATACAAATTACACTCCTTGGATGTGCATAGACGACTTCGCTTCTACATCCACAGGACATCTGGTCATAGGAAATCCAACCAGTTGTTCGTCTCCTTTGCCAAATTTAATTTGGGTAAATGTGCGTCTAAAGTCACACTGTCTAGATGGATTTCACAGCGTATCCTTTTAGCATATGAAAGTTCGGGCAGGCCCGCACCTCAGGGAGTCCATGCCCACTCTACTCGTTCTGTGTCTACCTCTGCGGCTTTTAGAGCTGGAGTCTCTTTGGATGATATTTGCTCGGCAGCCACTTGGGCCTCATCTCATACCTTTATCAATCACTGTAAATTGGACATAGTCTCCAGAGGGAGAGCATCCTTTGGCTCTGCAGTGCTCCGGAACATCCTTCCATGAAGACCGCCCAAGACTTGGGTAGCTGGGGACTCTGTCCCATAGGTTGCTGCACAAATGAAGTTAACTACTTCAGATTAAGAAGTTATGTACTCACCATAATGTTCCATCTGAGTAGGTAAACTTCATTTGTCAGCAACCGTCCCTCCCTCCTGCTCCCTCACTTGTGAATGTCTTCATACTCAGGTCCATGGGGTTTACCCACTTAACTTGAGAATGATGTTTTTATAGCAGTCTCTGCTGTTGGGCAAACTTGATCTGAGGTCAGTCAGGGTTGGCAGGGGATTATGGGTAGGGGAAGGAGCTTGGAGCTCAGATCTAAAGCTGTTGAAAACTGCCGGCTCTGATCCGAGGTTGGATCCGAATCCCATAGTTTGCTGACAAATGAAGTTTACCTACTCAGATGGAACGTTATGGTAAGTATATAACTTCTTATTCATAGCTAGTCTCTGGTTTTTTTTTTTTTTTTTTTTATAAAACTGTTTGTGTAGCCCGTTCGTGGCTTTTTTTGTCTTGGTATCCTGTTTGTGTTCCTTCTCTTCTTACGGTCTAGGTCCGTTTCAGTTAGAGGACCTAGTCCTCTAGTTGTGTGTGTCCCAGTTTCCCTGTGTGTGCTTGTTTGGTGTTGCTCTGTCCCTTTGGGCTAGGGGCGTTTAACTTAGAGGACCTAGTCCTCCCTTGTTTTATTTGTCAGGACCGTTTAAATTAGAGGTCCTTTCCTTCCTGTGTGTTTGTTGTTCTAACGAACTTTAATTTAGAAGTGTAGTTCCCGCGATTTTTCTGTTGGTGTCTGGTTTGTCTTCCGATATTGTTTACAGTGTCATACCAATATGTCTAAGGTTATAAAAGAACACAAGCCTTCAGGCTTCAAAAAATGTGATGATTGTGGATATAAAATGTCTATTACTGACGGGCACTCTGTGTGCGTGTATTGCTTGGGGGATATCCACCTCCAAGAATCCTGTGTGTTTTGTCACGCCTTTAGCCCATGTGTTCTTCAAGAGAGGAAGAACAAACTGATTCTTAAGGGATTATTGAAACCCTCCTTCGAAGAAGACTTGGAGAGGGCTTCCAGTTCTAAGTTCTCTCCCTCTAAAACAAAGAAGAGCTCTAAATAAAAAAAACTATCTCCGGCTCCTTCAGTTTTATCGGAGCCGCCAGAGAAAGTTGCCAAGTCTACTTTAGATTCCTCGGTTCCATTGGCTTCTGGGCCAAAGGAAGTGGGTGAATTGACCAAGTCAACATCGGCTGCCAGTCTCTCGGAGCCAGTGACTGAGATACTTGTTTGGAGCCGGTCTCCAGTTACTAGATCGGTTTCTCCTTCTCGTAGGTCTCCTTCTGTAGGGAGGTCCAGATCTCCAACCTTATCCTCTAGGTTTTCCCGGACTCGGACGATGATGTCAATAGAGTGGTACAGAGACTGCTCCAATCACCTGTGTTGACCATATTGTTTTCGGCTCCAGCCCAATCGGTCCTGGAGCCAGTCACCCATCCATCCTTGTATGTTCCTCTTCCGAGCCTTTCTCTGCCTTCATAGCCAGAGTTGTCGGTTCCATCTGATGCCTTTAGGTAGACTCCAGTAGCCCATCCTGGCTTCTCGTTTCCGATCTCTGCTCCGACCCAGTTGGCTCCGTCTGCGGCGTCCGGGGCTCCTAGTTCCCTCAGTTGGACCTGAGGTAGAGTGCTCGGGTCGCTCTTCGGCTCCTAGCCTCCTGCTCGGTGCTTCGGCATAGGTGAGCTTGGGCCCTGCCTCAGCTTCAGACTATATCCCTTCTGCCCTGAGGGCTTCAACGGTTGGTCATTCTTCAGAGCCGGGGGATCAGCTTTCAAGGTCATGCAGAGCGTGCTGGCCAGGTCTTCAGCTGCATCTGGCACTGACACACTACCCCCTCCATCAGTTTCTTATTACCCACTGTCCTTGGACAGCGGAGACCCAAGGCCTCCGGATACCTCCATGAGTGGTCCCCATGTTTCTGAGGTCCCCCCAGAACGTTTGCCTGAGGAGCCTCCCAGAAAAAGTGTGTGCAAGAGGAAGCACATAAGACTCCCAGGCTGAGTCTATCACTTCGGACACCGACCTTGAGGAGTCAGAGAGATCCCCCAAGTCATCCTCTGAAGATCTCTCTTTCTCAGATATCCTGGAGATCTTGAAGGAGAGAGGCGACTGGCCCTCCAAATCTCCCTCTGAGGAGGAGTCGGTGTTCCTGAAGGCCTCCACCTCTTGGGTTTCTCCCCTGTTCAATGAACTCCTGGATCTTGTTTGTCAAAGGGTGTGGGAAACCCCTGACACTGTGGAACCAGTCCCCAGGAGACCCAACAAGTTTCTGTCCGCCCCCGCTGACGAGGAATTTCTCACAAAGGACGTTCCAGTAGATGCCATGGTGGTGGCGGCAGCCGCCAAGAAGGAACTGGCTGAGACGTCATCTACCGTCCATTCCCCTAACAAGGAGTCTAGGACCATGGACCGGTATGGGAAGCGTATGTTTTCTTCAGCAGCCTTTACTCTGCGGTCGCTGAACTATTTGTCACATTTTACACTGCTCCAAAGAGATCTCCTAAAAGAGCTTGGAGAGTCTCTGCAGGGTAACTATTCTGATGCAGTGGCTCAGAAGGACAGTGCCCGGATGTCTACCCCAAGTTCCATTGCTAACTCCTCCAAGAGGCTGATCTCACATGCAGCCAACTGAGTGAGTAGGACAGCGTGTTCCGGAGTCTCTCTTAGGAGGCACTCTTGGATGCGCCTGTGTAATTTCGCGGAGACCTTCAAGTCTACGTTCACCAACGCCCCATTTGACGGTTCATCGTTCGGAACCAAGGTGAAGGATACTCTCACTAGGTGCGAGCAGGAAGGAAAAACCCTGTCTGCCATGAGAGTTGGTTTTTCCATGCCTTGTAGACCTTATCCCAAGGGCCGGAACAGTGGGAAGATGTGGTTCAGAAATCCGCAGAGGTTTTTTTCAACGTAATTGCTGACAGGTTGAGCAGAGCTATTCTGATGCCTTACGAGTGTTCCCTGAACCAGCAGGTTGCTGAGCAGATTTTCCACAGATGGGGGTCAGCCTTGCTGCGACCTATTTGCCAGTTCCCTCAATACCAAGTATAGCAGCTACTTCACCCTTATCCTCCCTCAGGGGGAGACGCCCAGGGACACACTAGTTCATGATTGGCCCTCCGGTCTACTTTATGCCTTCCCACCTATTCCTCTGATAGTAAAGGTCATTCAGAAAGCACACTTTTTGTGAAGCAGAATGATTCTGATTGCTCCACACTGGCCTCATCAAATTTGGTTCCCCTTTCTCCATCCCTATCTCATGGATGACCCCTGGATTCTGGACCCACAGCCAGACCTATTGACTCGTATGTCAGGGCAGTTCCATCCCTCTCTTCAGACCCTCCAGTTGACAGCTTGGCTACTCCAGTTCCATCACTAGTCAGGCTTCATCATTTTTCTCTGGAAGTAGTTCATGTTTTGTCGTCTTCCCATAAGCCTTCGACTAGGAAGATTTATTCCAATAAATGGAAAAGATTCTCCATCTGGGCTCATGAAAGGCAGATTGACCCTTACACCGCACCAGTTTCATCAGTTCTGGAGTTTCTCTCCATGCTTTTCAGTCAGGGGTCAGCTGCTGCAACCATTAAAGTTCAGTTAGCGGCTATCTCCACCTTTCATGTTGCTAATGAACCCAGTCTAATGGCGCATAGACTTTGTAAGGCACACTTAAAGGGCATTATGCTGCTTCGACCTCCAGTCTTTGATCCCATAATGCCATGGGACCTCAATTTTCTGCTACAGTGTCTCACTTTGAACCTGCAGCTACTTGTGACTTGAAATATTTGTCATGGAAGACAATCTTTTTGGTAACCATGACTTCAGCTAGGTGAGTCTCTGAGCTCCAAGCTTTGTCAGTTAGACCTCCTTACTTGGTATTTCACAAGGATAGGGTTTCTCTCAGACCAAATCCTTCCTTTATGCCAAAGGTTGCTTAGGTTATTAACCTAGGTTATTATCTGTATTTTTCCCAGAATTTTCTAATAAGGCAGAATTTAAATTCCACCAGCTGGATGTTCATAGACAATTGCGTTTCTATTTACATAGAACGAAGGATCTTAGGAAATCAGATCAGCTATTTGTCTCGATTTCAGACAGTAAACTTGGGTCTCCTGTTTCTAAAGTAACCCTATCCAGATGGATCTCTAGTTGTATTTCCTTCATTTCTTCCTCAAGTGGTAAGGAATTACCTTTTAAGGTGAAGGCTCAATGTTAAGTTGTCATTCTCGCCTTCATTCTTGCTGGATGGGTTCGGAGCCGATCCTCTGTTCCGACTCTGCCTATACTATAGCTCGAGAGCTATTTTTACCGGCTCGAGGCAGCCCTATATCCCACAATACCATGCGCTAACTCCCCAGATCTCGTTTGCCGCTTCGCTGCGAGGTAGTCCGTTTTTACCGGCTCTGGTCAGTAAGTGCTTTTTCAGATATATATTCAGTCTCAGTAGTTTTTTTCCAGTTAGTTACCCTTCTTTAGGTCCCTTCTAACTGCCTTACCCTTTTTGGTAGCCCTTTTTCCCTTTTTTTAGTTAGTTTTTTATCTTGGGCCTACGGGCATTTCCTTAGTTTTCCCCCACCCTTTCAGGGTGTGTGTGGGTTTTTAGTCAGTTCTCCTTAACTTAAATAAGTGTGTGTGTGTGGACTGACTGTGTTCCTTTTTATTTTTTGTCAGGATGTCAAAGGACCCTAAGGTTTCGGGATTCAAGAAGTGTGACTCGTGCTGTCAGAAAATGTCTCTGACAGACGGTCACACTTCTTGTGTCTATTGCTTGGGGCCTTTACACCTGCAGGACTCTTGTTCCATTTGTCACGGATTTAGAGTCCTGCAGAAAAGGCGTAACAAGCACATCCTAAGGGGCTTGTTAAAGCCTGATGACTCCCCGTCCAAGTCTAGCTCAGGGAAGTCATCAAAAACCGCCAAACCCTCGGCTCCAGCTTCTGAGCTGAGGGCTGGTGTTATCGAGACGGCTCCGACCTCGGTTTCGGCTGGCGCTGAGGCGAGCAAAATGGTTTCCGCTCCGAAACCATCATCGGAGACGACCCCAGCGCGCAAGCGCTCTAGGTCCCCTTTGCTAGAGTCCGTCAGATCGACTCCGAGGTCCCCTCTTATCGGAGCGGAGTCATAGGACTCATTCATCGAGGTCATCCAGGCTCTCCGACCATGACATCGAGAGGGTGGTCAGTAGATTCTTAAAATCGCAGGTGCTGGCCCAAATGCTCCAGAGCTCATCTCACCCGACTGTGGCTCCTTCGATACAGCTATCCATTCCTCCTCCAATTCATCTCTCGAGCTCGGAGCCCGAGTTTGTCGGAACCGTGACCTTGCCCACGTCGGAGCTGATACTTCCTTCTTTGGCTCCGGTGTCGTCGGCTCTGACCTCTTCATTGGTTCCATCCGTGGAGAGGTCTGGGTGCCGAGACTCAATTGTCGGCTCCGGGGGAGGGGGGGGTGGCATCGGACCCTTGTCCGACCCCGCTCTCCCTCTCGGAGCTTCGTCTCTGGTTAGTTCGGCCCCGACATCATTCTCGGAGCCTTCTCTGTCTGTTCCGGGGGCGGTTCCGGTCTCTTCGGAGCCGGTGCTACGTTGGTATCTGATAGGGGAGCCTTCGAGGTGATGAGGAGTGTGCTGGACCCAGTGTCCACTCCAAGGTTAAGTTCTGCGGCTCCTCCCTCTATAGTGCTTGTGCACCTGACAGCAGAGATCCAAAGCGTGGGGTACCCACCTTGGGTGTCTCCTCCTCTTTCGAGGGCTCCCCTGAAGTTTCAGGGGAACCCCCTAGGAAAAGAAAGTGCAAGAGGAAGCACAGAGACTCCCCAGAGTCTGTCATGTCGGGCACTGACTTGGATGAGTTGGAAGGTTCCCCCAGATCCCCCTCTGAGGATGTCAACTTTTCAGACATCCTGGAAATCCTAAGACAGAGGGGAAATTGGTCCACTCTCAAACCTTCCGAGGACAAGTCGGTTTACCTTGATGCCTTTGGATCTCGCCCTTCCACCTCCTGGGTGTCTCCCCCTTTCGACCCACTAATGGAGGTAATGGCTAGAATGGCATGGGCAGCGCCTGATTCAATGGAACCTACCGCTAGGAGGCCTTCTAAATTTATTTCTGCACCAGATGACAAATCCTTTCTCACCGAAGGTGTTTCAGTTGATGCTATGGTGGTAGCAGCAGCCACTAAGAAGGAATTGGCTGATCCTTCTGTATCTGTTTATCATCCTAACAGAGTCCAGGACCATGGACAGGTACGGCAAGCGGACCTTTTCTTCAGCGACCTTTTCTGTGCGATCGCTGAACTATTTGTCATTTCACCCGCCTTCAGAGAGACTTGCTCAAAGAGCTGGGTGAAACGGTACAGGATCCTTCTGCTGCGGGGTTTAAGGACAAAATAGACTCTCAGCTGGCTACCCTGAACTCCATTGTTAACCCCTCCATGCGGCTTATCTCTTATGCAGCCGATTTAGTGAGTAGGGCCACTGGCACAGGCGTTGCGTTGAGACGTCATGCTTGGATGCGACTCTGTAACTTTGCCGATCCCTTCAAGGCATCCTTCGCCAACACCCCTTTTGACAGTTCGGAATTGTTGGGACCTCAGGTGAAGAATACCCTCACCAGATGCGAGCAAGATGGTAAGACTCTCTCTGCCGTGGGAGTCCGTTTTTCCACTCCTTCTAGACCTTATCCTAAGGGACAGAAGGGAGGAAAGATGTGGTTCCGCAAACCTCAGGGAGTTGCACCTGCCGCACGTGGTGAATTTCCCCCTAGAGGCAGAGGGTGAAATAATAACAGACGCCACCCCAGGTGCAGAGGGGGTCCTCAGAACCAGGGCTCTAGGGAATCTTTTCCTGACCAACCCTTTCAGCATCCCTGAGAAGCTGCCCGACTGTCCGCCTTTGGAGGCAGTCTGGGGAAGATTATCTCTGTACCCGGAGGCCTGGTAATCCCTCTCCCAAGACACATGGGTACAGAAGATCATATCCGAGGGTTACAAAATCCCTTTTACTTTCCCTCCGGTACAACCGCCAAAACCCCTACCAGACGTACCACCCGCACAAAGGGATCAGGCTCAGCTAGAAATAAAAAAGTTGTTAGAAAAAAGAGTTATCCAGGTAGTCCCAGCAGATCAGCTAGGATCCGGAATTTACTCCAGGTTCTTTTTGGTACCAAAAAAGACAGGAGAATGGAGACCCATTTTGGACCTCAGCAGGTTAAACAACTCTGTACTAAAGACAAAATTTCGGATGGTAACACTGCAGTCTATTCTACCCTTTTTGGGCAGAGACAGCTGGATGTGCTCGTTAGACCTCCAGGACGAGTACTACCATATAAAGATGCACAGACGCTCCAGGAGGTTTCTCCGCTTCCGGCTGGGAGTCGGTCATTTTCAATTCAGTGCCCTGCCCTTTGGTCTCACCACAGCCCCCCGGGTGTTCACCAAATGTTTGGCAGTGGTCACGGCTCACCTGAGACAGAAAGGATACCAGGTGTTTCCATACTTAGACGACTGGCTCATTTCCGCTACCACCAAACAGGATCTCATAATGGCCAGGGATTACACTATTCAGCTTTGCAACAGTCTGGGTATTTCTATAAATTTTGCAAAGTCTTCCTTGTCGCCTTGTCAATGTATAAACTTTATAGGCGCCGTATTAAACTCCACAGAAATGTCTGCAACATTACCACCTCAGAGAGCGACAGATATAAGGCGGAATGTTCAGCCCCTGTTTCAGCCCAACAAAGTCCAGGTCAAGCTAGTATTGAAAGTGTTGGGCCTCATGGCGGCGGCGATTCTTCTACTTCCATTAGCCCGCTTCCACATGAGGCTCCTTCAGTGGATGCTGTTTTCTCAGTGGTCCTTTCAACAGCTACCAATGACCCACAACATTTTGATAACCCCATCTTGCAAGAAACATCTCTCCTGGTGGATGGTTTTCCCTCACTTTTTCAGGGCAGACCCTTTGTTCTCCCCCCTCCTGTTGCCACTGCCATAACGGATGCCTCCCTGATCGGGTCATTATCAGGGCAGGACAGTCCAGGGCACTTGGCAACAGTCAGAATGCCACCTGCACATAAATGTCCTGGAGATGAGGGCGGTGCTTTTGACGTTGCAAGCCCTTCAGAGCTCTCTTCCCACGGGGACTATAGCAATTCAAACGGACAATATGTCCGTGGTGTGGTACATAAACAAGCAGGGCGGAACAAGGTCCTATCCCCTCTGTCGAGAAGCACTCGGACTTTGGCAATGGACAATTTCATCTCAACGGTTTCTGATAATGCACATCCCCGGGAAGTCCAACGTCATAGCAGACAGATTGAGCAGAACTATCCTCATGCCTCACGAGTGGTCTCTAAATCAAGCGGTAGCAGACGGAATTTTTCAGAAGTGGGGCCAGCCTTGCTGCGACCTTTTCGCAACTCCCCAAAACAGCAAGTGCCTCGACTTCACACTTTTTCCTCTGCCAGGCCAACCCCTCAGAGACGCTTTTGTTCACGTTTGGCCCCAGGGTCTTCTTTATGCCTTTCCTCCTTTTCCGTTGATCCCGCAATTAATTCAGAAAGCAACCGCATTGAGATCCAAAATGATCCTCATTGCCCCGTTTTGGCCTCGACAAGTTTGGTCCCCGTTCCTGCACAAATACCTACTGGAACAGCCTTGGCATCTGGAACTCCTTCCGGATCTGTGAATCCACCTCACGGACAAGCTGCATCAGTCTCTACATTCCATCAACCTCACAGCTTGGTTGCTCCACTTCCAGCCATAGCCAGGCTTCCCCTTATTTCTCCTCCTGTTCGTGATATCATTCTGGCCTCCCATAAGTCCAATACTAGGAAGACTTATGCGAGTAAATGGAAGTGTTTTTCACACTGGGCACAAACTAGGTCCTTAGATCCTTTCCATGCACCCATTCATGAGGTTCTGAACTTTCTGGCGGAGCTTTTTCATTCTGGGTCATCATCGGCCACTATCAGGGTACAATTAGCGGCCATTGCTAATTTTCATGTTGGACTCTCAGAAGCAAATATTATGTCCCACAAACTCTGTAAAGCCTTTCTCAAGGGCATCATTTTGCTCAGACCTCCAGTTAAAGATCCACCCCCACAATGGGATTTGAATTTAGTTCTAACTTCACTAATTCTGCCCCATTTTGAACCTGCAGCTTCTTGCTCCCTCAAACTTCTTTCTTGGAAAACGCTGTTTTTAGTAGCTGTAACATCTGCCAGAAGGGTATCGGAACTTCAAGCCTTGTCTGTCTGTCCTCCTTATTTGCTTTTTCATAAAGACAGGGTAACTCTCAGAACAAACCCTTCCTTTCTACCAAAAGTGTTATCGGAAGCAAATCTAAACTACTCCATTGATTTACCTGTCTTTTTCCCAGACTATACCAACAGGGCTGAACAAAAATTACATTCATTTAGATGTTCATCGCCAATTACGGTATTACCTAGACAGGACAAAACAATTCAGAAAGTCAGACCAGCTCTTTCTGTCTTATGCTGCAGGCAAGAAAGGGCTTCCGGTATCGAAAGTTACTCTTTCCAGATGGCTGACATCTATTATTACCTTGGTCTATGAGTTGAGACACAGGCAACTTCCCTCTAGGCCTAAGGCTCATTCAACCAGGGCCCTATCAACTTCAACGGCGTTTCAAGCAAGGTTACCACTAGATGCCATTTGTGCAGCAGCTACATGGGCTTCCAAACATACCTTTATTGCCCATTACAAGCTTGATTTAGCCTCCAGAAATAGAGCTGATTTTGGTTCCACTGTACTCAGGAGTCTGTTTAATTGAGCCACCCAGGACTTAAGATGCTAGGGGCGCTGTCCCATCCAGCAAGAATGAAGGCGAGAATGACAACTTAACATTAAAAAGTTATGTCTTACCATAACCTTCCATGTTAGTTGTCTTCTTCTCTCCTTCTTTCTTGCGTCCCTCCCTCCTGCCCCCTATCCTGGATAGACTCGAGGTTCTGAGTCCTTCCATTTCTGGAGATACAATATGTTGCGTCTTTTTCCTTGTATCCTTAGTGTTACTAGCAGGTAATCTATTCTCATAAAAGAGGATTATAATATTATTATTATAATATTATTGTTTATACTATGTCTTTGCTTCCAAATGAGATCTGGGGAGTTAGCGCATGGTATTGTGGGATATAGGGCTGCATCGAGCCGGTAAAAATAGCTCTCGAGCTATAGTGTAGGCCGAGTCAGAGCAGAGGATCAGCTCCGAACCCATCCAGCAAGAAAGAAGGCGAGAAGAAGACAACTAACATGGAACGTTATAGTAAGACATAACTTCTTATTATACTCTATCAATGTCTGCCTCTACAGCATTTCAGGCCAGGATGTCTATGGATAATATTTGTGCTGTGGCTACATGGGCATCTCCTCACACCTTTATCAGTCACTACAAATTGGATTTGATGTCCAGAGGCAGCTCTTCCTTTGGTTCCACAGTGCTCGGGAGTATTTTCCACTGAGCCACCCAAGGTTCAGGTGCTGGGGACACTGTCCCACGGGTAAGAATGTAGGCGAGAATTGGACTACATAACATCAAGAAGTTATGTACTCACCATAACGTTCGATGTATATAGTCCATCTCGCCTCACATTCGTACTTACCCTCCCGCCTTCCCCCTCCTGGAGGGCCTAGAGGTTAGTTCTGTTTTAGTACTTTTGTTGTTGGGCTGATTCTTCCTCTCTGTGTTGTGTGTGTGAGGTGTTATTGCCTGAGCTTGCAGCAAACAAGATCTGGGGAAAGGGAGCAGTGCAGCATGGTATACCTCTTAGCCTCGAGCCAATTGAAGACTTCGCGCTAGAGTATGGCAGAGTCGGAGCCGAGGTTCGGCTGCAAACTCACGGGTAAGAATGTGAGGCGAGATGGACTACATACATCGAACGCTACGGTGAGCATATAACTTCTTGTTAATACATTTTGTATTGAATGTTCACAATTACATTTCTGTCTTCACAGATCAGTGAAATCTAGACAGTTGGATCAATTATTTGAATCCTTTTCGAAAACTAGATTGAGGCATCCAGTTATCAGTGATGTTATCAAAATGGATAACAGATTGCATCTCCTTTGTTTAGAACAAATTTGGTATGGCCTTGCCAAAGCCTTTTAGAGCCCTTTCAACTAGGTCCATGACAAGTTCATCAGTTTTTTTTTATCCAGGTCTTCTATGGACGGAATTTGTGTGGCTGCAGCTTGGGCTAATCCTCATACCTGTGTTGCTCATTACAAGTTTTTTGTGAGATCTAGAAGTGCAACCTTTGGCTCAGCAGTACTCAGGAATATCCTTCCTTAGACTCCACCTGGGATTCAGGTAGCTGGGAACTCTGTCCTATATGTTAAGGAATTAATGAAAATTGACAACAATCAGATAAATTATGTTCTCACCATAATGTTCCATCTGTGTTGTCCAGTTTCATTCTTCCTAAACTCCCCTCCCTCTAGCCCTCTACACTTTTTTTTCTCTTTATGAACGTCTGGAAGAATGGGAGGTTAGTGTAGGGACTATAGATGTTCGTGTTTCACTGTTGCAGTCATCAACTGTGGGTTATCCCTGCTGTGGTTGCCCTCGGCCCAAATACCAGAGTCTGTTTTTCTGCATCGGCTGCTGACTCTCTTGCTGTCTGATGTCAGGTCGTCAGTGTTATAAAGGAAGGCAGCCGACGCCATTACACCAATCTTTCTTGTCGTGGAGCCTGGAGCCCGTAGCAGAAGCAGTTCGCAAGCGTGTCATTCGGTCGTTACCGGAGTTTGAATTACAGCTGAAAATGTCTAAAGCTAAGTACCCCATTGGGGATCCTTTTTTCTTGCACTAACCGATGTCTGAAAAAGTTAATTGTCTCGCCTGTGGAAAGCAAATACCACACCGAGACTTCCATTCATACTGCATCACTTGTTTAGGCCCAGACCACGACGTCCCCCTTTGCTGGTTCTGTGCCCTCTTTAACTTGAGAACCATTCGTCGTAGAGCTCTTATTGTAGCCAGGTATTTTCGTATTCCGTCTTCGCATTCAGAAATGGCATCCATCAGTGAACAATCAATAGACATTCCGAAAAAAAAATGTGAGGATAAAGATAGAAACAGACCACATAAGGCTGAGCCTTCCAACAACTTTACCGGTAAGCAGGTAGTCAGTTCTCCGGAATTCAGTGAGGTGTCTTTGCAGCCCCTGATTCCCAATTCAATACCTTCACAGGCCTCTACTGAGACCCTTTCGGAGTCCAGTATGCAGAAGAAATCTTTGTTGTCTTCCGAGCCTTTGGTTGTCTCTGCCTTGGTTAGGTCCAGAGCCGCGATGCAGGCACCGACTTCCGAGGAGGTTTTTCGCACTGCCAAATTTAGACAAAAAATTATGTCTTCTCCGATTACGGTTTCAGATTGATGGATACTCTTAGGGCTAGAGGCAAGGCCACCCCTAGGAAAACTACCTCTAGCCACCATCTCCTGCTCCACCACCTCAAGCTTAAATGCTTAAAATGGCGGAGGATCTTATCACCCTTCTCAGTGGTAGTCAAGCCACACCTTCTGAAAGAAAGAGAGACCTTTCTCCTGAAATACTGACAGAAAAGGATTCTGAGGAGTGTAATTCAGATTTTGAAGAGGAACAACTATCTTTGACTGCGTGTGAGGATTCAGATGCAGAGGAGTTAATTCCTTCTGCCTCCCCACCAGAAGATCTTTCCTTTGGGAAAACCCTTCATACCGTCAGGGAACATTTCCATCTGGAATCCCAGGACTTCCCTCTGTCTAAGAAAAGACTTAAGAGAGTTTCTAGACCTGCCCCAGCACAGACCCTTGGCCATCCCTCCAATCTTAGAGGTGGTTGAGGATGTCTTCCATGAATCCAGCTTAACTCCTAACCCCCCCCCCCCAACACACACACACACACACACACACACACACACACACACACACACACACACACACACACACACACACACACCTTCTCCCAGAAAACCTGGCAATTATTAGAGTACCGGATTCTCACAAATACCTGTACAGAAATCCTGCTGCAGACCTGGAGGTCATTACACAGGGACCAAAAGGAGCTAAGCCTAGTTCTGCAAAGAATCCTATTCCTTCTGACAAGGACTCCAGAGCTTGGGACAGATGGGGTAAAAAAGTATATACCTCTGCAACCTTAGCTATCAGAGCACTCAACTTCAGTTCCACATGTTAAAATATCAACAACACACTTTGTAACTATTAAAACAAAAGATTTCAACCTTTCTTGACTGTGCCAGTTCGAAAGAGTTAGATTTACTGCGCTGTACTTGTCAAGTGGCTAAACACTCATTACACTGTGGGTATGACTCCCTAGAAGCCTCAAGCAGGGCAGCAGTGTTAGGATCTGTCATTAGGAGACATGCATGGTTGAAGGAACAATCTCTCCCTGATCATGTCAGATCTAAATTACTTGATGCACCCTTGAATAAGGACTGCTTGTTTGGAGTAAAAGCAGAAGAGGTGCTTAAGATGGAAGACAAAGCAAAATCTATGCAAACAGTAAAAGGTTTCCTTCAGGTACAGCCTACTAGGTTCAGCAGAAATTTTCCCTCAAAACGCTGGCCCTTTCTTGCACCTAGCAGACAGGGGCAAGGTAAGCCCCACAGGGACAGCCCACCCAGACTCCTATCATAGGGACAGCAGAGAACCAAGCAGTGCGACCACTTCCACTCCAACAGCAGAGAGTTCTAAGCCATCCCTCTATGGCAAAAACTCTCAATGACTCCCTGTCTCCCCTCTGTCCTCTTTTCACTCAGCAAAAACTAGGAGGAAGGCCCTCCATCTGCAAAGAAAATTGGCTTTCTGTAACAAAGGACCAATGGGTCTTAAAGATCATTTTTCAGGGATACAAATTCTCCTTCAACAAACTCCCAGTTCCAAGAGCGTACCCAGACTTCCTTCCAAATCAGTGGGCAGAGGCATTGAAACAAGTCCAAACTCTCTTATCCTAAGGGACAGTAGAACCTGTTTACTCATATAAAACAGGCAAAGGCTTTTATTTCAGACTATTCCATGTTCCCAGAAAAGAGGGCACTCTGCGCCCCATCCTGGAATCTATCCATTCTTAACACCTTCCTGGTGGTCCCCAAATTAAAAAATGCTAACTTTGCAGCAGCTGCTGCCTGTGCTGGCAAAAAATGCCTGGTTAGTTACCCTAGATCTAAAAGATGGCTACCTCCACATCCTCATGAGGGAATCCTGCAGGAAATTCCTTCGCCTCAGAGCAGGCTGACAGCACTTTAAGGTCTCTGCGCTACCCTTTGGCTTATCTACTGTGCTCCCAGGGTATTCACCAAATGCTTAGCCCTGACCATAGCCTTTTACAGACAGAAAAATATGCAAATATACCCTTATCTGGTTGACTGCCTCATTCAGACAGATTGCAAAGAAAAGCTACTCAAGGAACCTCCTCTTTGTCAAAACCCTCCTAACCTCCTTAGGGTACACCATCAACGAGAAGAAATCAAGGCAAACACCCTCCAGGAAGATCATTTTCTTGGGAGCACTGCTGGACACAGCATTCCAAATGGCCTTCCTATCCCCAGTTACCCAGCTGGCTTCTAGAAGTCACCTCACTGTGAGGAAGTTCCTGTAAGCCTTGGGGTACATGACATCTTGCATCCTTCTAATTCCACTGGCCAGGCTTCACATGAGGAAACTTCAGTGGTACCTAAAGAACCTTTGCTGTCAGCACTGTCAACCTCTAGAGATCTCTCTACCTCTGATCTCCTGTATAAGGGCCGAGTTTCTCTGGTGGGCAGGGGCCTGTGCCCAGAACAGGGGTCTTTCCTTCATCATTGCCACCGATGCCTCGGACATAGCTTGGGGCGCTCACCTTGAAGGCAGGTGCACCCAAAGTCTTTGGGATGCCCGGCACCTTCCCTTACACATCAGCCAGAAGGAAATGATGGCAGTACAAAAGGCTCTGACATCCTTCAAACCTCATCTCAAGCCAGGGGTACTCCTGATCAAAACAGACACCTCTGTAATTTGGTACATTAACAAACAGGGAGGGGAACCAATCTTGCCATCTGTGCAGGCTAGCCATAAACCACTGGCTGGCCGCCTCTTCCATGGGACTACACCTGATAACCCAATACCTACCAGGGGTCAACAACACCCTGGCAGACCACTTAAGCAGAAACTTACTAGACCCCCATGAATGGCAGCTCCACAGAAAAATCTTTTTACCAGTCACTCAGGAGTGGGGGACTCCGGAGGTGGATCTCTTTGCTTCACATCTCAACCATCAGCTGAAAAAATTCTGTACCAGGGAGTATCACCACATGGCATGGAAGATGGATGCCTTGCCCTTCCCCTGGAACATCCTCTTTGTGTACGCATTCCCTCCTCTGCCTCTGTACTGATCAAAATGAGGGAGGAGAGACCAAAGTCCATCCTCATTGGTCCAGATTGGCCCAGACAACATTGGTACACCTTACTAGGCAGCCTGACCTTACAGCCTGCCAGGCACCCCTGATCTCAGACCTCTTAACTCATGTGTGTGTGTATGGGGGGGGGGGTGCTTCATCCAGACTTGCAGACTCTCAAACTATCAGTATGGATAATACTCTAAAGCAAAACAAGGGGCCCATGTTAAGCAAACTGGTCCTAGAGATTATCACAGAGGCCGGAAGGCCCAGCACCAGAAAATCTTATGCAGGAAAATGGAAAAGATTCTGCTCCTGGAGCCAGTTCAGAGGAGCAGTACCTCACAACCTTCCATCCATCCTATCTTGGACTACCTAGTGGAGTTATTTAATAGTATCCTCTCTTTCTCCTCTATTAGAATCCACACCTTAGCCATTTTAGCTCTTTTTGATACAGAACAGCCCCTGTTCTCCAGTCCTTTGATTAAACAATTCCTCAGAGGGGCTTCTAATATTAGACCTCCCAGAACGTTACCCACTCCAGCCTGGGACCTGAATTATGTTTTGGAATAACTAACTTTACCACCCTTCAAACCTGCTGCTTCAGCAGAACTAAGATGCCTTTCCTGGAAGACTGCTTTTATCCTAGCTATCACCTCAGCCAAAAGGGTTTCAGAACTTCAGGCACTGATGGCCATTGAGGCCTTCATGTTCTTCCTTGCAAACAGGGTGTCTCTGAGGACTAATCTCTCCCTTATGCCCAAGGTGGTATCTAATGTAACTTCAGCCAGGCCATACATCTACCCACCTTCTTTCCTAACTCTCAAAACAAGGGGGAAAGAATTCTGCACTCACTAGATGTGCACAGACAGGTGAACTACTATCTGAACTGTACTAAAACCTTCAAGAAAACAGACCAACTTCTTGTCAGCTTTGCCCCAGGGGCAGAGGAGAAGCCCATTTCCAAACAAACCATTTCCAAATGGATATCACACTATCCGTTTCTGCTACAGATTGCATGGGAACCCCCCCCCCCCCCAAGGCTATTCTAACCCATTCCACTAGGGCAGCCTCCTTCCACACCATTCCTCAGAGGAGTTTCCACCAAGGGACATCCTGGAAGCTGTCACCTGGTTGTCTGTCCGTACCTTTACTAAGCATTACCACCTTACCTCTATTTTCTAAGGCTAGGGCAGGGTTTGCCTCTGCAAGGCAAGCTGACCCATTCCTAGGTCTCTTACTAATCCTACCACCCCTCTCCTCAGCTTTGGGAATCCTCCCACAGGTGATGACTGCAACAGTGAAACATGAAGAACATTGTACAGTTGTGTACACTTAGATGTTCGAGTGTATTCACTGTTGCAGTCCTGGGTTGCCACCCTCCTTCCCCCTTGTGTGTTTTCTTTCTTTGGGGAGACATAAGTTTCTAATGCTGGCTTTTAGCCACCAAGACCGCTTTATCATATTTACTTGGGCCTCTGACTGGTTAGGGCAAGAAAAACTGATGTAATGGCGTCGGCTGCTTTCCTTTATAGCACTGACAACCTGACGGGCAACAAGCATCAGCTACTGACGCAGAAAAACATCAACTCTGGTATTCGGGCCGGCCGAGGGCTTCCACAGCAGGGATAAACCCACAGGTGATGACTGCAACAGTGAATACACTCTAATATCTACATTTATAGTAAGTGTACACAACTGTACTTTCCTTCTGTTTGATCTCCAGATAGTGACTTTCCATTTTAAAGCTATAAATTCATTGCTTTGTACAATAAAAAGCAGCAAGCAAGATCTGGGAAAAGGGGGAGGGGTGACTACTGCATTGTGAGTAAAGGAGTAGCTCGAGAGTTTGCAACATCTACAAGTTGTAAAAGAATGGCCATGTCAGATCCGAGGATTGGATCCAAACCCATAATTTGAGGAAGAATGAAAATGGGCAACACAGATGGAACGTTATGGTGAGTACATAACTTTTTTCATCCCCTTCTCTCCTAAAATGTAAGCAGTGTCTAAAGTATCCTTGTCCAGTTGGCTGTCACATTGCATTTCCTTTGTCTGTACTTCATAGAAGAAGTATTTGCCATCCAAACCATAAGCTCATTCTCTACATGGTCACTAGTTGTTTATACAGCCTTTTATAGAAATTTAGTTGTCAGTGAGGTTTGTTGTGCAGCAGCTTGGTCTAAGTTGGATACCTTTTCCAGACACTGGGGATGTCTCATCAGACAGGCTAGAATGAAAGGATCTGTTATAAGTACACAACTATCATCCTAGTCTATCTGATGTGACATCCCCTCTCCACATCCCTTCCAAGTTGTAATTTTCCTGAGGTGCTGGCAGACCATCCAAAAGTTTTTCTACTCATCTCTCCTATATTCCTCTGAGTCATGGCCTAGCTCAATTTGAGGAATCTAAGGAAAGTTAGTACCCAGAGAATGATAGGATGGAAAGATGTTAAAGGAGCTTGAGTTTAGGGCACTAGCAGAGCTGGATCGAGTCTGACAAGCAGCTCAGTACTTATCAGTCATATTATATAGTTATTACAGTGTCTTATTTACAGATAAATAAGTCATAAAATACCAGCATTTGCAGGCAGAAACAAGGGCAATGTGAAAGGATACCCAGACAGTTCCAATAGTAGTAGGAACAATGGGTCTCGTAAAGAATTTGTTGTAGTTATTTAGATATGATACCAATGCATGAAACTCCATATGAATTATAGGAGGAGTCATTTCTGGACACATTGCAGGTGCTGCGAAGAGCACTTTTGGCTGTCAAAGATTAAAACCGTGGTAATTTCATGAACTTTGATCATACTGATTTGTAAATTGAATCTGTTATAATCTACCATAAATTCACATGATAAATTGTATTAGGCCTAGAAATGTATGTATGTTTGGGTAACAATGTAAAATCTATTGATGTTCTGTATCTGTCCTAGAAATGTATGTAATGCTTAGTTATAAATGTATTATCTTTTTTGTCTGTATTTGTTTGCAGAGCTTTTCTCCGTGGGCCTCTGCTGAGAATGGGTTCCTGACCCTGTCGGACTTTCCCGGTCACCAAATGTCAATAAATAAATAAATACTTTGACTTAAAAATGGAGTCCATTCCAGTCGTGGTACTAGAAATCCATAAGACTTGGAGAAATTAAACCATGATAATGAAAGGATTGAGTTATGGTAAGTACGCAACTTATCCTGCTTTGGGTTGTCCAGCTTTGGGTAAATCCAAGCCTGCAACATTTTCAGAGCTTTCTCCAGTTGTTGAGCTCTTCTTGCTTAATACACTGCCCTAATGAAGTACCTCAGATCTCACTTGCTGCCATTCTCATCAGATGGACTCTTCAGACCTCTGCTTAACTTGAAAATTTTTCTTGAGATAAGTTACATTTTTCATTTGTAAGCAATTCTTACTGTTGCATTTTTTTCTTTTACATCTATTTGCTAAGTACTGTATATAATAAATACTACTACGACTAATGCAAAACTTTCCTCTCTTCCCGTCGTTGAGGCCTGTGTGTGTTTGTCTTTCCCTTTTGTTGATACAGGCATAATCTCTGGGTTTTCTTATCTGGTTACAGAAAGGACTTCAGGCTTCAAACAGATGCCTTAAATGTGGGCACAAGATCCCACCCCCAGGATCACCATACTCTGGGTGTTCTCTGCTTGGGCCCAGGCAGTGTGAACAAGTGTGATATTTGTTTGACCTTCAACGAGCAGGCATTGTTTGTCAAAAATAAGCTGATGTAAGAGACCTTCCTGGTTCAGCAAGGGAATTCTCTGGGCCTTCAATGGAGATTGCCCTTCACCTTCCCAAAGGCATTGAGAGACTGGCACCAAAGTATTTTGATAGGGAAAGAGAAAGACCCAGGTAGTAGTCCAAGATCAGAGATAATGGCACTGAGACTCAAGAGAAAAGGAAAAGATTCTCAGACCCCACCCCCACAATACCCCGGGTATGTAGATTTGAGAGTACTTCCTCACCCTCAAATCTGTATCAGCCCCGTCTACCCTTGCCATCTCTGGGAGATTTCAGCACCATAATTATATCCAATCTCTTTTCAAAGAGCTTTTTGTCTCTGCGCTCAAGACACTCTAAAAGGGGATATTTCTAGATTTTGACCTCCTGACCACCTTTGACTGCATCTGGCCAGTCTGTTGGATCCACTAGAAGCATTGTAGACCTTGATTATGATAAGATAAAGGCCTAGATAAGTATGGGAGTCATTTCCTCCATTTCAACTCCTAGGATGTAGAGAGCTGGTTCATCCATTCCATTGGTAGTTGCTCCCTAACCAGTCCCTATGGCAAATTTGTTGGTTTAGAACAGAGTTTCCCCTATCTACCCCCCATCAGAACTGAATACATTTGGGTCTTCAACATTGATGGTCTCTCTGACTCGCTCAACTCTAAAGTCATTGGAGCCAATTTAAACGGTCTTTAAAAAAAAAAAAAAAAGTCTACAGCAGCATTTGCCAACAGACAAAAGCTTTTGTACTGCATACTATGTATGCCTACGCTGTATCTTTAAACAAATAATGATGGCAGGTAGCTCTTCTAGTACAACTGTCTGCAGCTAATGCAGACCGTATCTTCCCTACACATCAGCAAGCTACACACGATTAAATGTAGCCTGGCAAAATGCATCATATGTGCAAACTGATGAACTGCATATTGATGAAATCTTTGCACCCTAACATATACACGTTCTCCCACACCATATAAAGGAGAAAAAGTAGTGATTTGTGTTACTTAGGATATATATTTTGGGGGATGTTGGTGATGAATGTTTTCCCCCCGAGTTTATTTTGTCAATAACTTGCTTGCTTTGAGTAATTTTCAAAGCTGAGCAGCACGGCCTTGAAGTACAGGGATGAAATCTTTTAGCTATCAGTTGGTGTAGAATTTTTAACATCTTCCAAGCTACCATCTCAGTGGACTGATGGGGGACATCTGTTTAGTGTACCATGTGTGAAGACCTGTCATGCTGTCAGTACAAGAACACAAGTCCAAGCATTCTGTGTATGTATTATCATCTGGCATCACAAGAAAAGTACAGCAAATGAGTCAGTTATCCAAAACGTCAATTATCCGAACACAGCCTTCCATTTTCAGGTAGGAAAAATCATGAAGTCTGAATACGTAAACGGTGCTGTAGTAGCGTTGTCGCCTCACAGTAAGACGATGTTCTTCGTTTTCCATTGCTGCAGTCCTTACTATTGGGTATAGTCCGCATCCAGTCGGCCCGAATACCAGAGTATAAGGCTGACGTCGGTCAGGGCGCATTAGACTGACGTCAGTACGTCAGGGTACTAATGCGCATGACCGGCGTCATATCCTCAGTCTTTTTTGCCGCGTGGTCCGATGCAGAAGCAGTTTTGCGAGTGCAGGTTGGCGTTCTGAAATATTTCCGAAACCGGAGTTTCAGACCGAATCAGAGTTGGCTAAGTACCCCGTTGGGGAACATTTTGGTTTTTCTTGCCTCAGTATATTAACCGGATGTCAGAAAAAGTGAATAACTGTATTTCTTGTGGGAAACAAATACCTCATAGGGATTACCATACATTTTGTATACCTTGTTTAGGGCCTGAGCACGACGTTGTTGGTTGCCGCTCTTGTGCTAGGTTTAACAAACGCACTATTAAGAGGAGGTTAGACTGTGCCAGGTTAGTGTTTGGGAAGCGTTGCAATTATAAAATGCCGTCGGATGCTCCGACGCCCGCTTCGTCCAAGAAGCGAAAGGACAAAACAGCGAAGCCTAGGGTTGATGAACCGGCAGTCCCGGACGTCGGTTCTTTAGGAGGCTCAGTGGAGCCAGAGGTTTTGCCAGGAGTTTCTATGGTGTCTCAGGCAGAATCTTTACTGTTACAGGATGTACCCTCTCAGGAGGCAGGCCAGGCTGAGGGGGCTTCTCAGGTAACTATTCTTCCCTCTCTTCCCAAAGTAGTTAGAGCCTCTCCTTCTGTTGCCAAAACTTCTTTTAGAGGTAGGCCAAGTTCAGCTTCAGTAGGGGCTTCTCCTAGCATTTCGGGTTCTGTACCTAAGAAACATATGCTTAAAATGGCAGAAGATTTGATTACTATGATTAGAGGTTCTATGGGCCCTCCTGATAAGAGGCCTAGGGTGGAACCTGAGTTTGACAGTTTTGAACAGGGTTCAGGGGCTTCTGAGTCTTCTGCGGAAGATTTGCAGGAGTATCCTCATTATTCTGATTCTGATGTGGATGATGCCACTCCTTCGGCTTCTCCTCCTGAGGATTTTTCATTTTCAGACACTCTGCATTCCATGAGGGAGCACTTTAAATGGGAAGGCCAGGATTACTCTGATTCCAGGAAGAGGCTTAGGGAATTCTTGTTTTTACCCCAGCATAGGCCCTTAGCTATACCTCCTGTGTTAAATGTGGTGGAAGATGTTTTTGCAGAGGCTTCCCTGAACCCTGATTCTTTGCCTCCTGCTCCTGTTAAACCTGATAGGTACTATAGGGTGCCCATAGCTCATAAGTATTTGTTTAAGAGTCCTAGGGCGGACCCAGAAACTGTTTCTCAGGGGCCTAAAGGTGTTAAGGCCTCTGTGGTTAAAAATCCTGTTCCCACTGACAAAGAGGCAAGGGCGTTGGATAGGTGGGGTAAGAAAGTGTATACTTCTTCCACTCTAGCCATGAGAGCGTTGAATTGTCAGTTTCACATGCTGAAATATCAAAATTATCTCCTTTCACAATTGAAATCTAAGGTAGATGCTTTGGCGGAAGGTATTGATTGTAAAGACTTGCTGGATTTAGTTTGTGTCTGAACAAGTGGGCAAGCATTCTTTGCAATGTGGTTTTGATGCTGTGCAGGCCTCATCGAGGGTGGCTGCCACTAGTTCTGTTCTTCGCAGGCATGCCTGGTTGAGGGATCAAAATTTGGCTGAGCATGTTAAGACAAGGATTTTGGATGCTCCTTTACAGTCTGATGTGTTGTTTGGTTCACCTGTGGAAGCAGTTTTAAAGAAACTGGAGGACAAAGCTAAGTCTATGCAAACTGTTAAAGATTTTTTGCAGGTACAGCCGCCGAAGTTTAGTAGAAATTGGCCTGCTAAGGGGTGGACATATCCTGCTTATGATTCCCAGTCTAGGGGTAGGTCTAGACGTGGTAGAGGCAGGCCTCAAGGTTCTTTTAGGCCTAGAACAGGGAGTTCACCTGCTCAGACTTCTGGTGAGGGCAGGGGTCAGTCCTTTCGTAAACAGACCCAATGACCTGCCTTTTCAGCTGCCAGTAGATTCTCGTCTGGCAGCTCCTTTGGGAGGACGACTGTCTCTTTTCAAAGAAAATTGGGATTTAATTACTCAAGACAGATGGGTGTTGGACATCATTCACCACGGTTACAGATTTTATTTCCATACAATGCCCCCTTTCAAAGGCATGCCAGACGTTCCTCCTCCACAAAGAAAAGAGGCTCTCAAGCAAGTTTCTCAGTTACTCCAAATGGGGGCCATTCAGCCAGTCCCTGTATCAGAAAGGGGCCTAGGATTTTATTCTCGCATGTTCCTAGTACCAAAGAAGGGGAACACGTGGAGACCGATTTTGGATTTATCTCTCCTCAACACTTATCTGGACATTCCCAAGTTCAAGATGTTGACGTTACAACAGCTTTTACCCCTGCTGGGCAAAGATCACTGGATGGTAACTTTAGATCTCAAGGAAGCTTACCTTCATGTGCCTATCAGGCTAAGTTGCAGGAAGTATCTGCGGTTTCGAGCTGGAGATTCTCATTATCAGTTCTCTGCATTGCCCTTTGGCTTATCTACTGCGCCGAGAGTATTCACAAAGGTTCTGGCTCCAGTGATAGCTTACTTCAGGCTACAAGGAATTCAAATCTATCCTTATTTAGACGACTGCCTGATTCTGGCTCAAGAAAAGGAAGACCTTCTACAGCATCTGGAATATGTTATAGCAGTGCTAAGATGCCTAGGGTATTCTGTGAACGAAATAAAGTCCAGTCTAGTACCCTCTCAAGACATGTGCTTTCTGGGTGTGAGACTGAATACAGCAGCCCAGATGGCCTTTTTAACCCCGGACAAACAAAAGAGTCTATCACTTTACTTCCATCACCTATCTCATCAGTCCGTGCTGACTGCAAAGACAGTCCTTCAAGCATTAGGGTTCATGGCATCTTGTATTCTGGTGCTTCCCAATGCCAAACTGCATATGAGGAAGTTACAATGGTATCTCAAAAATGTATGGACACAGCACTGCCAGGATTTAGACACTGTCATTCAAATACTACCTTGCCTTCAAAGAGAATTTTTGTGGTGGGCTCAGGAATGTCACCTAAACATGGGACTCTCTGTGACCCGGCCAGAGGCGAGTCAGATTTTAACGACAGATGCCTCAGATATTGCTTGGGGAGCTCATCTAAATGGAAAGTGGATACAAGACAAGTGGCCTGCCAGACTACAGCATCTACATATCAACATGAACGAGATGTTAGCAGTCCAGTTTGCATTAATGGCTTTCAAGGAGTTACTTCTTCCAGGGCAGGTGTTGATTCTAACAGACAACACAACTGTCATGTGGTACATCAACAAACAAGGGGGAACACATTCTTATCCTCTATGCAGGCAAGCAATGATTTTATGGGAGACTGCGCTCAGCTTGCAACTCACTCTTCAGGCAAGGTTTCTGCCGGGAGCACAGAACTCCCTAGCAGATGTGTTAAGCAGACAAATCATGGATCCCCACGAGTGGAAACTGGATCTTCATGTATTTCAGAAATTGACAGTGTCATGGGGAACTCCAGACATAGATCTGTTCGCTTCCCCACTAAACCACCAGCTGCCACAGTTTTGCACAAAGGGGTTTCATCACACAGCTTGGAAAGTGGATGCTCTGTCTTTCAGTTGGACAAACCTTCATGTGTATGCCTTTCCACCTCTGCCTCTTCTTCCAAAGGTACTGTTAAAGGTCAGACAGGACAGGCCAAGGATGCTTTTGATAGCTCCAGATTGGCCTCGGCAACACTGGTACCCACTACTACGGAGTCTGGTAAAGAAGCCTCCATGGCCTTTACCTTTGATTCCACATCTGTTATCCCAGAAGGATGGTCATCTGCTCAATGTCAAGCTTCACTCTCTTCATCTGACAGCCTGGCATATTCTGTGTTGAAACACAGCAGGTCTCAACTTCCTCAACAAGTTTTAAATGTGATTATGGAAGCTAGAAGACCTAGTACAAGGAAAGTGTACGCAGAAAAATGGAAGAGATTTTTATTTTGGAGTAAAGCAAAGAATTTGGAGATTTCTGAGCCTAATTTGAGTGTGGCTCTTCAATATCTTACTGAGTTACTGGACAAGGGTCTGTCCTTCTCTTCCATTAAGATTCATGCTGCAGCAATCTCAGCTCACTATGATTGTGACCCACCATTGTTTTCGCATCCTTTGTTCAAGCAGTTTCTTAGAGGGGCAAAGAATATAAGACCCCACGTAGAGCTCCTACTCCTGCTTGGGATCTCAATTTTGTGTTGGAAAAACTTACTCTACAACCTTTTGAGCCTGCGGCTACTGCTGAATTGAAATATTTGTCATGGAAGACTGCTTTTTTGTTGGCTGTTACTTCTGCAAGAAGGGTGTCTGAGTTGCAGGCCCTTATGGCAGTCGAGCCCTTTTTGATTTTCCATAAGGATAGGGTATCATTACGTACTAATCCTTCCTTTATGCCTAAGGTGGTTTCTAGTGTGGCTTTAAACCAAACTATTCATTTGCCTACTTTTTATGCAGACCCCCAAAATAAAGGGGAAAGGATTTTGCATACTTTAGATGTACACAGGCAATTGCGTTATTACTTAAGCAGGACTAAGGATTTTAGGCAGTCTCAGCAGTTGTTTGTTTCTTTTGCTTTGAGTTCGAGGGCAAGCCTGTGTCAAAACAAACTATTTCTAGGTGGATTGGCTTTTGCATTGCATTTTGTTATTCCCATCATGGCAAGGAGATTCCAGCTGGGATTAGGCCTCATTCCACTAGGGCTACTGCCACTTCAACAGCATTTCTACGGGGTGGCAACTAAGGATATTTTGGAAGCAGCTACTTGGAGTTCAGTGCATACTTTCTCTAAGCATTATCACCTTCCTATCTACTCTAAGTCTAGGGCTGGTTTTGCCACAGCTGTTTTGCAAGGCATGTTGTCAGCTCCTGCTTCTTTATGATTTGCCAGCCTCCCTTACCTCTGCTTTGGGATTGTACCCAATAGTAAGGACTGCAGCAATGGAAAACGAAGAACATAGTACAGTTTTGTACCTACCATAAATGTAGATGTTCGAGGATTCCATTGCTGCAGTCCAATTTACCCTCCCTCCTTCCCCTCTGTGTTTAGGGGTGGTTGTGTAGGTGAGTTTACATGCTTATATTTTTGTATATATTGTTCATGTTTTGGTGCAGGTATTTTGGGCCTTGTCTTTTTAGGGTCTTCTGACATCTGGGGCAAGAAAAGACTGAGGATATGACGCCGGTCATGCGCATTAGTACCCTGACGTACTGACGTCAGTCTAATGCGCCCTGACCGACGTCAGCCTTATACTCTGGTATTCGGGCCGACTGGATGCGGACTATACCCAATAGTAAGGACTGCAGCAATGGAATCCTCGAACATCTACATTTATGGTAGGTACAAAACTGTACTTTCTGTTAGATTCGCAGCTAGAGCATCTTCTGTGTGGAGACATGCGTGAATGGGCGTACCTTCGTTGAAGGTTGTGCGTCAGGGCCGGCAACTCGGCATGTAAAAATCTACTGCCAATCATTAGCGGACTGGAGTTCTGCTGTGCGACCCCTAACCGGGAAAAGCTGAAAGACGCAACAAAATGTATTCACTTGTGTGTTTTTTTATCTTGCAGTTTGCTTGTGTGTGAAAAATATTCTTTATTATCCACTGGAATCGCTGAGTGGTTGAAAAGTGTATTCCCTGTGTGCAGAAAAGAAGATTTTAGAAGTTTTTTTTTTATTATTTTTATCTGGTTCAATTATATGTTTGATTATCTATACAGATTGATTATCCGAGCTACCCTAGGTCCCAATTAGTTTGGATAATGGAGAATGTACTGTACTGTATTTTAATCTTCTGAATCATTTACATTGCCAAGAATGGCTGCATGGTCAGAATGTGTTTTTGTTTTTTTTTTTTTCTGTGGAAACGTGAATGTTCTCTAATGGAAAGAGAGTATTCTGAGGGAAAACAACCAGGTAGTTGAGTAATTCCCAGTTGTACTTGTTTTTTTTTCTTCTTTTTCCTTCATTAGAATTTGTGATGTAGATTGCTTAAATATGCACTGAATGCTAAGAGCCACCATAGTGAGTTTTGTTTTTCGTAACTGAATTAATGCCCTTGAGTCTGCTACTTCTGAAGAATGTCTTGGGTTTAATGGCATGGTTCATAAGTTTGGTGAACAAGCTCAAAGCCTATTGGCTACTGAGGAGCTTGATCTCTTATTGGAACTTGCAGATGCCCAAGTAGTCTTCCATTTTACTCTTGAATATGAATGGGTCTTCTGAGCTTTGAGATTGGGGATTTATTTTTATATTCACTAGAGATACTAAGTTGTCGCATTTCACAGTAAGCTTGATATTAATTTATTATTAAGGCTTTGTCTTCTCTTGTGTTCAGGTCGAGGGGGGGGGGCAAGTAATGCATTTCTGATCATAAGGAGGTTATTTCTGGATTTATTAGCCCATATTTGGTAAAAAGGTGATCGGATGCTGAGTTGCTGTATTGTTTGGCTGTAAGATCAGCTTTGAAATATTTTGATCCATTTAAGTGGTCTGAATGAAGGGAGACTTGTTACCTCTCTGGCATGACTATCAACCGAGTGAAGTATCAAATGGGCAACTCCTTTTGTGTTGTAAAAAGTTGTGGCAGCTGTAGCTATCAAATTAGAGGTCATCATATACAAGGGCTCTTGAATCTGTACTTTGTCATTGCCGATAGTGTACATTGAAGACAAAGTAATTTGTGATACCCCATTTGTGTGAAATTGCTAGTGCTCGCTGAAGTTTTGAAAAGAGTGTATGTCAGTGATTTATTAACAGTGCTCACAAATTTGATGCATTCCACATATTGTGAACTGAACAATGAAATCTCTTTTGACAATGAAGAACAAAAATGAAAAGTAGTAGTCCCAGGGAAAAGCCTTGAAGCTGCACTATTGACAGATTATGTTGAGGATAGATTCCATGATTGTGTATAGTGTTGACTGCTTTAGCCATGTCAAGGTTGACAGGTAATCTTTCATTCAAGGTGGCGGCCACACACACAAGAATTGAGATTAGATATACAAGCTCTATCTTTTACAAAATCCTACTGGGTTATATCTGTGAATGTTGTTACCAACGTCTGAGTACGTTACCTAATTCCATCACCCTGCATACTTTATTGAAGCTGCTCAGTTTTTAGTTATCTTGGTCTGCGAAAAGGCTCCAAGCTTGATATTAATTTATTATTAAGGCTTTGTCTTCTCTTGTGTTCAGGTCGGGGGGGGCAAGTAATGCATTTCTGATCATAAGGAGGTTATTTCTGGATTTATTAGCCCATATTTGGTAAAAAGGTGATCGGATGCTGAGTTGCTGTATTGTTTGGCTGTAAGATCAGCTTTGAAATATTTTGATCCATTTAAGTGGTCTGAATGAAGGGAGACTTGTTATCTCTCTGGCATGACTATCAACCGAGTGAAGTATCAAATGGGCAACTCCTTTTGTGTTGTAAAAAGTTGTGGCAGCTGTAGCTATCAAATTAGAGGTCATCATATACAAGGGCTCTTGAATCTGTACTTTGTCATTGCCGATAGTGTACATTGAAGACAAAGTAATTTGTGATACCCCATTTGTGTGAAATTGCTAGTGCTCGCTGAAGTTTTGAAAAGAGTGTATGTCAGTGATTTATTAACAGTGCTCACAAATTTGATGCATTCCACATATTGCGTGAACTGAACAATGAAATCTCTTTTGACAATGAAGAACAAAAATGAAAAGTAGTAGTCCCAGGGAAAAGCCTTGAAGCTGCACTATTGACAGATTATTTTGAGGATAGATTCCATGATTGTGTATAGTGTTGACTGCTTTAGCCATGTCAAGGTTGACAGGTAATCTTTCATTCAAGGTGGCGGCCACACACACAAGAATTGAGATTAGATATACAAGCTCTATCTTTTACAAAATCCTACTGGGTTATATCTGTGAATGTTGTTACCAACGTCTGAGTACGTTACCTAATTCCATCACCTTGCATACTTTATTGAAGCTGCTCAGTTTTTAGTTATCTTGGTCTGCGAAAAGGCTCCCCTTTGTGAATTGGAACTGCAGTAGACTGCTTCCAGATGTTGGAGACACATTTTATTAATATTCATAACTGAGCATCCCAGACTGGTTTTGATTGTATATGATCCTGTAGATTAGCTTCAAGATGTCAGGGGCATAGACAGTTTATTAAGAATATACATAAAGGAGTTTATTGGTCTTTTTTGTGCAAGTTAGACCTACCTCATATGGTCCCATAGAACTGGGGAGCCAGATATTTCTGAGGGCATAGGTGACTGTGTTGGGTGCAATTTCAAGTGGAATAATTGCAAGCAGGAGTAATACGTAGGATCCCCTTTTGGAACCTGAAATTTGCTCCAAATCTGTGTGCTAATGTGCTTAACAATATCTGGTGGCTGTGTTACTGTGATATACTTCTGTTCCAATAGACAACATTGTCTGTTCCCATCCTTTGTCTATTTATACGTGTTATTTTTCCTGATGGCACTAGTGTCTTATTTTAGTGAGTTCTGAGATAGGTAGGGTAAAGTTTGTGGGCTTGTGCACATTTTCTTTTGGATAAATTTGTTGATCTTATGAAATTTACCATCAAGGCTTACCAATGAATGTTTCATTATGCGAGTGCTTTATTTTATTTATTTATTTTACATTTGTTTATCGGGATAGTCCGACTGGATACATGTCCATTTTCAGCGGAGGCCCGGGGAGAAAAGCTCCACATAGTCAAACATATAAAAGGTTACACAAGAAGTTAGAAAACAATTAGAATATATATTAAAAAAAGTGGTAATATACCTTATGCACATTGGTTTAGAAGTGTTCCCTAGTAAGGACTCGCAGTTCTCATGGACAGACACAATTACAAGTAAGATTGTAACTCTGTCCCTAGTAGAGACTCTCAGTTCTCATGGACAGACGCAACTACAAGTAAGATTGGATACATAGTATGGTGATGTAGTTAGTTGTTGTTTGTCTTTCGGCTTTTCCTGGTAAGGGGTCGCCACAACAGAACTCCGGTCCGCTAATGATTGGCAGTAGATTTTTTACAAAGCGCCGAGGTGCCAGCTCGACGGCCAACCTTCAACGAAGGCATGCCCATTTACACACGCATGTCTTTCGAACGCTACCCAACCTTGGGGAGGACATGCAGACTCCACACAGAAGGAACTCCCAAGCCCAGCCGAGAATCGAACGGGAGAACCTCTTGCTGTGAGGTAACGCTACCGCCGTACCACTGCGGCATTATGTTATGATAATTACTGATTATGCTATTGTTTTAGAACTTAATCCGGTTTGGTACATGGGCATAGCCAGTTCAATTTGAGATACTGTTTGAGGTTTTTTTTGAAGAGACTTTTGGAGGATTGTAGGGTTATATAGTTTGGCAAGGCATTCCAGGTTTTGCCAACAAAGTTGGTGAACAGGGATTCACCAGCTGAGTTATTAGCTTTGTGGGTTTGGACCAGTAATTTGTTGGCTGACTGTAGGGATCTCAGGTTGCTATATGGCGTAATAATATTTATAAGAGAGGGAGTATCTTTAGGGTGGTACAGAACTTTGTGCGCTATTAAGAGTTGATTGAATTGAATTAAGCTGGGCAGTTCTAGCCATTCTAGTTGGTTCAGATTCTGGCAGTGATGGGTTCTGTAGGTGGAGCCAGTGGCGAATCGGGCAATATGGTTGTAGCTATGGGACAGCCTACTTTATGGGGATGAAGTTATCGGAGCAGTTATTTAAAGTGCTGAAGAAGGCCATGAATATTTAATTAATAGGTGGGCCTGTCTCTCTCTATGTATGTATGTGTTTGTGTGTGTGTGTGTGTGTGTGTGTGTGTGTGTGTGTGTGTGTGTATATATATATATATATATATATGTATATATATATATATATATATATATATATATATATATATATATATATGTATATATATGTATAGACTCAGCTGAATAATGCAAGGCAATTGTCCATGCACCATGGTTGCCATTTGACAAATCCCTTATAGAGGGGCTATTCAGAAAGTATTCTAAGAACTAAGCCAGCCTGAAAGTGGAGAAAGGAAACTTACCGATAGGTTATGACTGCAACTAGGGATACAGAAATCCGGCAAGAGGGTCTTGAATTGGAACTGGCAAAATTACTTAAGGTACCAAGGTTTTTGGATTGTTACCTCATAGCAAGAGGTTCTCCCGTTCGATTCTCAGCTTGGCTTGGGGAGTGCCTTCTGTGTGGAGTCTGCATGTACTCCCCGCGGTTGGGTAGTATTCGAAAGACATGCGTGCGTAAATGGGTGTGCCTTCGTTGAAGGTTGGACGTCGAGCTGGCACCTCAGCGTTTCGTAAATAAATCTACTGCCAATCATTAGCGGACCAGAGTTCCGCTGTGGCTACCCCTTACCGGGAAAAAGCCGAAAGACAAACAACAACCAAGGTTTTTGGAGCAAATAACTAGAGAGGCAAAGATAATGGAGGATGAGGCCAAGCAGAAATTTAAACTGCAGATTTGAAGTCATACCTCTCAAACTCTTAAAGTATGAAATCTGGACAAAGGCCCAAAAGTATGGATACTTTTTAAGATAAAGTTCATGCTAATACAAAACCTGTTTTTCTATGAAGGGTATGAAGTCTAAAATTCAAATGTCTGTCATTTTTCTGACTTCAACCCTCAACGATTTGCCAGAAAACAACAATTTTATGAGTAACAGACCAAAATATGCGCTAATAATCTGGATATTTCTGTGAAAATATGTACAGTTGAAAGGTATGGTTGAAACTACCTTCCTTACCATGATTTAACAGAGTACAAGTAAAGTGAGAAGACTTGCTCTGGTAGTGTTTTGAGTCTAGAACAGAAGTTGCTTTTAAAAAAGTATAATTAGTAGGGCATATAAAACATTTCATGGTAACTGTAAGAATCAAACTGAGGTTAGAAAAGACTAGGAAGAGAAAATTGAAAGGTAGTATAAAAAGGGACAATGAGAGGACATCTGTTCAGCTCCCAAGTGAAGATTCAAGATTTTGTGCTTTGAAGTGTTTGCATAGGTTATTTTTATACCCAAGCAGACTTCAGAGAATTCTTCTGATAGCAAGGGCTATAACTGTAATGGCAAATACTATAAATGTGATGGGAAGGAGAGAGGTAATTGTGAACATGTTTTGGGGGAATGCAGATTTGAAATCAAAATCTAAACCAAATATAACTGAAGTACAGAATATTTTAAGAGAAACACAAGTGATATCTTAAAAGGGAAGAAACAAATTACATAGAAATAAATGGAATTTTGGGAACAGTACATGCAGAGTAATGTTCACGAGGACGAGTGAAATTTGAAGGAAAGCAGGAATTATACGTAATGCTTCAGTCAGTGAAAATTGTTATAATATATACTGCATGAACATAAAGAAATGTTAGCCTGTTTTTTTTATTTCTATTACTGTATACATACCTGCACATTAAAAAATAGTCATGATTGATAAAAATGTTTACAAGACCCTTATAGAGAGCTGTCAGTTTTTTAATGGTGTATGTGTATGGAGCATAACAGCAATTTAATTGATTTCGGACGTGTAGGCTATAGGAATGTGTCACTAGGCACAGCTGATTATTTTTGGTTAAGACTGTCATTAACGTTTTGTAAATTGATGTATGAAACCCTGTTCTGCTTGATATTGCTTGTTAACTGTTTATTTTTATCCAGGCAGCATGTGTGTAGCAGTGAATTTTGTATTAAACGGAGCAGTTAAAATAAATTGGTTAGTTAAAAAATGTTGTAAATAAATACATGTAGCTATTGTGTCATTGACTCAATAGTAGTAGAAAGTTGCTCTAATGCATACATTCATGGTGTTTTATGCAGTTAATTTTGTAGCAGTAAAAGATTAAATAACATGCCTTTCATGTAGGCAGGCTGATAGTTTTGTACAAACTCTTAATTTATTGTTGCCTGATGTGCTGCTGCTTGCCCATGGTTTTGTTCTACTGCACTTATTTGCATGACCTAGTTCTCAAATGAAGTCAGCTAGCATAGATTCTTGAAAGGTTGCTGAGCGGCTGAGTGGGGGAAGGGCATTTTGCAATTCCCTGGTTTTGAAAAAGAGAGAGATGGGGGAGGGGAAGAAACCTCTGGAAGGTTTGAGTACATATTAGAGACAATATCCCTGCTTTCTTGTAATATTAGGCTGTGAAGCCAAGTACTTAATTTTGTTCTAGCATTAATTGAGTGAACGCTGCACAGACGCCAGACCATAAGGATTTTGTCAAGGTCAAATTGAAACTACTTTGTGGTTTCCTAAGTTAATAGCAATCAAGTTATTTGCCACCCCTCACACATAAACACAAGTTGATACAATTCCTACAAGTTTTGATATTTAGTTGTGGCTAGAACAGCTTTTGTTTGTGTGAAAAGATGTGTTGTTAGACAACTATGTAAGAAAAGTCTGATTGTCGTTTTCCTGGGAATCAGGCCAGATAATTACTAGTACGTGTTTACTGGGTTCTGTGCAAAAAGCTAGTAACCTTTGCTGAGTTGCAGTCTATGTTCTTGTAGCTCCTCCCATATTTTCTAAGTTAAGAAAAATGTTCACAGTCTTCTGTCAAGGTTTGCCCATGTTTTTGTTAGGTTGATACCAATAGACTGACACCACAGACATGGCAGACGGCCGAGGTTTTTTAAAGGAAAGCTCTTATATTAGCATAAATATCCTGTAGTTGAGAAAGAAAATATAAACAGTTGAGAAGATATTTACCAGTGTTCCCCATTCCCCCTCCCCTCTGTCTGTTTCATCTTTAATTTTTTGTTGTCTTTATTTCTTGAGTTATAGATACTATGCAGAATGGGGGAGGGGGATGATCTCCCTCCCAAAGCTGCTTTTTTTTTTTTTTTTTTTTTTTTTTTTTTTTTTAAATGAATCCTGTATGAAAGGAGCCTTGGGAAGTTTTTTTGCTTGGCTTTAAGGGCTTATGTTTTGGAGCTCCAGTGAGTGTGACTGCATGTGTGGTGTTAGATTGTGTTTTCCGATTCCCTGTGGGCTTGTTGCGACATAGCTTTGCAAATAAGCTGTCTAGGTGATTTCTGCTTAAAAAGACTGCTTTCAAGTGTAATGTTAGGCTCCTGCAGCAATCAGTAAATAGCTTTGTGCCTTTCAGGTTAACCTGGTTGGTCCAGAAAGTAGAATTGCCCGTTAATTCAGATTTGGAAGAGTACATACAGTCAGTATTAAAAATGCATAAAGCATTAGTAAAAACAGTATGATGCAGAAGTTGTGACATGCAAGTCTTAATAGCTAGTGTTAGATATTGTTGCATACAGGGGATGAGCATTGTTGTGGAGTATAAAAAAGTCTCAGGAGGTGAACGTTCTGTATGCGGGAGTGCCAACTCTGTGTCAGAGTCCTTCAACTGCGCCACTCTAGCACCCACTGTAAATTTTCTTGTTAAAAAGTAAATGGGGGGGGGGGGACTACCTAGGTCCTGACCCCAAGCAAGCAACAGCAGTGAACCAAATGAATTAAAAAAAAAAAAAAAAAAAAAGTCCGTCAAGTATGACTTTTCAGACATGAGTAAGGAGATACTTTGATAGTTTTATAACTGTGACCTAGACCTGCAGTTGACTAACAACTTAAAGGGTACTGGAGGAGAGCTGGCTGAGAAGATGAAGTGAGCCTCTAGTACCACCGCAGTCATCCTTGTGGATGAGAGGTAGCCTCTTCTCTTGCGTTACTGACAGTCCCTGTCAGAGTAGGTGTTAGAACAAGGCAGAATGAGAGAAGTTCCCTTTAACCTGCTAATCAGTTTGTAAAATTGTAACCAGGCTTTTATGTGTAAATTTAAATGCATGTATGCCACAGTGCCTAATAACCTTGTTGTAAACCCCAATGTCCTGCAGATTGATGGCCATGGTCCATAGTTCTCACCTCTTTTTCCTAGTGTCCCTGTTTCCTTTGATGCTGGGAAACTGGATGAATTTGCCAGGTGAAAGGGGAAAGATTTAGGAGAGTGATTCAGTGGTTGCATGGGGAACAAGAAAAAAGGAATATTTTGTAAGCGGCAATAGTATAATTGGCAAAATGTATACACCCCGTTTCTACCTTTTTGTTTTGTATACTTTTGTATGTATTTTTCCTCCACTGTTTTCTGTTATTAACCATGTTGTGACAAATAATCATATTACCCATGTGTTTAATAAATTGATAAGAGCATTTGTATGATGTTCTTCATTCCACATTGCTGCAGTCCTAACTATTGGGTAGTCCGCTGTCCCAGTCGGCCCGAATACCAAAGTATATGGCTGACGTCGGTCAAGGCGCATTAGACTGACGTAAGTACGTCAAGGTACTAATGCGCATGACCGACGTCATATCCTTAGTCTTTTTTGCCGCATGGTCCGATGCAGAAGCAGTTTTGCGAGTGCAGGTTGGCGTTCTGAAAGTTTCTGAAGTCAGAGTTTCAGACCGAATCAAAGTTGGCTAAGTACCCCGTTGGGGAATATTTTGGTTTTTTCTTGCCTCAGTATTTAACCGGATGTCAGAAAAAGTGAATAACTGTATTTCTTGTGGGAAACAGATACCTCATAGGGATTACCATACTTTGTGTATACCTTGTTTAGGGCCTGAGCACGACGTTGTTGGATGCCGCTCTTGTGCTAGATTTAACAAACGCACTATTAAGAGAAGGTTAGACTGTGCCAGGTTAGTTTTGGGAAGCGTTGTAATTATAAAATGCCGCCGGATGCTCCGGCCCGCTTCGCCAAAAGCGCAAGGATAAAGCAGCAAATCTTAGAGTGGAAGAACCTATAGCCCCGTACTTCGGTTCTTTAGAAGGCTCAGTGGAGCCGGAGGTTCTGCTAGGAGTTTCTTTGGAGTCTCAGGGAGAGACTTTACTGTTACAGGATGTGTCCTCTCAGGAAGTAGGCCAGGCTGAAGGGGCTTCTCAGGTGGCTGTTCTTCCCTCTCTTCCTAAGGTGGTTAGAGCCTCTCCTTCTGTTTCCAAGGCTTCTTTGAGAGGCAGGCCAAGTTTAACTTCAGTGGGGGTTTCTCCTAGTGCTTCAGGGTCTTTGCCTAAGAAACATATGCTTAAAATGGCAGAGGATTTGATTACTATGATTAGAGGTTCTATGCCCCCTCCTGATAAGAGGCCTAGGGTGGAACCTGAGTTTGAGAGTTTTGAGCAGTGTTCGGAGGCTTCTGAGTCTTCGGCTGAAGACTTGCAGGAGTATCCTCCTTATTCTGATTCTGATGTGGATGATTCTACTCCTTCAGCTTCTCCGCCTGAGGATTTTTCATTTTCAGAGACTCTGCATTCCATGAGGGAGCATTTTAAATGGGAAGGTCAAGATTTCTCTGATTCCAGGAAGAGGCTTAGGGAATTCTTGTTTTACCCCAGCATAGGCCTTTAGCTATACCTCCTGTTCTGAATGTGGTGGAAGATGTTTTTGCAGAGGCTTCCCTGAATCCTGATTCTTTGCCTCCTGCCCCAGTTAAACCGGATAGGTACTATAGGGTGCCTGAAGCTCATAAGTATCTTTTTAAGAGTCCTAGGGCAGACCCGGACACTGTCTCTCAGGGGCCTAAAGGTGTGAAGGCTTCTGTTGTTAAAAATCCTGTTCCTCCTGATAAAGAGGCAAGGGCTTTGGATAGATGGGGAAAGAAAGTGTATACTACTTCCACTTTAGCCATGAGGGCGTTGAATTGTCAGTTTCACATGTTAAAATATCAGAATTATCTCCTTTCACAATTGAAGTCTAAGGTGGATGCTCTGGCAGAAGGTATTGAGTGTAAAGAGTTGCAGGATTTAGTTCATGTGTCTGAACAGGTGGGTAAGCATTCCTTGCAGTGTGGTTTTGATGCTGTGCAGGCCTCCTCGAGGGTGGCTGCCACTGGTTCTGTTCTTCGTAGGCACGCCTGGTTGAGGGATCAGAATTTAGCTGAGCATGTTAAGACAAGGATTTTGGATGCTCCTTTACAGTCTGATGTGTTGTTTGGTTAGCCTGTGGAAGCAGTTTTAAAGAAAATGGAGGACAAGGCTAAGTCTATGCAAACTGTTAAGGATTTTTTGCAGGTGCAGCCTCCGCAGTTTAGTAGAAATTGGCCTTCTAAGGGATGGACATATCCTGCTTATGATTCCCAGTCTAGAGGTAGGTCTAGTCGTGGTAGGGGCAGAGCTCAAGGTTCTTTTAGGCCTAGGACAGGGAGTTCACCTGCTCAGACTTCTGGTGAGGGCAGGGGTCAGTCCTTCGTAAACAGACCCAATGACCTACCTTTTCAGCTGCCAGTACATTCTCGCCTGGCAGCACCTTTGGGAGGAAGGCTGGCTCTTTTCAAAGAAAATTGGGATTTAATTACCCAAGACAGATGGGTTTTGGATATCATTCACCACGGTTACAGGTTTTATTTCCATACCTTGCCTCCTTTCAAAGGCATGCCAGACATTCCTCCTCTACAAAGAAAAGAGGCTCACAAGCAAATTTCTCTGTTGCTCCAAATAGGGGCCATTCAGCCAGTTCCTGTGCCAGAAAGGGGCCTAGGATTTTACTCTCGCCTGTTCCTAGTACCGAAGAAGGGGAACACGTGGAGACCAATTTTGGATTTATCTATCCTCAACACTTATCTGGACATTCCCAAGTTCAAAATGTTGACGTTACAACAGCTTTTACCTCTGCTGGGCAAAGATCACTGGATGGTAACTTTAGATCTCAAGGAAGCTTACCTTCATGTGCCTATCCGACTAAGTTGCAGGAAGTATCTGCGTTTTCGAGCTGGAGATTCTCATTATCAGTTCTCTGCATTGCCCTTTGGCTTATCCACTGCCCAGAGTATTCACAAAGGTTCTGGCTCCAGTGATAGCTTACTTCAGGCTAAAAGGAATACAAATCTATCCTTACTTGGACGACTGCCTGATTCTGGCTCAAGAAAAGGAAGACCTTTTACAGCATTTGGAATATGTGATAGCAGTGCTAAGATGCCTAGGGTATTCTGTGAACGAAATAAAGTCCAGTCTAGTACCCTCTCAAGACATGTGCTTTCTGGGTGTGAGACTGAATACAGCAGCCCAGATGGCCTTTTTAACCCCGGACAAACAAAAGAATCTTTCCAGTTACTTCCATCAACTATCTCTTCAGTCCGGGCTGACTGCAAGGACAGTCCTTCAAGCCTTAGGGTTCATGGCATCTTGTATTCTGGTGCTTCCCAATGCCAAACTGCATATGAGGAAGCTGCAATGGTATCTCAAAATGTATGGACACAGCACTGCCAGGATTTGGACACTGTCATTCAAATAATACCTTGCATTCAAAAGGAATTTTTGTGGTGGGCTCAGGAATGTCACCTAAACAAGGGACTCTCTGTGACCCGGCCAGAGGCGAGTCAGATTCTAACGACAGATGCCTCAGACATTGCTTGGGGAGCTCATCTAAATGGAAAGTGGATACAAGACAAGTGGCCTGCCAGACTACAGCATCTACATATCAACATGAACGAGATGTTAGCAGTCCAGTTTGCATTAATGGCTTTCAAGGAGTTACTTCTTCCAGGGCAGGTGTTGATTCTAACAGACAACACAACTGTCATGTGGTACATCAACAAACAAGGGGAACACATTCTTACCCGTTGTGCAGGCAAGCAATGATTTTATGGGAGACTGCGCTCAGCTTGCAACTAACTCTTCAGGCAAGGTTTCTGCCGGAGCACAGAACTCCTTAGCAGATGTGTTAAGCAGACAAATCATGGATCCCCACGAGTGGAAACTGGATCTTCATGTATTTGAAAATTGACAGTGTCATGGGGAACTCCAGACATAGATCTGTTCGCTTCTCCACTAAACCACCAGCTGCCAAAGTTTTGCACAAAGAGGTTTCATCACACAGCTTGGAAAGTGGATGCTCTTTCTTTCAGTTGGAAAAATCTTCATGTGTATGCCTTTCCACCTCTGCCTCTTCTCCCAAAGGTGCTCCTAAAGGTCAGACAAGACAAGCCAAGGATGATTTTAATAGCTCCAGATTGGCCTCGGCAACACTGGTACCCATTATTGAGGAATCTGGTAAGGAAGCCTCCATGGCCTTTACCTTTGATTCCACACCTGTTGTCTCAGAGGGACGGTCACCTGCTCAATGTCAAGCTTCACTCTCTTCATCTAACAGCCTGGCATATTCTGTTTTGAAACACAGCAGGTCTCAACTTCCTCAACAAGTTTTAAATGTGATTTTGGAAGCCAGAAGACCTAGTACAAGAAAAGTGTACGCAGAAAAATGGAAGAGATTTTTATTTTGGAGTGCAGCAAACAATTTGGAGATTTCTGAGCCTAATTTGAGTGTGGCTCTTCAATATCTTACTGAGTTATTGGACAAAGGTTTGTCTTTCTCTTCCATTAAGATTCATGCTGCAGCAATTTCAGCTCACTATGATTGTGACCCACCATTGTTTTCGCATCCTTTGTTCAAGCAATTTCTTAGAGGGGCAAAGAATATAAGACCCCACGTAGAGCTCCTACTCCTGCTTGGGATCTCAATTTTGTGTTGGAGAAACTTACTCTACAACCTTTTGAGCCTGCGGCTACTGCTGAATTGAAATACTTGTCATGGAAGACTGCTTTTTTGTTGGCCATTACTTCTGCAAGAAGGGTTTCTGAATTGCAGGCCCTTATGGCGGTAGAGCCTTTTTTGATTTTTCATAAGGATAGGGTATCATTACGTACTAATCCTTCCTTTATGCCTAAGGTGGTTTCTAGTGTGGCTTTAAACCAAACTATTCATTTGCCTACTTTTTATGCAGATCCCCAAAATAAAGGGGAAAAGATTTTGCACACTTTAGATGTACACAGGCAATTGCGTTATTTAAGCAGGACTAAGGATTTTAGGCAGTCTCAGCAGTTGTTTGTTTCTTTTGCTTTGAGTTCTCAGGGCAAGCCTGTGTCAAAACAAACTATTTCTAAGTGGATTGGGTTTTGCATTGCATTTTGTTATTCCCATCATGGCAAGGAGATTCCAGCTGGGATTAGGCCTCATTCCACTAGGGCTACTGCCACTTCAACAGCATTTCTAAGGGGGGTGGCAACTAAGGATATTTTGGAGGCAGCTACTTGGAGTTCAGTGCATACTTTCTCTAAGCATTATCACCTTCCTCTCTACTCTAAATCTAGGGCTGGTTTTGCCACAGCTATTTTGCAAGGCATGTTGTCAGCTCCTGCTTCCTTATGATTTGCCAGCCTCCCTTACCTCTGCTTTGGGATTCTACCCAATAGTTAGGACTGCAGCAATGTGGAATGAAGAACATAGTACAGTTTTGTACCTACCATAAATGTAGATGTTCGAGGATCCACATTGCTGCAGTCCAATTTACCCTCCCTCCTTCCCCTCTGTGTTTAGGGGTGGTTGTGCAGGTGAGGTTATACTCTGGTAATTTTGTATATATTGTACATATTTTTGGTGCAGGAATGTTTGGAGTTTTTGGCTTTGGCCTTGTCTTTTTAGGGTCTTCTGACATCTGGGGCAAGAAAAGACTGAGGATATGACGTCGGTCATGCGCATTAGTACCCTGACGTACTGACGTCAGTCTAATGCGCCTTGACCGACGTCAGCCATATACTTTGGTATTCGGGCCGACTGGGACAGCGGACTACCCAATAGTTAGGACTGCAGCAATGTGGATCCTCGAACATCTACATTTATGGTAGGTACAAAACTGTACTTTTTTCACTATTGTGAGACTGTGGACTGGCAAGAATTTCTGACAAAAATGCCGGTGCGTTCCTTCCCAATTAAAAAAAAAAAAAATGATACAGCAAGCTTAAGAATTTCAGATTATTTTAGTAAATTAAAGATGATGTCATGAGAATACAGTGGGATTTAATTTCCTTCCCCAGTGATTACATTGTTTCCTTAATTTACAGGTACAGCGTTATCCAAACACCTTGTGTGCAGTGGACAGAATCCCAGGAAGAGAGCTCCTGTGTTAACATATCATCTGATGTTGTTAATCTTCATTCATTCCTTACTGATGAGTGTCTGTTCCGTCCTCGGAACTGTCTCGGCCGTTAAAACAAGCTTGCACCAACCAAAAAGAAAAAAAAAAAACCCTCAAGCTAAGTCTTACCCATAGTGCCCCTATCTATATCTTGTTTGCCATGTACTACATGTCAGGCCAGCTCTCAGCTAAGTCGATTATAAATTTTCATAGTTTGTCCATTAGAGCTTTTTCTCTCTTCTTTGCTAATACCTAGTTACCTACTGTTAGTCATATACCTTTTGATTGAGGGTGTCCCCCCCTCTTTCTTTTTACCAAGTTTGTTACTCTTTGTACCTTTGCTGGTACAGGCCTTCCCTTACCTCTTAGTTAATTCCCAGTACCATCGTTGGTACCCCCCCCCCCTTTTTCTTTCCTCTTTTACTGTATTTAAAAAAAAAAAAGCTTTTTTCCTATGTGTTGTGTGTGGCTGAATTGTATAATTTATGTGCTATGTCTGAGAAAGAGTACTACAGGGTTTAAGTGCTGTGAAGAATGTGACAGAAAAATGCCTAATGTTGATAGCCATACATCCTGCGTTTATTGTCTTGGGGTACCACACCTATTGGTAAACCCCCTGTGTAACATTTGTAAAGCCTTTAGCTCCTGCATGTTGGCGGAACGGAAAAATAAACTTATGCTCAAAGGCCTTCTTAAATCTCTGTCTGTGGAGGCTGTTTCTGAGGCAGTGTGCTTATCCCCTCCAAAGAAAGAACACAAAAAGAGAAGAAAATCTTTACCCTCTTCTCCTCACACTAGGGAGTAGAAGTCTTTGGAACCAAAGGCTATAATTTCTAAACTGGCACCAACATCCTCTGCACCGGGGCTTCAACCTCCTCCCTATGAATGCCGGCTTTGGTTCCGACACCTCAGCAGTCGACTACGGTGCCACTGACGGCACCAGTTCTTCAAATTCTGACTTCAGCACAGACTGTGACATTACCAACTTCCCTTTCAGCACCACAAATAGTCATTGCAACACAGATCACTTCCCCCTACCTGTACATCACGCTGGTTCTTTGACCTCTGTGCTGAAAGGTGAAATAGCCCCTTGGACCAGATATTCCCTTTTGGTGGATCCATTTTTAATTCAACAATGTGTAGCCCCTTCCTAGAACGTCCTGACTTCCCATCGGTGATATCCACCTGCTCCCCCAGGAGCCTTTCGAAACTGGATGTAGTGAGGCTTGTGGATCAGCTCCCATCAGCCAGAGATTTTCCAACACTCTCCAAATCCTCCTTCCCACCTGGAGCCAAGGATTTTTCTCCACTGACTTCTACATGCACTCCTCTTTCAACCTCCCTGGAGGTATTAGAGCCTTCGACACCGACGCCAACCCCTGTTCCAGCTGCTTCGGGTCCATTGGTAGACCTTACCATGGCTCCGGAGTCTATCCTTTGGCCTTCAACTCATTTGGAGCCGGTCTATCCTCTGGATCAACACTGGTCTGTTGGCACCGTGATCCCTAGTGCAGCTCCTTTTTTTTCTCTGTGCCGTCTTTTACTGTTCCGTTTGCTTTGGCAGAACCGGGTCATCCCATGGCTCCTTCACTGAGAGTGGGTTCGTCGGAGTGGAGTGTGATCCCAGTCCTGAGGTTGTCTTTCTGTGTTCCGGCCTCCTATCTCTCTTCGGGCAGACATGCTTTCCAGGTGATGGAGAGGGGGCTTGCCTTGGCAGGCTCCCATCTTGTACCTTCATTGTCGGAGACCCATATATACCTTTTCTCTGAGCCACAGTTGAGACAGCCCACTACTCAAGGACATTGGACATGAGAACCTCCAGACATCCTTCCACAAGGTACCCATTCTGCAGAGTCCTCCTCAGATGGACCCCGCTGAGGAGGTACCTCGCAAGAGATCATGCAAGAGGAAGTACGTGGATTCCCTTGAAGAATCCCTCGCCAAAGTTGCAGACTACTTTGAAGCAGAAGGGTCCCCATGGTCGCCACCTGAGGATGTCTCCTTTGGAGACATACTGGAGATCTTAAAGTAGCAGGGGTACTGGAAATCTGCCCCCTTCCTCAGAGTCTGTATTCTTGCAGGCTTTCCGTGCCTGGCCCACTACATCTTGGGTGACCCCGCCTGCAGATGACCTAGTTCAGCTTGTAGTGCAGAGTGCATGGAAGAATGTGGATACCATTGAACCTATCCCCCAGAGTCCAGACAAAATTCTTTCTCCTCCAGAGGACAGTCCACAGTGGTTTAAGGGTCTGCCATGCCAGTAGATGCTATGGTTGTGGCGGCTGTCACTAAGAAATAGCTAGCCGAGGAGAGCTCTACTGTCTATCTCCCTAACAAGGAGTCTCGGGTGATAGACTTGGGAAGCGAGTGTACTCTTCAGCAACCTTTGCCATTCGGTCTCTGAACTATCTGGCACATATCACCTGGCTTCAGAGAGATCTAATCACAGAACTGTCAGAAACCCTTGCAGGAGCAGTTGCTGATGGGGTACGTGACAGACTCCAGGGTGGCAGTCTGTGAGGGAACTTTATCTCGAACTCCTCCATGCGGTTGATTTCTCATTCTACCGAAGTGGCGGCTAGAGCAGCGGGTGCAGACGTCACGCTTGGATGCGCTTATGTGATTTTGCAGATCCCTTTAAGTCTTCCTTCCTGAATGCCCCCGTAGAGGCCTCTTCTCTTTTTGGCCCTAAGGTCAAAGGCACTTTAGCCAGGTGTGAAAAGGACAATAAGACCTTGTCTGCAGTAGGCGTATGTTTTTCCACCACCCAACAATCCTTTTCTAGGAATCGGAGGAGTGGAAAAATGTGGTACAAGAAATCCCAGGGTCCTTTCCGCGATACACATGGTGAGTTTTCCCCTCATGGCAGAGGGGGAACTCAACCAGAAGATGCCCCTTCAGAGGCAGAGGGGGTTCTGCATAATCAGGGATTCCTTTCTGGACAACCCTATCAGCGCTCCTGAAGATTGGCCCGATTTGATTACCTCTGGAAGCAGTCTGGGGAATGATTTTCTCTGCACCACCTTGCATGGCAAACTATAACCACAGATCTTTGGGTGCAGCCAATTGCCAGAGGTCACCACATCCCTTTCGACCTTTACCCAAGTCAGCTAATGCATATTACCGACATTCCACCCAGTCAAAGGGAAGTAGCAGCTCAAGAAGTCCGAAAACTGCTTCGAAAATAGGGCCAGACAAACAGTCCCACCAGACCAGATAGGATCTGGATTCTACTCGAGGTTCTTTTTAGTACCAAAAAAGACCGGGGACTGTAGGCTAATTCTAGACCTCAGCATTCGAAACAAATTTGTCAAAACGAAATTCCTGATGGTCACTGTTCCGTCTATTTCCTTTTCTGGAGAAAGATGATTGGATGTGCTCAGTAGATCTTCAGGATGTGTATTACCCCATAAAAATGGACAAACTCTCCAGAATATTCCTCCGCTTCTGGCTGGGAGCCAATCACTACCAATTCTGAGTGCTGCCCTTTGGTCTCTCTAATGCCCCCAGAGTGTTAACCAAATGCATGGCAGTGGTAACAGCTCACTTGAGACTGCAAGGATTCCTGGTGTTAAGACTATTGGCTCCTCACCCCCCCAACCAAGCATCTACTGGTCTCAGCCACTCATTACACCCTACAACTACTGGAACACTTAGTGATAACAGTAAACAAGGACAAATGCAACTTGATTCCTTCTCAAAGATTGGAGTTCATAGGAGACAATTTCGACACTCAATCTTGCCTAGTCTCCCTCCCACTCCACAGACTGGAAAGACTCTGATTTCAGCTCCGGGTGATGCTTTGTCGGGACAAATCTCTGGCTTGGGCAATCCTCCAACTATTGGGGTCAATGGCAGCATCAGTAACAATAGTTCCAAGATTGCACATGAGACTACTGCAGTGGCTTTTACTAATGCAGTGGTCTCTCCTTTTTTTTAAATTTCTCCAGATGTTTTGGGTTTCTAATACCATGACGGGAATGGACTCCATTCCTAAGTCAGAGTACGATTAAAGCTCGTGAAATTAATATTGTTTCACTTTGTCAGCCAAAAGTGCTCTTCGCAGCACCCTCAGTGTGCCCAGTAATGACTTCTCCTGCAGTTCGTGCGGAGTTGCATGTATTGGCAGCGTATCTAAATAAGATTTTAGACTTTTTTATAATAAGACCCATTGCTCCTACTACTATCGGAACTATATGGGTATCTTTCTTCCATGTTGCTCTAGTTTCTGTTTGCATATCCTGATATTTTATAACTTTGTCTGTCTGTGCGCAGGACACTGTAGTCACTGGAAGGAGCGATTTCAATGATCAATGCTACTCTTGTCTTCTTTTCCTGGACCGCTATGTCAGGTTTTCTAGCATCTCTTTTGAATTGTTGGTAATGGATGATCCCATGTGATGTAGACTTAATCATTTTCTATGATGCTTTGTGGCTGCTGTTTTCAGTGCTTTTCAGCCACTTCAAAACCATAATGTTTGCACAGCCCCCAGTGCAACAGTCTCTGCACATTATTGTGCCTTTCAGTATACAGTCCTTCTGCTGTTAGTCAGTCACAACCAGCAATGAGGTGTACGACTGTTTGCAGTTTGGGTTTACAAAACCTACATTTGTCTGTTTCTCTGACATGTGCAATGGACTTTGTAAACCAGGATGTACGTAGCCCACCATCTTGAGCTGCAAATATTAACCTTTCATCTCTTGGTTTGAATTCACCTCTCCTTAACCATTCCTGTGTTTGTTCCTGATCAACATGAGGTTTTTCCAGAAGTTTTCTATTCTTGCAACTATATTTATGCTTTTTCCACATTTATTGCCTTTTTATCTGATCCTTCACCTTATTCTTTCTTTTGTTTTTTGGCACATTCAGTTGCGGCCTGGTTTTTATCTACTTCTGGTTTGATTTCCATTCCTGTTTGATGCCGGTATGCTTCTGCTAGATTAAGCAGGGGAGTCATCTTAGATTTATTTTCCTCATGTTTCAAAACTTTTGTTACATTTGAGTCTCGTGAGTTCAGCAGATGTGTAGAGTCCCACGATTGCAGATTTGTACATGTAATCAGTTTCAAGGAGGCCCATCCCTCCTTTGGAATGGGAAATCTATAAAAATCGGTGCATACCAAGATTATATATCATTTGGTGAGCATGAAGCATCCTTTTTGTTTTAATAGCTAATCTATCCAACACGTTTTGGGGCCAATGAATCACTCCAAAACTGTAAGTTAGGACAGGAAGGGCAAATTGTTTTTTAGCTTGGATTTTGTTCCTATATGTCAGTGCTGTTTTCAGAATTAATTTAAGTCTTCTAAAATATCCCTTACTAAGTTTTACTCGCATTTGTTTGTGTTTTATTGCTGATTCTTCATCAATTCCCAAGTGTTTATATTCTCCCTCTTGCTTAAGTTCTTTTATATCACATTCTTGTCCCAAACTGATGTTTTCCTGGTGCTGCAGTTTTCCTGCTTTAAAGGTTGCTTTTGCACATTTATCAAGGCGAAATGACATTCTAATGTCTGAAAAAGTTTTGACAACTTGCAGCTGTGCAGTTTTAAATCGACAAATAGAAGAAGTCTTTGGACTTTGTTGTTTTGTAGGAGCCAAATTGTAGCCATGACCTAATGGGTTAAGGGCAAGGCAGAACAGCAACGGTGACAGTCACCCTGGAATATACCCCCTTTGAATTTTTATCCCTGGGATAATAATTTGTCCTTTATCATGGTTTAATTGCAAAGTGGTCTGCCATTGTTTCATGGTCACTGTAACATAGTCCATCAGTGTAGGATGTATCTTGTACATTTTTAAGCACTCTGTTATCTATGAATGTGGGATACCAGCAAATGCTTTTTTGTAGTCGGTCCATGCCATACTTAGATTCTTCCCCTTTTTACAGTTCTCCACTATGACTTTAACAACAAATGACCCTTTGTTCCATATGACTTTCTTTTATTGCCCTTTTGTTCTACTGCCATAATTGAGTTTTCTTCTAAATGACTTTAAACTCTGTCAGCATCAATTCCAGTGTATAGTTTATTCGTCGACGAAAGGCAAGTTATTGGTCTATAATTTTCACCAATTTTTGACTTGCCCTATGTCCTTTCAAATCAGGATAACAAACCAGTGTAGAAGAGATTTAATTTGGTGGATGAAGCCAGAGGATGACCTATGGAGTCGCCCTTTCTCCCCCCCTCAGTCCAGAGCTATAGTGACCATGGACGCCTTCCTGATTGGTGGGGTGGGATGAGGGCATTTCCAGGGAAGGACAGTCCAAGGCACTTGATCACCCTTGGAAGCCAACCTGCATATCAGTGTCCTAGAACTGAGGGCAGTGCTTCTAGCATTGCAAGCATTTCAACCTGTTCCCCCTTCATGAACAATTGCCATCCAGCCTAACAACATGTCAGTAGTCTGGTACATCAACAAACATGGGGGAAGCAAGTCCTACCCATTGTGTCAAGAGGCCATGAGAATTTGGCAATGGGCGATAGCTTCCCTCTGCTTTATGATAGCAATGTACATTCCCGGGGATTCCAACGTAATTGCAGACAAATTGAGCAGATGCATTCCCCTGCCTCACGAGTGGTCCCTCAGTCCTGTCATAGCGGTGGAAATCTTCAGTCACTGGGGCCAGCCTTGCTGCCATCTGTTTGCGTCCCCTGCAAATCACAAATGCAGCAGCTACTTTGCCCTAATTCCCCCACATGGGGAGTCCCCGAGGGGTACACTGGTGCACGATTGGCCTACGAGACTTTTGTGCATACCCTCCCCTTCCTCTGATCCCACAATTTTTTGAAGAAAACTCTTTAATTGAAAAGCAGAGTAATCCTCATTGCACCCTACTGGCCCCAACAAATTTGGTTTCTTGATGTTCATAGTGTTTCACTGCTGCAGTCATTACACTTGGGTTATCCTGCCGTCAGGCGGTCCCGCAGTTGGCCAGAGTTCCAAAGTCTTGGTCCGGCGTCGGTTGCTGTCGCTTCTTCCCTGACGTCAAGATTTGGTTGTTCAGATCATGTCATCTTAAAAATGATCTATTAAGAAGATCCGTCATAGCAAATGGAAGAGATTTTTTATTTGGGTTATGGGAAAATGTTTAGACCCCTTCTCTGTTCCTATTTCTTCCTTATTAGAATTCTTAATGGAACAACTTTGGAGCAGCAACTTTAGTTATTCCCCTATCAAAGTGCAAATAGTCACTATCTCAAGTTTCCACACAGAGCAAAATGACAAATCTATAGCTTCCTTCAGTCTTTTTTGAAGGGTCTTTTTCTCCTCCGTTCACCTATCGGAGATCCAGTAACACCCTGGGATGCTCAACCACCCTTTGAACCAGCAGTATCAGTTGATTTGAAGTTTTTTTGTTGGAAAACAATTTTCTGGTGACTGTCATGTTAGCCAGACATATTTCAGAGATGCAAGAACTTTCCCGCAAGCCTCCCTAACTGGTATTTCATAAAGACACATTTTCATCAAGAACTAACACGTTCTTATTTCCTAAGGTGACATCTGAGACCAGTCTAAATCAGTGAATAAATCTACCAGTCCTTTCCCCCAAATTCTGAAAGAGGCAAAAGCATTTTACATATGCTGTACATTCATTCATCATCAACTTTGCCCTGTCTTCATAGGCCTAAGCAATTCAGAAAGTCTGATCAGTTGTTTGCTGCTATCTCAAAGCCTAATTTAGGCAAAGCAGCTGCTAAGGTTACTCTTTCCAGATCATTATCAGATTGCATTCTCTTTATGTACAATTAAAAGGGCTTGTCTGTGTGACAAAGATACTGCCAGCACAGCTAGCTGGAATTTTGTAAATTGTCATTTGTGAATAACACGATTTATATAAGATGCTTGTGTTACAAATGTGTTAGAACTGTATGTCATGTGTATATCAAATGGGTTGGTACAGACGTGTGTTGAAAAGGTATGTTGTGAAGTGCTTGAACTTAAAATGTATCCACAGTGAGCTCTGCTGGAAGAGAACAGAAATGTGCATTCACTATTGTGACTGTGTCAGTGTATATGTTAACACAGGAAACTGGAGGATTAACTTCAGTCCACAATTGCAAACCTCAGAAAAATAACTGAAATTAAATTACTTTACGGCTAGGCCATGAAAGATGGTATTTTTCAGTTTGTCAGCAAGAGACACAGTGTCTGTACTAGGGGGCTTTCTGTATTGTCTTTAGGGTGAAAATAATTACTAGTCTTGAAATGTGGAGGAATGTAATTGTTTTATGACTTCCAGCATCTGCCAAAGATCTGAGGGCTATGTATTTTCACAGGTAGATGCTAAATACTCCCAGCAGTAGGGGTTTCACCTGGGAACTAGAGTCAGATGGCATGACATGTCATTCTGCAAGCTATCCCAGCAGTAATATTTGAGAGATTAATTTGAGAAGTCTCTTAGAGCATTCTGGTTTGGGCCTGACCACGAGAAGCTCCATCACCACATCTGCCTTGTTCTATTAGTAAGTTATAGTAATTCTCTTAGACACAGTCAGGAATATAGTGAAGCTTAGGTTAGATAGTTTTCTTTCTTTATTTGAGACTTTCCTGCAATGTTTTAAATATTTCCTGTGATTTTGAACTCTGATGTCACTGTGATTATATACAAAGTATTTTTTTCATTATTAGTAAATATATTTAAACCTTTCATTGTAGCTGATCTGTGTAGAGATATTTAAGTTTTGAGAGTACTTGCCTATTTATTAGGTGACTGTGTGGGCCACTCCTAATAGCTTTGCTCTTGGTCAAACTACCATTTGTATTAATATTACACAGTAAGATTAGGCACCCTTTGTTAAGGGACTTAAAGTAGCTGATGAGTTGGCTGGTGGCAATGGTAATTACCTTATAGTCTGGGCAGAAGGGGGCATAGCTAGTAAATCTGTGCCAGCCTCTCCCATATTTTTGTGTGTGTGTATATAAATCAAACTCAGAGTGTGTGTGTCAGCTACTTGGGTAGGGACACAAAGCACTGGTTGGACAGAGTGCTGCTAGGTCTTGGCTTGGACACTCGGCTAAGATCTCATCTCTGTAGCTGTACCAGTGGGGAGTCTTATTGGGGATCTGGGGAAAGAGATAGAAACCAGCCCTGGACTGACTGGTCTCTGTGTACTCTCAAGGGAAATTGCACTTGATGCAGAGAGCTGCTTCTGGAAATACTGTGTATACCTGTTATCCTCTGTGTATGTCCCCCACTGGTGCCAGTTGAGGATTGAGGCTTCTTGATTACTGGTTCAGTGGTGGGTCATCACACACACTACAATTTAAACCTAAGGCTTATTCTATAAGGGGAATTGCCACTTCATCAGCTTTTTCAAGCAGATTACCTATTGATTGTGCTGCAGCAACTTGGTCAACAGTTCACACTTTTGTAGCTCACTGCAAACTGGATGTACAGTCCATATCACTTTGTTTCCACCATTCTCAGGAATGTCATTCCTTGATACCACTCTGGTATAATAGCTTGGGAAATCTGTCCCATGGTTGAGTTGGATGAAAATAGGTGATGTTGGCTACAAAAGTTATGTATTTAACATGATAGATTCTTATTTTCTCTTTCATTGTCCCTAGCTCTTGCACCTTTCCAAAGTGACACAAATGAGCTTCTGATGGCTGGGTAGTTTCCTGCCTGCCCTGTCTGTGAGCAGTCCTAATTGACTGTCTCCCAATCCTCATTTTTACTTCTATGCTAAGCTTAGCCTTAAATGCGATTCTTATGGTTTAATTTACTGGGTCAAACTTGATCTGAGGTACTTGGGTGGAATAGAGGGAATTAGGGGTAGAGGAGGAGTCAGAGCCTTGGAACTGAGAAGCTTCAGAATCTGTGCTGAGATGGTTGAACCTGATGAAAATTGGGCAGCATGGGTCTGTCATTATGGTAAGCACATCATTTTCATTAATTCAGTATCTCACCAAACTTTATATATTGGCTTAGCGTACACCTCTGTGAAGGTGCACTCTTGCTCCATTTCTCTATTTATGATGTAAGATTCTTCTCTTTGGCATCCAGGCCGTCTGTCATGGAGTTTCTGGAAACCATTGTACACCTCAGACCCCCCCCCCCCCACACACACACACACACACACAATGAACATCGGTCTCACCCTGGAATGTTAATTTTATTCACTGGTAGAAGTGGTGATGTCAGCTTTTGAAGACGTTACTGCACCCTTAAAGTTTTTTGTCGTAGCAAAGTGCTTTTTTTATTTTTGCTATGTGCTGTGGGATCTTTTATATCCACCTGCACTTCCACCATGCCAGACAGATGGGACCTTGGCTTATCTCTTCTGAAGGACAGCACACTCAGGAGTGTAGCAGTGACCCCCCCCCCCCCCCACCATCAACTGAAGTGTCAGAAATTAATTCAAGTACCTGGCGTGGGACTAGAGCCCACATTCTTCTGAGGAGGAAATAAAGAACCAAAACTTGTACAGAGTGACCATCACCTGTGTAGTAAATATGTAAAGGCATCTGAGGTAAGGTGATATCAACTTGGCCAAAGGAGAAGCATGCATGTCCTGACTGAAATCACCGTTGTAGTATTCCTAATAAATTGGTTATCACCTTTGTCTGGAAGGGGTCCCAAAGCTTTACCTTGCCAGGATCATATGTGCGACCTCAACTTTTGAACACAGGGGTATATAAGCAGCCATACAGTCTTATTTATTCTTGCTGCACGCCTGAAGACAGATCATGTATGTGTCTGTCATTTGGTTTTACTATCGTTGCTTCAATTAAACTGTTATGTTCCCCATTAGGAAATCTTCCTTTTCTTTTCAAAAGTGTGTTGGTTTACTGGTCTTAGATGTCAGTGTCAGCTAAGAGGAGTAAGTGCAAGTGCAGTAGGCAAATTCCATACAAAGACTTGCATACCCAGTGTCTTGTCCACTTAGGAATGGAGCACTGCTGTAAGGCCTGTTCCATTTGCCAATCGTTTACACCTGAGATGTTGCAATCCTGTTTGTCCCGACTCAATACTTTTTTTTGGAGACCCAATGTTTTAAATGCTTGGCCCACTCCAAGATGGCAGATTCCGCTTCCCCAGCTATACTTTTACCACTTAAGCGTAACTAGGCCAGAAGCTTCATTAAGTCTTCCTGACTGAAGAACCCGCTGAGGTTTCTGAACTCGTGGTACATCTGGTTTGATCTCAGGTGCTTTGTAGCGAAACCCCATTGGAGGCTGGTATGGCAGATAAAGTTGAATAATGAATCGTCGTCATCTTGGAGGGTCCAAAGGGCATTCCGTAGAAACTAGTTAGGGAACACATCCAAGTTAAACTTATTGAGGTACATCTAGGATCTGAACCAACACTCTTAGCTCAGGGGGGTCATCCTGCCAAACAAGAAATGCCAAAAAACTATGCATGGTTTTGTGTTCTGAGGATTCGGAGCCTTCTGATTCAAATCATTCCCTGGCCTGTACATCTCAAATCTGCTCTCAAGTCCATTCAGATAATGAAGATTCCCTTTCTCTTGACTCTCCTGTGGAAGACATTTCTTTTAGCGAAACAATATTAAACATGATGAAACACTGAGTGTTAGTCTAAGCATATTAAAGGAATTCAGAAAAGATAACAGCCTCTTGGAAACTGGTACTCCTGCCCCTTCCCCAGTTCCCATTGTTCTTGAAGCCTTCTTGGATACCTTTCAGTCCAAATCTGCTGCTCCTGACTTGCAGCCTTCTGCCACCAAAAGGCTTGACAGATTTTAAGTCCCTGCTGATCTTAATTTTTTAAAATCCTGTGCCAGACCCTTCTGCAGTATCTTTGTCGTATAAAAAAACCTAAGGTCCTCCCTAATGCCAGTGCCCTCCCTTCAGACAAGGCTAGTAGGTCTGTGGATGGTTGGGGCAAAAAGGTGTACAACTCACTACTTTGACCCCAGTGATCATATATAAATATTTGATATCCATCCTCAATTCCTTAAGCAAGGTAATGGTGGTTGGTGGACTCACCAGGGACTGATTCCAACAATAAGTGCTGCCTTTACTTGACCTGGCTGCACAGGTAGCCAGATAACGCATTAAATGTAGTTATGATGCCGTAGAGGCCTCATCCAGAGCAGCTTCCACTGGTTCCGTTCTCTGCAGTTATGCATGGTTGCACAATCAGTCTGTAACTCAAGACTAGAAGTTCAAAATTATAAATTCCCCTTTAGGCAAAAATCTCCTGTTTTGACCGCATACAGCCAGTCTTTTTAGAACTCTCCAAGAACAGAAAAAAACATGAAATATGGCAGGCAGCTTTTAACATCCGTTCCTAGGTACCCAGAGGAGTTGCACAAAACCCACCTCTTTTTTGATATCCTACGCCCAGCCAGAAGAACAGGAAGGCCCCCAGAAGGAGATTCCTCTTCTGGGAGGGCTCCCTTTGGAAACAAATCTCTGTGACTATCCACATAGTCTCCCTCCATTAATCCACATTCTCAGCTCTTCTCCTCTCATAAAAGGCTCACCCAGTCAGTCTACACCTGGGGAAAAATATTACCACAGACCAGTGGGTGCTTTCTGTTATAAGAAATTGAATTCTGCTTTATTGTATATTTTCTGTATATATTGCTGTAATCAAACACACTAGATTCCTGCTTTTTTGTATATATTACTATATTTACTATCTGCAACACTGTTTCTGCTTCTGTACTAATTAATTTTTATATTTTTTCTGTATCTCGTTGGAGCTTTTCTCCCCGGACCTCCACTGAAAATGGGCTCTTTTAGGCCCAGTGGACTTATCCCCGTAAACAAATGCAATAAATAAATAGAAATAGCTATGTCTTGGATGAAAATGCCTCCTTTAAATGGCATGTCACTTCACTCACCACAACCAGATCCATGTGCTTCCACTCAGCCTACAGAAATTAAAGGCACAGCAGAACTTATACACCAGGAATTTGTGGGAAAGAGCTTTTACTCCAGAATTTTCCTCTACTAAAAATATTTCTGAAAGTTTAAACTTTCATAATGCTGTCCCTACACACACTCCTTCCGTTCATTCTGTCTTTAGCTTTTCTAGTATCTCTAAATCTAAAAGATGCCTACTTCCATATTCCGGTTGGTCCTGCTTGCGGGAGATTCCTCAGGTTCTGTGCTGGGTCATCTCATTTTCAGTTTACTGTTTTGCCTTTTGGGCTTCCCACAGCCCCAAGAGTTTTCTCAAAGGGTCTGACAGCAGTAATTGCCTTCTCTTCAACATAAGGAGTCCAGATTTTTCCCTCCTTAGAAGACTTGGTAATCCAAGCCTCTTCTCCTCAGGTACTCCTGCAACACCTCCTCAACCTCCTGTCACAGTTGGAATTCACCATCAACTGCAAGAAATCCTCCCTGATGTCATAGGAGAACTTGGCTTTTCTGGGCTGCAGACTGGACACCATAAGTGTGCAGGCCTTCCTGCCTCAGGGGAAAAAGCGCAGAGCTGTGCAGATTGCTTTCACAACCTGACCTCCTTCAGACAGTACTCATTAAGATACTAATGGTCTTGGGATTCATGGCAGCAACTGTCCCAGTGCTCTGTCAAACTACACTGCATATGAGGAAAATCCAGTGGCACCTGAAAACAGTTGGGTCCCAGCACTCTCATTCTCTAGACACAGTAATCCCTCTATTACGTTATCTAAGGAGAAAGTTGCCATGGTGGAGTAACCAAGTGATAACCTAGGACTTCCATTTACCCCAACACTTCCAGTTCAAGAATTTGCACACACATGCCTCAGAGAGGGCATGTGGATCCTGGACAAGGGACATAGTGGGTTCAGGGCAGGTGGCAACCAGAACCACTAAAGGAACGCATCAGTGTGAAGGAGATGAGGGCCCTCTTCCAAGCTCTTTAAGTTTTTTCTTATGTCTAGAGGCCAAGTCCCCTAAGTGTGTTCACAGACAACACCAGTCATGTGGTACATAAATAAGCAAGGAGGAATCCGGTCTTGCTAACTGTGCAGATTGGCATGGTCCACCTGGGAGATTGCCACCCAAAAAAAATGCCTTTCATACCCGTATACATTCCATCACAGGAGAATGTGTTGGCACATGCATTAATCAGGATCTTGGAGGAATCCTCACAAATGGACCCCCAACAGGCATGTCTTCCAAGACATCCTCCAGCATTGCCGGACACGGACCTATTTGCTTCAGAGACCAACAAAGAGCTCCTTCTCTTTTGAACCAGGGGTCCTTGTCCCTTAGCCTGGAGGACAGATGCTTTTAGTGGACAGGGAGATTGTTTTACACCTTTCCTCCTCTACCTCTCATCGGCAGGGTTCTTCTAAAGACCCCAAAATAAAAAAATAAAACTCTTGCTAGTGGTTCCCTTTTGACCAAGACAGCATTGGTTTTAAGGACTTTAAGGATTCCATGTGGGATGCACTGTGTCAGATGCTGGGTGGGCAGATTGGTGTGATGAGGGAGATGTTTTTGAGCTATGATACAGAATTGGAATTGCCTAGACATGGTAAGGCCTTGCTGTGTCTAATTATGGTGACTGGAAAAAAAGCAATTACTAGAAAATGGAAATCAAAATCTAAACCAGCTGTAGTAGAAGTAGTAAAGAATAGCAACAGAGATGGAACAAGTGGGATTGACAACTTAAAAAGGGTAGGAGCAAACTACATAGGAAAAATGGGAATTGTGGAAACAGTACATACAGAGGAGGAATAACGTTTAAAAAAGGCAGAACGTAAAGGACAGCAATGGGATTCTATTATTAAATGCTCAACTTCTCTGTTCTTTCTCTCTGTTTACAGTCTTTGCTACGAAAAAACAATACAGTATTTAAAATATTTTAAATTGACTGTTTCTCTCCACTAGAGCAGTACTTTACTGTACTGTGGTGGTTTCGCTTTCAAAAAACTGTATCCCGCCCTTGAAAAGCTTGCTGCTGTCTCATATTCATTGGTGTCATCAAGGCCAATGAATATAGGTAGTTTTCTGACCAATTCCCTTCCCAAACGGACATCAGCACGACTGTCCTAAGAGCCCACCCATGCTGTGATGTCACAGTTCCCTGATCCTTTCCCTCCTCGTACAGAAATTAAAGGCTAGAACAAGGAAATGGTAAATTTAGGGTTGACACCATCTCCTACTTAGATGTTGAATTATCAAAGGATCTTATAACTGGGAGCTAAGATCTTCAGAAAACCCACATACTCCATTACACCATTGCACTTCAATGGCTTCCACCCATTTCACCAGAAAAAAGCAGTAATAAAAGGTCAACTTGTATGGGCTGCTAGGATGACCACACGACTCTGAATTCATGTCTGAATGTGAGACTCAAAATGTTTTTGAAGAGATGCTACCCCCTGGCACTAATGGACGTCATTATAAATGAAGTTTATGAAAAAATAGTTAGTGGAATTACCCCTGAATGAGTTGGCAGTTAATGGTCAGGTTGAAGTTATGGTTCGGGAACCAAATAGATGCATGGTAGATGAGGTTGGTAATAACCACACTTTAAATTTATTACCACTTTCTCTATGGATGCTGGTCTGTACGAGCCATTCTGTTGAAAAACTGGAGCATCTTGTTGGATGACCATTACATCCAACAAAAAACTAGTGCTAGCCCTGGGTTGATTTTTAAAGAATATGTTTGAAAATAACTTTAGGGTGTACCCATTAAAAGTGGGAATGGCGGAATGTGGCAGATGCAATTTTTGTAAATTTATGATGGTTGCTATTTCTTTTACTCTTAATAATGTAACATACAAGATTAGATGTAAATACAATTGTGAAAGTTGTGGTATTGTGCATATTGCCTTATGTCAGTGCTGCCCAGGGTTCTATATTGGGAAACTAGAGAGCCACCTTAAACTGAGAGTATGCGAACACCAATATAATATTGGGAAAGCTAATACCACAAATGCTTTGGCCAAACATGTCTCTGAGAACCCTGGGCATTCTTTCAACTGTCTAATTGATAATGTTAGCAAGACTATCAGAGGAGGCCCTTGGCCCCTCTGTTTATTGGCGTGTGAGCCTTATTGGCAGCTCAAAGTTGATGCTTTTGCCAGTCCTGGCCTTAATGACCAGTGTTCTTTGAAATGTATTTTACATTTAAAAGCTTTAGAAAGATAACTTAAATATTTATAAAACTTTTTAAGTACAATTTTGTGTTTAACATATGTAATTTGTAATTTTAAAATATGTATGATAGGTTGTGAAACTTAATTTTATCTACTAGAATAGTAATGTATATGAAGTGTTAATGGGGAGAATGTCTTTAAATGGTTATTAGGTGAAGTGATGTAATTTTTGTTTGAATTACTTATACTGGCTTTTCTTGGTTTGTAGCTGTCGAAGTTCTTTCATTTGGTTTGGACGAAAGCGCTTACCTTGATTGTATTAACCTGTCTTGATTCTTTGTTGATTTTTTGTGGATAAACTGTGGATGTAACTTTGAACCTTGACTTGAGTCTTTTTGAGAAGGAAACAGTACATGAGTCAAGTCTCTTGCTGTAAGTGGTCAATCGCAGCAGGTAACAGCTCAAATTACCATTAGCACTTTGACAGCTAGGGAAGTTAGGTGTGAAGGAAGATTGGAGATGAGTTGTAGTAGTATAATTCAGACTTCTCAGAAGACTGCAATTTAGCCATTCTAAAAAGCAGCAGCAGTAAAAAAGCACTTTGAAAGTCTGTTCTGTGGCATTTGCACTGTTTTAAGTAGTCACTGAATGGCATGAAATGTTACTTAAAACTGACTGAAAGACAGCCATGTATGCATGTAAAATCAATGCAGTGACAGGAGCTTTAGGAAGAAAGACTGTGAGATGTATTTTTTTTTTACATACAGTGCATTGTGGGATACCTAAAGACAGACTAAACAAGCAGGATCACTTCAAGATGCTAAACTCCATGTGGTCAGACTCAGAAATTACATATAAAAAATATTTAAAAACCTACAAATAGTCTCAGAGTGGTGCTAAAACGTAGGGAACACTAAACCATGATGAAATAAACATTTTTTTTGTCTGTGGGTGCAGTTCTACTTTAAATGAGCTATATTGTTTGACAGAAAATGATTGAGTAGATTTTATGCAATGTGTAATGTTTGCAGCTGTGAGTACCAGTATAATTTGTGATGTAAAATGCTTGCAACTAAGATCGTGCCGGTGTGTATTGTTTTCAATTATATAAATGTAGGAATAATTCATTTAAGGTGTTTATATAAAAATAAAAAAAAAGAAAATATACCAATGGTGTCCTCTTTCACCTAACCAGGGGCATCTGTTGCAAACTGCCCCTACAAATGCATCTCATTGCACAGCAAAAGGGTCACTACTACACCCCTACCTGTCCTCTCTGGACCTAACACAGTGGATGACAGGGTTCTAATTCCATACAGGCGCCACTGGTGTCACAGCAGTAGACAGGACCCAACAAATCACCTGTACCTTTCGCACTAGAATATCTGTATGAGCTCATGCGTACAAGTCTGGCCTATATTTCAATCAAAGCCCACGTGTCCGGCATCTCTGCATGTCTACCTCTCAATCCTCCTCTTATGTCCAGACCCGTGGTCAAGTTATTCCTTAAAGGGGTGTTGCATCGTAGACAACCACCAAAGCCCATTACCTCTCCTTGAAATCTCACCTGTGTGCTAGAAGTACTTTGCCTCCTTTTGAATCAGGGCCTTCACATTTTGCACCTGGAAAACTATTCTATTTCTGGCTTTTTCTTCAGCGGAGGGAGTTTTAGACCTCCTGACTTTCATAGCTATTCTCCTTCCATATTTTTTTTTTTTTCAAGAGCAGGGTGACCTTCACAGCTAACCTTGCATTCAGGCATAAAGTAATTTGTGAACTATCACTTAACCAGGATATAAATCTCCCTACCTTGTTTTGCAGCCCACAGAAGGGGGGAGGGGTTGGTACACTGTCTAGATGTTCAGACTTTTAAGATTCTATTTGGACAAAGCCAAATTGATTAGAAAGTCTGACCGTTTGGTTGGTTCAGTTTTGAGCATATCTTCTAGGGCAGTAGCATTATCTGGGACCTTCTACAAAGGGGTGGATGCCAGAACCATACTAGAAGCTGCCCCCTGGTTCTTTGTATACACCTTCACTAAACACTACAAGATTGATGCCTTATCAAGGTCTAGGCCTGCCATTGCTAGGTCAGCCCTTTTGGGCCACTTGGACAGTTCTGAAGCTCACTAACCAGTCATCCTTAACATTCCCTTCAGCTCTCTGATTCACCCATTCATTATGAATATTGCAGCGTGATTGCAGTTAGGACATGGTACAGTTGTGTAAGAATTTACCATAACAGCAGATGACCTAGTAGTCACTGTTGCAGTATTTCTTCCCACCCTCCTTCCACTCTATATTTCTTTTCCATTATCTCGTTGCCACGCATTCTCCTCCCTCTGTTTTTATGCTGTGGACAACATCTTTGAACATAAGGGGCTTTCTTATCACTTCATACTTTTCCCCTCCTAGCTGACCAGTCCGTCACTGTCAGGGGCATTCAAACCACTGGCTTGGAGATAGTCTAAGAAATTACTCTCTTACATCCGTCTGTATACCTCGACGCTTATGAACTGTGGTCATACATTGACTATCATCCTAGGAAGGTAAAGCTTTGTTACCCAGACCTGATGTTATCGGTGATGACCCATTCTTTACTGCAACAGTGATCAGTAGGACATGTACTGTTATGGTAAGTTTGTACGTAACTGTACTTTATCTATTAGTCTGAGCTGTGACAGTTTATGCCACAACAGTAACCATGTTATAAGTGAGTCAAATAGCAACTTATCCAGTGTTGTGTATTTTCATCTGATTCCACATGTGGGATGTTGGATCTGACCTCTGCATTGAATTTGAAGCTTCCACAGTTACGTGAATTTGACTACTCCCCTTCCTGTAATTCCCTGAACTCCGGTGTAATGGCTCCACTCTTGTTTGCTGCCTGAAGACTTCAGATATATTTTCAAGGGCTGTCGTAAACTTTAAAAGTTTCAGCTAAAGCTCCTTTTTAAACTAGTTCATAAACTTTTTTCTCCTACTCTTTTGTTGTGAGTGTGTTTCAAGTTTGGAAATATTTGTTAGATATGATTACTACCTGTTTTTTTATCGTGGTTGGAGATGAAAGAAAAGTTCATAATGTTTTGGACACCCTTAATTCTAGGTCAGAATGTTTAAGATTCACTTTGGGGGATGTAGGACTAAAAATCATTTTTTTAGATGTAACTTTGCAGTGGGATTTAAGGTTAGAAAAGCTAGTTAGTAGAATTTATCAGAAAGACACCTTCACTAACAGCTATTTACATTACACCAGCCTTCACCCACTTTACATGAAGGACAACATCCCAAAGGGACAGCTCATACGAGCTACTCGAATGACCGGTGAGATGGGGTATTTTTAAGAGAAGTTGAATTTATTACCTCTATTTATTGCTAAAGGGACATGTAGAATACATAGAGTAAAAGGGACACACATCCAGCCATTTTTAATCATGGATTAATAACATCAAATAAGAATAACAACAAAAATAGAGAAGATGTTGAAACTTATTTTTGTTTAGAAATTACCACAGACAGTAGTGTCATTAGAAAAATAATTCCTGACAATTGGAACATTCTAAAAGGGAATAGTTACAGATAGTGAGGACTCGCCCCAAGTTTGTTTATAAAAATCTAAGTAATTAAAAAACTATTTTTGAAAGAGAGAGAAACAAGTCAGCACACATGAATTTAACCCAGAAAAGATTGGGTATGCATAAATGTGGGAGTTGTAACATCTGTAGATATATCTCTGAAGGCTCTTTTGTTTATTTAGAACATTTACCTTACACCCTTAAGGTTCCTGGACATTTCAACTGCAAGAGCAAAGGCATTATTTATATAGGTGTTTGTGCGCGGTGTGGAGCATTTTATATTGGTATGACCACTAGGTCCTTAGGTGTTAGAATAAAAAAAATTTATTATAGTATTAAAAAGGAAGACAGAACCAATGCTTTTTACAAGCACACCATTAAATGCCCCGAATATAAAAAAAAAAAAATTTGTTTTCATTCTTAAGCAGGGAAAAAATGATTTAAGAGGTGGTGATTTTAAAACCTATCTTGAACAAAGAGAAACCTTATGGCAAATTGGATTAAATTCAGACAGCCTGGCATAAATGGTGCTGTTTAATATCAAATGTTTTTTAAAAGACCGAAGAGTCTATATAAGGAAATAACATCCTGTTTTTAAAATATTGATGGGTTAATTGTTTAATTGAAGTAATATGCCTATCAGTGGGGATGAGTATTCATAGCAGTTTTAAACTGTGGGGTTTTGTTAGTTCATTATATTCTGATGAAGTATTACGCTAAAAACAGATTAGAGCATACTTTGCTTTCTGCATATTTCAGTTTCTGGATTTGATATTTGTTTTATTCAGTACATTTGACTATTCTTTTTGATACTTACATTTTGGGTCTATTGTCTGGTTGCCTTCCATTTGGATACAGAATGTCTGTTGTGTGCTTCCTTTAGTGCTAGAGCTTTGCAAGCTCAACATGACAAGCTGGCGGTGAGAGGTTTCTTCCTTCCACAGACAAAGGGATTTTGGCATGTGGGTCTAAAAAGGTCTCGGACAAAGACGGAGACAAAGAAGAGGATAAGCTGAAAAGTAGACAAAATGAGAAAGAAAAGTTAAAAGGACACATCTCCATCTTGTACCAGTCAGACCATTATGTAAACTGGCTAGGAGGTCAGAACTGATGGCATCTTGGTGCCATCCATCCTCTCCTTGGCCTTGGGTTTCACTGGAGCCTAGGGTCTATATTACATATCTGAATGCTTTAATGTTCGAATCGCTAAAGATGGACCTTTAGCGTACGAACATTTAAATGTTCGAATATGAATAAAAATTAAAAAAAAAAAAAAAAAAAAAGTGTAAGCAGGGTGCAAGCCCCACCTGCGCACCCAACACCCCCCCCCCCGCTACTTAAATATACAAACTTTAAGATTGTGCTACAGTATAGGGAATGGGAAATTTCCCGTATCCTCACTGTATATTTAAGTAGTGGGGGGTGCAGGGGGCTTGCCCCCCTGCTTAATCACTTTCCTTTTTCTTTTTCTTTTTTTTGTTTGTTTTTTTTCTTACATATTCGAACATTTGAATGTTTGATTGCTAAAGGTCGATCTTTAACGATGCGAACATTTAAATGTTCGGATATGTAATATAGACCGGAGCCTATGACCCCAAGATTGCATTCTCCAGTTTTACAAGAAAAGATATACTCCAGACCTTCATCAGTGGCTTCCTCTACTCTGTCGTCTCTGAGCATGACAGGATGTTGAAAGATGTTCTTCGTGTTTCACTGCTGCAGTCATCACATTTAGGTTATCTGTCTGCAGGTAGCCCTCAGCCGGCCTGAATACCAGAGTCTTGGGATTTCTGCTTCGGATGCTGCTGCTGCTGCTTCCATGACGTCTAGTCATTAGGGGTATAAAACATGCAGCTGACACCATTATATCAGTCTTTCTTGCCATGCAGTGCCCAAAGCAGAAGCAGTTCGCAAGTGGCAGTTGGCTGACTCCAGAAATTTTTGTTTTCGAGTTTCAGACCTGAAGTCTTCTAAAAGATAAGTACCCCGTTGGGGATCCTTTTTTCTTGCTCTAACTGATCTCAGAAAAAATTAATAATTGTCTTGCCTGTGGAAAGCAAATACCTCAGATTTTCATTCTTACTGCATCACCTGTTTAGGCCCAGACCACGACGTCCCTCGCTGTTAGTTTTGTGCCTTGTTCAACGTCCGAACTGTCCGTCGGGCAATTTTTGTAGCTAAATACTTTTGCACTCTATCTCTTTACTCCGACATGGCGTCGGTAAGCCGACTACCGATCTTTCAAAGAAACGCAAGGATAAAAACAGAGACCTTATAAGTCCAAAGCTGCCGATGACACTACCGTTAAGCTAGTCGCCAGTCCGCGGTACGCATTGAGGCGCTTTCGCAGCCCCTGATACCCCCTTCTACAGATTTGCAGGCCTCTACTGAGACCCATTCGGAGTCCGGTATGCTGCTTCAACTATGGAACCTGCAGTCTCTACCTTGGATGGGTCCGGAGCCACTGTGCAGGCACCGGCTTCTGAGGGTGTATTCAGGCCTACCAATTTTCATATTAAATCGACGACTTTGTTTCAAGCCAAAAATACTGAATTTCTCAGGCCTAAAGTTTGCACTATGCCTAGGAAACAGACGACCAAAGCGCATTCTCAAGCCCACAGGCCTCAAAAACAAATTATTAGAATGGCTGAAGACCTTATTACCTTAATTAGGGGAAACCAGCCTTCTCCCTCAGCGAGACCTAGAAGTGATTTTCCTTCTGATTCTTCTGATCAGGAATCTGGTATCTCTTCCTTCTGACTACCAGGGCATACCCTTATCTACCTATGAGGATTCTGATCCAAGCAGTGGAGTGCTCCCACGTCCAAAACGTAGTAGTAAGCCATCCCCCTATGGTAAACTTGCACAGTGACTTATCCTCAAGTACTTGCACCTTTAGGAGGAAAGCTTGCCCTGCATACAAAAAACTGGGAACACATTACCCAAGACAAATGGGTTTTAAACATTAGTTTCCCTAGGATACAGATTCCCCTTCCACTCACTCCCAACCCTAAGTGGATGTCCAGACCTCCCCCCAAACCGGTGGGTGGAGGTCCAAAAGCAAGTACTCTTTCTCCTCAGCATCAAGGCTATTCAACCTGTCCCAGCAGAACAAAGGGGTCAAGGCTTTTATTCAAGACTGTTCCTGGTTCGCAGAAAAGAAAACTCCTGGCGTGCTATTCTGGATTTATCTATTCTCAACACCTTTCTGGTGGTTCCAAAATTCAAAATGCTAACTCCAACAGCTGCTTCCTATGCTAGCCAAGGATGCCTGGCTGGCAACCCTAGACTTAAAAGAAGCTTACCTTCACATCCCCATAAGGGAATCTTGCAGGAAATACTTTTGCTTCAGGGCAGTTTTTATGCACTTTCAGTTCTCTGCACTTCCCTTTGGCTTATCTACTGTGCCCAGGGTATGCACAAAGTGCCTCGCTCCAGCCATTGCTTTTTGCAGGCAGAGAAGTATTCAGATTTACCCATACTTGAACGATTGCCTGATTCAGGCGGAAAGTCAGGACTTGCTACTACAGCACCTGGCATTTGTAGAGAGACTTCTAACTTCAATGGGGTACACCATCAATGAAAAGAAATTCAACCTAGTACCATGCCAACAGATTTTATTCCTGGGAGTAAGCTTGAACACAACTTCCCAGATGGCATTCCTCACCCCAGAGAAACCAATTTATTTGACAACTTACTTCAACCTACTGGCCACAAAAACCCAGCTATCTGCAAGGAAAATACTGCAAGCTCTGGGGTTCATGGCCTCTTGCATTCTATTAATTATATGTGCAAGACTGCATATGAGGAAACTTCAATGGTATCTTAAAAGTCTACGATGTCAACATTCTCAGAATCTGGAAACAATAATTCCTATCATTCCGTGTCTAAGGCAGAGTTCCTTTGGTGGGCAGAGGCCTGCAACCACAACAAGGGACTCTTTCACTCTATCCCCTGCAGCCCAAACCCTAACAGCAGGCGCATCAGACTATGCATGGGGGGCTCACATGGCAGGGCAGTGCATTCAGGGCAAATGGAACCCAAAGCAGATGCACCTGCATGTCAATCAAAATGAAATGTTAGCTGTACAGAATGCTTTGACAGCCTTCAAAGGCCTTATTCTTCTAGGACAACTATTGGTAAAGACAGACAACACCACAGTTATGTGGTACATAAACAAGCAGGGGGGAACAGATTCCTACCCACTCTGCAGACTAGCCATGGCTCTGTGGAACACAGCTATGAGCAACCAGGTGCACCTACAAGCTCAATTCCTGCCAGGCAAACTAAATTCACTGGCAGACTTAAGCAGAAATCTCATGGACTTCCACAAATGGAAACTGGAACCCAAAATATTGAAGTTTTTGGAGAACAGATGGGGACACCAGAGGTGGACCTATTTGCTTCCCCTCAGAACTATCAATTAAACAAATACTGCACCAGAACTCCCCACAGCCAAGTTTCGAAGGTGGATGTCCTGTCCTTTTCCTGGGAAAGCTTCAGTCTATGCCTTTCCCCCTCTGCCTCTCCTCTCGAAGGTTCTACTAAAGATCAAACAGGACTAGCCAAGGACAATCCTGATTGCACCAGACTGGCCATGCCAGCACTGGTATCCTCTTTTGCACAGTCTGACAGTGTTGCAACCATGACATCTGCCTCAGGCCAATTCCCTGCTGTCCCAGCAGGGGGGCCAAATTCTGCACCCTCAGCTTCAGACCCTGAACCTTGCAGCCTGGCTAATCCCCTGAACTCACCTCTAGCAACCCTCAGTAAGCAGGTGCTGGATGTCATTCTTGAGGCAAGGAGGCCTATTACTAGAAAATCCTATTCAGAAAAGTGGAAAACATGTTCCTGGAGCCGGTCTCAAGGGATGGGCACAATTGTGCCCAGCTTACCTCATTTACTAGATTACTAAACAGAAATGCTCCACAAGGGCCTATCCTTCTCTTCAGTTAAGATTCATGGCTTTGTCATCTCAGCTCATTAGAACACTGAGCCCACCCCTCTTCTCTCATCCTCTGGTAAAGCAGTTCCTTAGAGAGGCCAAAAAGGTAAGACATCCCAGGAGAGCTCCCACTCCAGCCTGGGACCTTAACTTTGTATTGGAAAAACTTACACACACACACACACACACACACACACACACACACACACACCCCCCTTTGAACCGGCTGCTACAACAGAGTTGAAATTCCTCTCATGGAAAACAGCTTTACTTCTAGCCATCACTTAAGCAAGAAGAGTGTCTGCACTGCAGGCCCTTATGGCAGTGGAACTCTTCATTGTCTTCCATGCGGACAGGGTTTCCCTCAGGACTAACCCATCTTTTATGCCCAAGGTGGTGTCTAGTGTGGCTTTAAACCAACCCATTCATTTGCCTACTTTTTTCCCTAATCCTCAAAATAAAGGGGAAAGGATACTGCATTCTGTAGACGTGCACAGACAGCTTAGATAGTTTGGACACTAAGCTTCTTAGAAAATCTGACCAGCTGCTAGTCAGCTTTGCTGCAGGGGCAGAAGGGGAAGGCCATTTCAAAGCAAACCATATCTAAATGAATAGCACACTGCATCCAGTTCCTGCTACAAGCACCATGGAAAACTTACCCCACAGGGGATAAGAACACATTCCGCTAGGGCTTCATCTACCTCTACGGCATTTCTCAGAGGAGTCTCTACCAGGGACATCCTGGAAAAGCTGCAACCTGGAGGTCTGTACACACTTTCACCAATCATTGCCACTTGCCTCTCTTTTCTAAATCTAGAGCTGGATTTGCCACAGCAATCTTACAGGGCCTGATTGTCAGGCCTAATGCTTCTTAATCTACCTCCATCCTTCCTTAGCTTTGGGAATCAACCCAAACGTGATGACTGCAACAGTGAAATACGAAGAACATAGTACAGTTGTGTACACTTACCATAAATGTAGATGTTCGAGTGTATTCACTGTTGCATTCCTGGTTACCCTCCATCCAGCCCCCTGATTGTCTTTGCTTTCACTTTTCCTTTTTGGTTTGACATATCTTATACTATGTATATTTGCTTTTTGCTGGGGTGTTCCACACCATATAATTGCTTCCTATTTTGGGGGCACTGGACATCTGGGGCAGGAAAAAGTAATGTAATGGCATCGGCTGCATGTTTTATACCCCTGACGTCATGGAAGAAGCGACAGCATCTGATGCAGAAATCCCAAGACTCTGGTATTCAGGCCGGCTGAGGGCTACTTGCAGGCAGATAACTCAAATTCGATGACTGCAACAGTGAATACACTCGAACATCTACATTTATGGTAAGTGTACACAATTGTACTTTCTTTAGGAAGCAAATCCAGCTTGGGATTCTGTACCATCCCTGGGGAGTATACCAACCATTGCCCATTCTACTTCTCCACTTATTTTGCCTCTTCCAGCAGTTTGGGATCTGACTAATCCAAAACTGCCTGTTTCGGCACTGACCAGTCAACTTCGACACCACAGCTTCCGCATTCCTCTCAATTCAGATACCTTTGAATCAGGAAGGGACTCTGAGCTCTAGAGCTGGTGCTGGGTTCCAGGGAGGATGGTTCAACCCAGTGATTCTGGAAGCTCTCTGCCCTTGGGTGCTTCAGCACTAGACAGCTAAGGCCCAAGATCAGCTTTGGGGCCAGGACTAGTTGTGGTATAGGTTCTGTCTGTCTGCCTCTCTTTTTTGCTGTTCTAATCTAGGGAGATCCTCTGTACCAGAGGCAGCTTCGGCCTTTGAGGCTGTTGAGAACTTTTGGGTTTACCAAAGAGAGGATGATTTTTCCTAGTTCGGTTCCACCCAACCCCCAACTAGACCTCTGTAGCATCATTTTCTATACTTCCTGCCAAGCAGGGACATTTGGCACCACAGGCTTCTGAAATGACTTGCTACTTCATCTCCCAGTCTGATTCTGAACCATCTGCCCTCACAACAGAATGAATTCACAAGATACAGACTTGCAAGAAAAAGCACACATACTCCTCCCCAGAGTTTTTCACGGAGGATACAGACTTCGTTGAGGGAGAGGGCTCACCCAGGTCCTCACTGGAAGATGTCACCTTTGGTGAAATCCTTGAACTTATGAAACAGAGAAGATGATGGTCCACTGAAGATCCCTCACCAGATGAATCTGCATTTTTGAAGCCTTCTGTTCTGGCTCAGCATCATCCTGGGTGGTACCACCTGTTTGACCCTCTAGACAACCTAATGGTGCAGCAAGCTTGGAAGGACCCTGATGTGGTGGAACTCATTCCCAAGAAACCAGACAGGATTTTGGCAGCTCCAGAGGACAGAAAGCATTAGCGTAAAGGTCCATCAGTGAATGCCATGGTTGTAGCAGCAGCCACAAAAAAGGAATCGTCTAAAGAGAGTTCCTCTGTCTGTCCCACAAACAGGGAGTCTAGGGCATTGAACAGGTTTGCACACAGGTCACTGAACAATTTATCTCATGTCATCCGGTATCAGAGGGACTTGAATGAAGAAATTTCCAAGTCTTTTTCTTTGTTTTGCCTGAGGATGTCCAAAAGACTGGACTTCCAGCTATCCGCTCTGCAGTCAATCTCTAAAGTAGCCATGTGTCTCATTTCTAATTCAGCCGATGACTCAGCTGGAGTAGCAAGCACAGGACTTAAAGTAAAATGGCATGGCTGGATGCGATTTTGTGGTTTTGCGGAGGGCTTCAAGACGTCCCATACCCCATTTGATGGCTCCACACATTCTGAGCCCAGAGTGAAAGGCACATTGACCAGGAGTCAGCAGTATGGCAAGACTTTCTCTGCAGTAGGCATCTGCTTGGTCATGTCTCAGATTTCCTACTCCAGGAGTAAGAAGGCTGGCAAAGAAAGCTGTGGTTTCATAAGTCAGGGTCCTTACCAGGATTCTCCTGGTGATAGACCTCCACATGGAAGAGATGGAGCAAATCCCAGTGGACAGTCCTGGAGGCAGAGGCAGACTGTATAATCAGCGATTCCACTGTGCATTTACTGAGAGGCTCTGTCGACGTCCCTGAAGGGTTGCCCAACTGTTGCACTCTGGAGGCAGTTGGGGATGCTCATCTCTGTACCCCCAAGCCTGGCAACATACAACAGAGACACGGGTGCAAAATATAATTTCCAGAGACGATTCCCTTTCCTTTTGTTGTCCTCCCATAAAGAAGGAAGGAAGTCATGACATTCTACCCAGTCAGTGAGAACCAGCAGCAGTAGAAATTTCCACACTGCTAGAAATAAGTCATCCAACTGGTCGCCAAAGATCACTTAGTGTCTAGAGTCTACTTGAGGTTCTTTTTAGTGCCAAAGAAAACAAGGGAACCTCAGACCAGTTTTGGATCTGTCATTTCGACCAATTTGTAAAACAAACGGAAACAAATTCCAGAGGGTCATAATTCAGTCCATCTTGCCTCTTCTGAAAAAGAACAATTTTACATGCTGTATAGATTTCCAGGATGCTTACTGTTGTGAAAATAGAGAAGAAATCCAGGAGATTCTTCCATTTCTGACTAGGAGCCGGTCATTTCCAGTTCACAGCCCTGCCGTTCGGTCTCACCACAGTACCCAGGGTTTTCACCAAGATAATGGCAGTGGTAGCAGCGCAGTTATGCATGCTCAAGATCCAAGTCTTCCTCTGCCTAGGTGATTGGCTCCTAACTGTTTCATCCCAACAGCTTCTGGTACATCATCTGGACTTTCTCTTCTAATGTTTACCAAATCCTAGGCATAACAGTGAATTTTTCACAATTGTCAATTGCTTCCAACACACCAGATAGATTTTATCAGATGCCAGCTCGATACCACTCTGCAAATTAAGTGTTGCACAACACAAAGTTTGTTCTTTGCGTCAAACATATACAGATAAATCATTTATCATCTCCACCCTGCAGCACTATTAATACCAAGTCTATTAGATCTCCTGGCTTCCTCAATTCTATTGATTCTGATGGATCACTGCCACATGAGAATTCTTCAGTGGTTAGAGAACCAGAGAATTAACAGTTCAGTGGTCTCAAAGTTCCACTCACAAGAGTTTGCAGACAACATATCGAGCAGTGGATTATCTCAGCTTCATTAACAGAAGAACTGCTACTTAATACAGACCCGAAAATATTAGTAGTAACCACAGATCTCTCCCCTCTAAGGTGGTGGTGGAGAAATTTTGAAGGGAGAATGGTCCAAAGTACATGGTCAAGTTTAAAGGCCAGTCTTCACACCAATGTCTTGGAGATGAGGGCAGTTCTCCTGGCATTGCCGGCCGTTTAGGATATATTCCTCAACGGTGTGATTTCCATGCAAACAGACAACTTGGCTGTCTGGTGCTTCAGCAAGCAAGGAGAAACTCATTCTTACCCCGTATGTCGAGTGGCCATGAAGGTTTGATAGTGGGTGATGTCTTCACACTATATTTTCTGATAGCAGCACGCATTCTAGAATGTTAGTGTTCTAGCGGACAAGTTGAGCAGGACTGTCTTAACTCTACATGAGTGGTCCCTCAGTCCACTGGCAGCAACATTAATTTTCAGCCTCTGGGCCAACCTTCCTGTAACCTTTTCACCTCCTACCATAGCGACAAGTGCAGCAGTAACTTTGTCTAATCCCTCCACAGGGGCCATCACCAAGGGATGCTGTGGTCGACAGTTACCTTCCTGGTCTTCTGTATGCCTTCCCCCCTCATGAACAAATTTATTCAAAAAGCCAGACAGTGCAAGGCCAAAGTGATCCTCGTTGCCCCTGAAAACATGGTTTCCTTTTCTGTGGCCTCTACTAGTACATCTTCCATGGATGCTGTATCAGTATCCAGACATTCTCTGTCATCTATCTGGAATGCCGCCTCCAAATCAGACTACCATGAAGCTAACCTCTTGGTTCCTCCAATTTTGACAATAGCCAGGGATGCCAGGCTTCCCAGTATGGTTGATGGCATATCAGCTTCCTAGAAACATGCTTCAGAAAAGGTTTATAACAGTAAATAGAAATAGTTTTCCTTCTGGGCAACAGCTTAAAGGCTTAAATCCTTTCTCTGTTCACAGACCATCTGTTTTGGAATTCTTAGCTGAACTCTTTCAACAAAGGCTGTTGCTGTTCTACCATCAAAGTTCAAATGGCAGTAATTTACAGTTTTCATGTCAGACAAAATGATAGTTCTGTGGCCCCTCTTAAAAATCTCAAAAGCCTTTCTTAGAACTTTTTTTGTTCTCTCCATTAGATACCCAATCCCTCCATGGAATATTACTATTATGCTCCAGGCTCTAACTCAACCTCCTTATGGACCTGCGGCCATGATGGCTATCAAATGTTTGAATTGGAAAAAAAAAAATTTGTGGTCGCAGTTACTTCTGCCAGATGGATTTTGGAACAAGCATTCTCATGTAAACCTCCTTGTACGGTTTTCCATAAGGCTAGGGGTTTCTCTTTGAAGTAGTGCATCTTTCCTTCCAAAGGTGGCATCCATAACTAACTTAAACCAGTCATTCTGCACTTGACAAATATTCACCGTCAACTCAGACTCTATCTTCACATATGAAACAATTTATTCAGAAAATCTGATCAAATTATTTTGCCTTAAAATCTAGACTTGGCAGAGCTGTTATGAAAGTTGCACTGTCCAGATGGCTGTATTTCATTTGTCTGTGCTGAGATGGGTTTAAATTTACAGTCCAAACTGAAGGTTCATTTAACCAGAGCAGTATCAAAAGCATTTTTTAAGAGGCTACCCATTGATGACATTTGTGCAGCAGCAAATTGGTCCACTCTGCATACTTTTTTTTTCATAAGTTGGATGTGCAGTCCAGGTCTTGTTCCGCTTTTGGTACCACCATTCTCGGGAATCTCCTATTTTGATACCTCCCAGGAAGCTTGGAAATCTATCCCATATATCGAATCAGATGAAAATAGACAACATTGGATAGAAAAGTTATGTACTTACCATAACAGTAGATCCATGTTGCCTGTTTTTCATCTGGTTCAACCTCCCCTCCCAAACTGATATATTTATGGATAGCTTCTAGATGATTGGTTGCCACTCCATACTCTGTCTGAGAGCAACGCTATCTCACAACCTTGGCCCTCTTTCTCTGGTCCCTTTCAGTTTTTGATTTAGGGTCCCTACTATTTTTTCATAAGCAGGTCTGAATAGTTCGAAGGGCAAACACGATCTGAGGTATTAAATTGGAGTTCAGGGAATTGTGGGTAGGGGAAGAATCATGAACCTGGAACCGTGAAAGCTTCAAATTTGATGCCGAGGTCTGATCTGACTGTTTAAGTGGATGAAAAACTGAACCTGGTTCTGTCGCTATGATAAATGCATAACTTTTGTTTCTTTCACATTTGTTAGAGATTGACTCTACTTTTGCACTACTATATCCCACTTTATACTTAAGGGGGGGGGGCGGCAGCATGTTGAAATGCATTATTGTGGGTCATTCATTCTTTCACTGTAATTGCAGTTAACACACGAGTGCGCAGAATGCCGTTAAAGATTGGTGAGGTCTTGGGTGTGCAAATGTTTGATCTAGCTTGTCATGACTTATGTAATAAAAATTATGCATTACGGCTTTTATTCGTGTAGTTTGTATGACTTAATAGTCAAAGAAGGATTACCTTGTCAAAAGGAACTTGCTGTTTTTGTTTACTATGTGCATGAAAGGAGTGTAAATGGTTTGTTGTATTACTGCAGCACTGTGAAGACAGCTTCTGCTTTAAGTTGTTACTTTTTTATAATGTTGCAACATTTGTACTATGGATGCCTTTTAGATTTTGTTTATAACAGCCATGCACATTTTCATTTTCTCATAGTTGTAATTTAACAGCATCTATTTTGCTTTTGTAGCAATAGAACTCAACATTTATTTTTCCTTGAAAGTGGTATCTTCCAGCATTTGAAATGTTTGTACAAAAGCTAAGGCATTATGTAAATTCAACATGCATCTGCATTATTTATGTAACCGAAAGCCCAAAATTGCACTTTATAACTGAACATCCAGGTTTGTTGTCCAGAATGTTTTATTGGAAATGTCACTGTCTTGGGTGGGAGGGAGGGCCGTTATTCATAGGCTTCTATCAGTGACCATTATAATTTGGCAAGCTGCCATGTACTATTCTTTGTGTTTGGAGTGGGTACTCGCTTCTGCCCAACTTAGGAAAATGCAGTACATGTCCAAGTTATATATTTCTTGGTTTATCAGTTCAGAAGTAAAAATAATCGTATATACTTCTTCAAAGAAAATGTTATTACTGCAAGCTTGGTATAATCAAAACCCAGTGTGCCAAGTAGGAAGAGTGCTACAGTCAGATTCAACATTGACATGGATTGAACCCTATAAATGTGGACCAGCATTGTAAGTAGCATTTTCCTCCTGAATATCCTGTTGTAATTCACTAAATCATTTAAAAAACTCTGAAAAAGGAACTTAAGTATGGCTTTTTATACGTGGGTGTCAGATGTATGATTTCACGTGTATTTCTGTGGCACATTTTGGCATTATTTTTCTTTTACTGAGAGAGTTTCTGATTTCCAGTCAGGATGCTGACTGCTACATATCTGAACTACATCTCTGTTCTGTTGTCATATCAGATGTAAGAATCATTGGCATTTTACCAGAAAAAAGTCACTGCTGCAGCATGTCCCTTGATTCTGTATTACTCTAGTTAGAGCTGTTTGTTCAAGGTCCATAATCTGTGCAGCCATAGTAGTTTTGTTTTTCTGGCCCTAGTCCCCTCTCTGACTGGTGACATACAAATGTGTAGAGGTGAGGGCCTGCTGTGCTTTCCTAAATGAGTGTATGCATTTCCTGCATATATACCCTGTGAGGGTTGAAGCATAGACCTGGCTTGGCAGAGCAGAGTGCATGTCCCTACATAGCATGCTGTACATCTCTCCCTGTAGTAGCTGCTGGAATTTTATTGAGGTAGAATGACCTCTCCCTCCAGAATGCAAACTTTAGCAGCGGTCTCCCACCCAACTTTGTCACCTTCTCAAGCTCCCAACTCAGTAGTTGATCCCATGTCATCTTGGTCACAGTCAGGGATTTTATCACGTATTCAAATCGCATTTATTGTCACTTTAAATCTTATTATCATTGTCTGTTGTAATAATTAAGTGGAGCTTTTCTCCCCAGGCCTCCACTGTAAATGGACCTCGTCCAGTCGGACCATCCCGGTTAACATGTAAAATAAAATAAAAATAAATAATTAAAAAATAATTGTGTGACAGAAAGTCACTACGCTGAGGGGTGAGGACAGTGTAGGGCAGTCATTCATATTTGCTGGGCACTGAAGTCTGTAAAAGGGTTGCATGGTACTCTTTGGTGTATTTTGTATACAGCTCTGTTTTAATTATTTGAAACTTTTGTGAATAACATCCAGAGGAGGTGTGACAGGATGACATTTTATTTATAGATACCAGATGTGTAGGGATTCAGAGGCATTTCAGTCATAGTTAGAGATGTTGCATTATACTCGTTTTCCATTAGGGGGTCAGTGTCATTATCTTACTGTGCAGAATGTTGCAGATATCTAGAATACATATTTATTTTGCGTTATTACATCAGTCTGTAAAATGTATAATTTCTCCAGAAAAGGCAGCCTGTTTCATCAGTGGAAACATGATGAGAGTAAAACTCCCTTTATGGATGGGCAGATGTATTGGAGTCGGTCAGTATTGAAGTGCATTAAAATTATAGGAAGAATGTCATTCATAAGTGCATTTTGTATCTGTGAACGCAAGAATTTTCACATTAGAATTAAAATACTACATTTTAGACGTAAGCATGCACAGTCATTTCACAGTGAAGGTCTGGTATGTTGCATTATACTCTCCCTCATCATTTCTCCAAAACGCATCGTTCCTGCTTTCATAACCTCAGAAGTTAACATGTGCAGATATCAGTATCTGTGTGTGTGTGTGTGTGTGTGTGTGTGTGTGTGTGTGTGTGTGTGTGTGTGTATCTATATATCTATATATCTATATATCTATATATCTATATATATATATATATATATATATATATATATATGATAAAATGTTACACACGCACACACATTTCACCAGAGAATTTTTTTGCTGTCAGGCTTAGCATTAAAGCATTATGTAATGGAGCCAGTGCTTACCTTTTGCAGCGCAGCATACAGTGTCTAGCTCTGCTGAGCAGAGGAAGCCCTGAGCCCCAGAGTCCTGTGGGGTAAAGAAGACTGAATCTTCTCAGCAGATGTCTGTTGCATCCTCATTAACAGACGCAAAAAAAATAAAGGGGGCATGCAGATAGTTGTATGGGGAGATACATATGACATTTTCCATCTGAATGTAAGAGAGCTTCATTCAGGATAATTTTTGAATCAGAGTGATGCATCAGGTGACTGAGCAGTGCCTTTAGATCTTTTCAGAAAGGACTAGTGGATGACAGTATTTGAAAGCCTTTGATAAGTCGTGGAGCACTGTCACTAAAACTAATAGTATTCTGGGAAAGATGGTAGTGAATACATTTTGCTAAAACTTTTTGAGCAGGGTAAATGAAGCATGTGAACCAAAAGTAACATCTGTGGTTGGACCACTTTTGTGCAGTAGAACAGACATAGAAATCTTCGTATCTCGCGCTTCTAGGAAACTTATTTATCAGAAAAATAGCTGGCTAGAAGACAGATGGATAAGCACTACTTCTGAACGTAGTTGTGTTGCCATTTTCATTGCAACTGTATATATGTACAAGAGTATAATAAGTGGGACCTTTGTTTTAAGTGGATATTTGACAATCCGTCCCTACTTTCAAAGTTTTGGACATTTCCTTGTTCAGGCCTGTACTCTTCCTCACACCATGGGCATCAGCAGGGATTATTGTATAAACTGTGAGCAGTCACACTGTCTTTCAAGTCTGTTTTAGGGTGATGAAAGTAGCCACGAAGCCCAGCACTTTCTGGTACTGAGTCCAAGACATTGTAAAGTTTGATGACCGGGTAAGTCCACTGGGCCAGAAGAGCCTGTTTTCAGTGGAGGCCCAGGGAGAAAAGCTCCAAAACATTAGTTACATTTAAATTTACAAATTGCAAGTTACAATGAAAAGAGCAAAGATTATACATTTCAGTTACAAGCGGCGCAACAGGTAACTGTGCAGAACAAGTTAGACATTTCAGAGTGTGTAATACAGTATGTTGAAAGTTCTAGTGAGTTAAACATTTAAAATGTATAGTAACTATCTTATAATCATACATAGAAGTGATCAGGTACAGTGTGTCTTTTTTGGCAGGAGAACTCTATGCGAGTTGGGATACAGCTACACTTTCTTTTAGTTTAGGTGGTTTATAATGGATGGAGAGAGTACCAGAAGAGGTTATGTAGAATAGCATGGAATATGCAGTCCAAGGCAGCAGTGAGAAACTTAGAGTTGTGCAGAGAGAGAGGTGGAGAGGGGATTGTTGGAGAGTGCCATGGGTATTCCCATTTGGATAATAGATGAGGTAGTAGCTGGGTTTTGAAATTGTCATGCCTGGGAAGGCTGTGAAGGGGGGGGGGGTTCCATTTTTTGGCTATGGAGTAGGAGAGAAGTAGCTGGCCTGAGGGATGAGGTGGTTTATGGACTTGAAGGAGATTTTAGTTTGTGGATCTGAGTTGGCGGTTGGGTTTATAGGGTTTTAAGGACGTAGCTAGAGAAGGGCAATTTGCTGGTTTGTAGATAAGTTTGTGGGCAGTGGTGAGTTGTAGGTAACTAAGGTGTAATTGGGGAGTTCAAGCCAATTTAGGGTGAGGAGGGAGTGGCAGTGGTGGGAAGAGTTTTTGGAATTGGTTGCAAATTTGCAAATTTTGTGGTAGCAGGATTCAAGTTTGTTTCTTAAGCTGATTTGTACGTTTGTGAAGAGGGGGCACCATACATCAGGGAGAGGAGCAAGAAAGTAGATGCTAGGGTCTGGTTGAGGGGAGGAGGAAGTGGTTGTGTCTGTAGAGTAGACCTATCTTTTGGTGAGTTTTTTTGATTGCGGAGTGGATGTGTCAAATTTTAGTTAATCTATGATGATACTGAAAAGTTTACTGGTGCGGACTATTTCAAGGGGAGTGTTGTTCTGGCTTTGTATCTTGAATGAGGTTTTATCGATAGTTGAATGTTTGTCTGGGGAGAAGATCATTAGTTTTGTTTTATTTGAATTCAGGGCTTGGTAGTTGGATTGCATCCAGATTTCTGTTTTGGAAAAGTCTAATTGTGTTTTTACTAGAAGCTCTGAGGATGAGAAAGCTGAGCAGATGATGGTTGAGTCATCTGCATATTGGATGACAGATGAGTCTGGGACAGAGTGGTGAAAGTTAATAAATAGGTTAGAGTAGCGGGCCAAGAACAGAGCCATGAGGGACACCTGTGGGTGTAGGAAGGAAGGAGGAGGTGGAAGTTTTCCATTGGACTGCTTGTTGGCGGTTGGACAGGTAGCTGGAAACCCAATGTAGAGAGGGGGGGGAGAGAGGTATAGAGTAGAGAGTTGTGATATGAGAAGGGTGTGGGAGAGATGGTGTCGAAGGCTTTTGACAGATCAAGGAATAATGTGGATACAAATTTGCCTGAGTCACGTTCTTGGTTGATGGATTCTAGAAAGAAAAGAAGGGCAGTCATGGTGGAGTGATCGGAACGGAAACCGTGTTGTGAAGGGGAAAGGAGATTGTTTTGGGTTAGGTGCATTATTAGTTGTACTTGGACGGTTTTCTCAAGAATTGTAGACAGAGGGGAAAGGAAGGCGATGGGCCTGAAGTTGGTGGTGTCAGTATTATTACTGCTTGTGTGGAGGGGGATGATGTAGGCGTAGCACCAGATGGAGGGGACGTATGATTCTTGTATGGATCTATTTATAAGTATGGAGATGGGGAAGGCGATGCCCTCTGCAGATAGTTTGAGAATTGTAGGTGGAAGATTGTCAGGTGCATTGCGGCAGGGTTTGAGTTTGAGGATTGTCTTTTCATCGTGCTTGTGGGAATGGGTTTCAGGAAGAAGAGTGAGGAGTGGTTTAACTGGTTGGAGAGGGGGTTTTGCAGTGAGGCGTTGTGGTTAGGGGAGGGGTGTGAAGGAGTTGGATAGTTTGGCTATACAGTCAGTGAAGAAGGAATTGAATTGAGAGGCGGTGTCGAGGTCAGAGAGGGTGGGATTGGGACAGGGGTTTTCTTTATTACCAGGGTTTAATATAGATGAGATAGAGGCCCAGAAATTTTTGGGGTTTGTTGAGTGCAGAGACTGAAGTTTGGAATTGTGAGCTTTGCAGTCTTTGATAATTAGCTTTTTGGTGGAGTTTCGGAGTTGCTTGGGTTTTTATTTTTTTGATACTGCTTTCATTTTTTGTCCCTTTGTTGCATGGCGAGTTTGGTTTCTTTAGATAACCATGGACATGGATTGGATTTGATGTGTTTGGTTCTTAGTGGGGCTTGCTGGTTAAGGAGGTTCAGAAACGAGTGGTTGAAATGGGAGACAGCATCATCTGGAGGGAGAGTTTTTAAGAGGGGTCCAGTCGATGCACTTAAGGCATTCCGAGAATGTTTGGGGATTGAAAGATGACAGGTTGCGGGTTTGGATGTAGTGGTGGTGTTTTTGTAGGGGAGTTGGGAGTCGGTCAGTGAAGACAGGTAAGTGATCACTGAGAGGATCTGGTAATACACCGGATTTGGTGATGAGACCTAGATGTGTTGTAAGGATCCAGTGAATTATGGTACCCAAGGTGCCGTCATTATGTGATCTGGTAGGTGAGTGGATTAGTTGGGAGAAGTTGTACAGGTTGATAGTATGGGAGGGGGCATCTGAGTTAAAGGTGGACCAATTGATGTTGGTGTCACCAAGAATATAGGTTTCGTTGTTTGTGGGAGGAGAGCATTTTAATATTTCTTTATGTGGGAGGAGAGTATTTTAATAATTAGCAGTCAAGTCCCATGACTATGGGGATGAAAGTACTGTGGTAAGTTACGGTTAGCAGCTTTGGGTGGAAAGTATAGTGGCATGTTTAATATGACTGCGTAAGATGCCTTTGTTAAGAATAACTTGAGTATGTGCTTAATTGTTTTAGGTATTTCTGAGTTGATCTTTTGTAGGATGGAGGAGTGGATTGTATATGGGTTGCAGATGTTCATTAGTGTATTGGTCACTTTCTGAAGCATCTTTGTTTTATAATTTCAGTTGTAGTTCTCATGTTAAAGTTAAAGATGATTTTACATAAATAACGAGTTTGGGTCACTGCATGATTCTTTGTTCATTTTTTTTCTGTATAGCTACTCCCACAAAATGATGTCACGGTAGGTATTGGGCAGTGATTTACTTAGAGCATTGTGGGTAGACAAAAAAAAATATATATATATATATATATATATATATATGTGTTTAAGAACACCTTTTTACTCGTATTGTTTCACTTTATTATCATGTGTTGAATTTCAACTTGCAAGACCTAGTTGACAGCTTATCTTCCTTGTAAGTAAGAAATGCGTACCGATAAAGTAAGTTTGGAAATGTCATAGTCTATAAATTAGTCTAAGTAATGTGGCATTGTAGGTTTAGTTCATGATGTCATGCCAGAGGTTCTCGTCTCAAAGAAAAAATTTCAGGGAATTCCTCCTTCAAATGTAAAACACATGTTTGCATCAAAAACTGTGTAGTTTGATATTGTATGTAGGAGAGGTTGTGTACAACTCTTAAAGGTTTGTTACTTGTACTTGTTTCAGAAAGTGAACAGTATACTTTATTTTTCCAGTTATTCCTGAAGCAACCTAGCAGAGGTAGCTGTAACATAAAAGATAGGGGCAGTAAGTCTAATGGTGATTGCTGAAAAAAGTGGGGTAGTCTTTGAAGAGAATTTTCTTAAGAGTTTTGTGTTAATATTGGTGGTAAATTCATTGGGGATAGCAGATGCAATGCAGGTATTTGAAGACATGTTTAGATTTGCAGTCCCTTTATAAGTGGGAAGGGTAATATGTAACAAAGCTGAGATAGGAGTTAAACATATTTCCTGCTGCTAAATGATTTTCCTGTTAGTAAACTCCAGTAGTTAGTTCCTAAAGGAATTGGCTGTCCTTTCCTACTGCGATTTTTCTAGTGGTTACTGTTTAGGAGATATTTTGTTAGATTTGTACAAAAATGTAGATGGTATTAGAAGGTGGTCAGCAAGTGTATTTGGCATTTTTGTGACTGATTTATATCTGTGAAGAGTATTTGTAATTGCTAAGGCTTAGTAGGATGTACATATATTTTCTTTGTGCTAGCTTAACAGAGTGAGGGTTAAGAATCTAGTTAAATGCGACTTTCCTAGTCAATTATTTTTTTAACAGCTTTGACTTCAGTAATGATGTTTCCTTTTGGATTTCTGTAATATCTTGGATCGTTTCTAAAAAGATTTTCGTGTTGGATGGAGGGGAGGGTATATACAACAAGGTTTAACTTTGTTGTTCTAGAAGGAGAGTAACTTAGTTAAGGCTGTTTTTAGCTACAGCAGCAAGTCTTTAAAGTGATAGCTTTTTTAGTAACTATTGAAAACCCCTCCACCAGTTATGGTTCTTATCCTGTTATTGCAAAGTAGGGTGTAATTGCCTGGGATCTATTCCAGTTGATTGAGTTTTCAGAAACTGGAAATTCATATTGGCAAGACGGTATGATCGAATTTCTAAAAACTCAAATATTTAAAAAAAAAAAAAAGGTTTTTTTTTTTTTTTTTTTTTTTTTTTTTTTTAAACCTTTTTGCAGAGGGGCAATCCACCCTGCACCCCCATACCCCCAACAAAATTATATATACCAATTCCGAGATAGCACTACATTGAGGAAAACGCTAAATTTCCCGATCCTCACTGTACCTCGCGCTCCATTCAAAAGCTTAGTGTTTTTAAAAATTGTCATATCCCGCTGATATGAATTTCGAGTTTCTAAAGACTTTATAAACTGATAGGGTCCATTGCCCTGATATAGAAGAATGACATCCATTTATTTCAGCCATGTTTCTAATGTACTTAAAACAGAATGTCACGGTTAATACCCTTTATCCTTTTTTCCAGCTCATCCCATTTTCATGTTGATACTACTACTACTTTTGTTTCTATGGCAACCGTGATGACTTTTTAATCTTTGGTTGTTCCGTGAGTGGTGTGACTGTTACTGTTGGGTAAACTATTTTGTTAATAGTTCCAAAAAAGAAGTACTAATAACTAAAATGCACGGAATCCCCAATAAGTGCTCGCTCACCTTAAAACAACAAATGGAAGAACACACTTTGATCGTTCGTTAAAATTCAGCTATTTAATGCCCAAAACAGGATAAAAATAATAGTAAATACATCCAACGAATTCACGTTGAAGCCAAAGTATTCAATAATCCATAGAAATAGAAAACATAGGTTAAGCGCTTTCACCCGATAATCTGAAGAAGAACAATCGAAGTGTGTTCTTCCATTTGTTGTTTTAAGGTGAGCGAGCACTTATTGGGGATTCCGTGCATTTTAGTTATTTTGTTAATAGGCCAGGGTTGAGTGAAATGTCTCCAGTTGTAGAAACAAATTTAAGCTTGTAGAGGATAGAAAAAGCTATGGGTTGTCCAGTGGCACTAGGATCCCTTCATTTTTCCCAGTAAGTGCGTCATACGTAGATGCTCAATATTAGGTTACTGTTGCAGTGACCCAAGTTATTTGGGTTATATCCTTCCCAGGATATGATCACCGAATAGCTTTTAAAGCTTCAGAACACCTTCTACATGCCTTAACAGGGGGCTGTAGCAGAGCCATATAAAAGGGCAGTTTGGGTACAGAAAAAGTTTAAGCTTTCTTCGTGGAACTGACAGATGGCTAGCAATCCTTCAAGGCTGGGCAGACAAGTACCATTTTATCCTACTTTATTTTCCTTGGAAAAAAGCTTTTTTCTGTGGGGAAATAAAATACATATATACACATACAGACACACAGACACACACACATGATTTTTTAAGGGGTTGTGTGACAAAACTGTGTAATTCTTTTCTTAATTTCTTCATTTTTATGTAGGTTTACAGTGTTTAGGTGCTTGTTCTGCTTTTGGAAGCTTTTTTTCTTTATACCTCAGAAATCTTTATTTTTCTGTCAAAGTGTACTGGCTGACTGGCTCTGCTGCCTATCTTTCAGGTTTATTTTTCAGCTGGTCCATGGAGCAGTTATTTGTATCTTTTAGTTCTTTCTTCCACTTTTAGCAGGAAGAAAACTGCTAGGGAGTCTTTGGTTGTCAGGCCAGCTCCCTTACTGCCTTAGTTGCTGATTGGTGACTCTGCTGTTGCCGGACTTGATTCCTTTGACCACTCATTGATGTCTCCTCCTCTCTTGTGTAGCTCTTTGGGAAGCCACTAAGGACTGGGAATTTGATATTTCCTCTGTAGCTGTAGGGCTGTCCTTGTTGGAGAAGGGTGAACCGCCTTTTTCAGCCTTGGGGGGAGGAGAGAATGATGGTCTAATGCTCATGAGTTGAGTGCCCCCCTCCCCAATAGGTACATACATCCTTAAGCTTACAGGCAAATGAGACCATCAAGAAGCCGAGGTACATAACCTAGTACTGGTAAGAAACTAGCAGTGCCATTCATTAAGTAGACTTTCTCCACATATTCCTGTTGAAAATTTGTGATCATTTGAGTCCTGAGAGAAATTTCTATGAGTCTCTCAGGGAAAAACAAAAAATTAAGACTCAGTTTATTTCTGCTGTTACTATTGCTGTGCACGGGAAAGACTTGCTAGGATTTGCTAAGGGAATTAACTTCTGCTGTTAATGTTTCAAATACTTTTTCTTCATTTGAAAATGAGTTCCCTCTCATTCTGACACTTCAGTCAGAAGAACAAGGAATAGTGAAGGGACTATTTGTCTTCATTGACTTCTCTTCAAGCTAAAGATTCTCATTCTGGGCAAAGTGTTACTTCAGATTTTCATCCAAAAGAGCTGTGTCTCTGAGATCTTAGCTAAAATAAAAAATGAGATGTTTCAGTGGGAACAGAATGAAAGCCCCATTTTACAGCAACTGTATTATTATTTGTTGCAATTGGATGTTTCACATCCTGCAACCTCCCTTCCTGTTTTACAAGTTTGAGTGTTTCTTAACAACTTGCACTATACCTGATAGTCAACCTACTGCTCCTAAAACATTTGAAAGGCTATACAGAGTACCTCAAGACTCATGAATATCTGTTTTGTAATTCTAAAGCTTATCCTGCCATTATTTCCTTGTCTAAAACATCTGGTGCTAAACAGATTGTTAATGCTGGCCCCATTCCCTCTATTAAGCATGAGAAAGCTTTTGAAAGATTTGGAAAGACATTTTATTTTTCTGCTAATTTAACTTTAAGAATTCTGAACTGCCAGGTTCATGTGTTAAAAATTTGTATCAACTTCTTTTGAGTCCATGAGAAACTTAACTGTTAACTTCCCTCTTAAGAGATAAAGAATTCAGTGAATGCTTTGTGTCTCCTCACTTGTAACTAAACACTCGTGTGACGCTTGTGGACGGGCCCAGCAATCAAGGAGCCTCAATCCTCACCACTAACACCAGGGAGGGGCATCCATATAGGGAAAGGATAAAAAAATTACACACGGTGAAGTACAATTTCCCTTAAGAGCACACAGAGATCACAGTCAGTCTAGAGCTGGTTTCTCCCTTTCTCTCCAGGTCCCCAGTAAGACTCCCCACTGGCGCAGCTATAGGGTCCAGATCTCAGCCTTGTGGGCAAGCTAAAACCTCCAGTACCCTTTCTGTGCAACCAGTGCTTCGTATCCCTGCCCAAGTAGCTGACACACACACACTTTGAGATAAGAGTTATATACAACCACACAGACACTCCTGGGGAAGGCTGGCACAGGTACTCCAGCTGTGCCCCTTTTACCCAGATTATACGATAGTACCACTTGCCACCACCCACTAATATTTATCAGCTACTAAAAGGCTCTTATGAAAGGGTGTCCAATTATACTGTGCAATATTATTATCCAAATGGTAAGTGCAACTGAACAGTCGAGGCATATTGGAGTGGCTTAGCCAGTATCACTATATACATGCAATGTACTCTAGAGCTTAAATTATCTCTGCGCAAAACAGCCACAGTTGAAAGGTTTAAAAATATTTAATAATTCATAAAAACACAAGACAATACTACTTAGTCAAGAGTTCAGAGATCACAGAGAAATACTTAAAATAATACAGTAGAATAGTTGACTGTAGCACAATAATACAGTAGAATAGTTCTGACAATAGCACAGAAAAGCACTAATCTAATCTTCCTAGTTCCTAGCTATATCTAAGAAAAAAACACAGTTCTAAAATAGAGTTGCATATAGAACACAGGCAGAGTGGTGAGTTGGATGTTCTCAAGACAAATGCTAAAATGCTCTCATTCTTTCTGTCCTTAAATTGCTAACACAGTACCACTGATTCATTTCAGATTACATCATTTCTTTCTGGTTCCCAGGCTAACAGAAGCTCAGAGGTTAATAGCCCTTTTGATCTTGCAGCTGGTCAAGAAGCTAGAGCCATAAAAGAAATTATACATGTAAATTCTAGCCATTAACTCCGGCCTCGAAACAATAGGCAGAATGCCTCCCTCTAGCCATCTCGGCTCCAAGTTTTAGATGAAAGAATTTCACAATGCTTGACGTATCAGCTTTCTCACAGCAGAGTGCACTGTTACATTTTTTTTACTTCAACATCCAATACAGTCTTTTCACATTTAAGAGAACAAGCCTGTGGCTTACATTAATATTTACAAATGACAGAATTTTTTCTATCAAGCTAGGCTGGCAGCCTTCACGTATCTTCACAGCTTTAGAGTATTTTGTGATTCTGCTGATGTGGTCTTCAAAGCTGCGGCTACAGGGTCAGTTATGAGGAAATTTACTTGTTTATTCTATCAAAACTTACCAGAGTATGTTAAAGTTAAGAATTTTAAATACCCTTGACAGATGTTCTGCTCAGCCCTTCTGCTGCTGAGGTTTTTAAAACCTTTGAAGGGTGGAAATTGATTAAGGGGTGACCTAAATTTTCCAACCCTCCTTTTCTTTGTTTAATGCAAACTTTCTGTCTAACTTTGCAACCTTTTTCAAAAAGCAGATCAAGTAGCAAGGTAGTAACAGATAAGATTTTAAACAAGCCAATGGCAAGTAGGTTCTGAAGAGAATGGGAAAGCCTCCCAGAATCAAGGACAGTTCAGGAGCTCACAATAATTACTTGCCTTTCCATGTACCCCCATTCCACTCTGAAAATCTGCTCCTCAGTCTAGGTCTTCATCTTCCCCTGTGGTAACAGAGTATTTAAGACAAATGTTTTTTGAAAATTGTGGTGAGAGTGTCTTCCTCTCTCTTTATTTTTCATGGGATTCCTCATCTTATAAACCAAAAATCTGTTCCCTTCAGTTTAGGAGCTCATTTTATCTCAGGAGATCATAGAGTTAGTACTGTCAGATCAGGTTGGTAAAGATTTTTATTCAAGGATTTTTCTGGTACCAAAGAAGGAGGGGACTTTCAGATCATTCCCATACCTCTCCTTTCTCATCCTTTTACTCTCTCTCATTGTAAACTTAGACTTGAGGATTGCCATCAAATTCCTATTGGCAAAGCTTTTAGATAAGATTTTTTTTTCAGTTGTATACTATCTGTTCTATGTCTTAACCCTTTGGTCTAGTCACTGCCCCAAGGTATTTACAAAGTGTACTGTTCCAGTAATTGCTTACTTCAGACCTCCGGGCATTTGCATCTTTCCATATTTGGATGATTCTTATATTTGAAGCTTTTTTTTTCCATTTTTCAAGATTCCATGACTTGATACTCCTCAGTCTGGGGTTTCAAGTGAATATGTAAAAGTCTTCTCTCATCTTTTCACACAGAATAATTTTTCTGGGATGTGTTTTGGATACTTACCTAAGAAGAGCCTTTCTTCTACTAGATTCTGGAGTACATGGCATCTGTGATTACAATTCCACTGGCCAGACTTTACAGGAGGGAAATCCATTGGTACCTCACATCAGTCTGGTGTCTGCATCTTCACCCTTTATCTTTTCAGATCCCTACTTTGGGTGTTGTAATGAAGGAGATTCTGTGTATGTAGACCAGATCTCTGGCTGTCCATGTCTACCCTTCTCCCTTCTGTCCCCTCTCCAGTTTGTCACAACAGATTCTTCAGAAGTGGTGTGGAGGCAGTTTCCAAAGGTGTTAAAGTTCAAAGTCTGTAGAGCAAGTTTGACACAGAAAAGCACATGTCAGAGATAATGGTAGTGATACATGCTTTGAAACCCCTAGATTATTCTGGTCTCAGGATTGTTAGATTTTCACAGACAATACCACTGTAATATGGTACATAAAGGGGTGGGGTTGTGATACCTGATTGTTACCTCCTTTTTAGACATGCAGCGATAGCAAGTCAGCTTAGAGACTTCAGATGTCTTGTATCTTATCAGAGGAAGACCTTGTAGCAGAGAAGCTAAGCAGGATTAAGACAGTCCCTCACAAATGGAAACTTTACCATGGGATCTTCTAAAAGTTGATCCAACTGTGAAGAACATGTCAAGTAGATGTGCTTGTTGTCTCTTAGAACAGGTGAAGAAATTCTGCTCCAGGACTTCATGCAGAAAGGCCTGGAAGACGGGTGTCTTCTCATCCCATAGTTTGGAATGTTCCCACATGCCTTTGCACCCTTTCCACTCATTTCCTGGGCTGTTCTAAACAATCCAGAAGGACTCCCCAAAGATAGTTCTGGTTGTGATTCTCTTTTTGCCCAGACAACAGATAGTTCTCCCTTCTTTTGAAACTGACCAAGGGCTATATTACCTCAGGCTTCCCTACAGACTAGATTTACTCGTACAAGATAGGAGTTGAGCTGATGATGTCCCTTTCATTCTTCCTCAAAATATGGGTTTGGATCCGATCCTTGGATCTGACACTGTTGCGTACTCCAGACTTTGGATCCAACTCTTCTCTTCATTTTGCCCTCTACCCATAATGCCTTAGTACATCCCTATTACCTTTGATCTCATTTGCCGCCATCGCAAACAGATGCAGGTTCCTCCCTTGAGCATTATTAGAGATAATTTTGTGAGCTAATTCATCCTTTTTCTCTTGTTAAAACTTAAAACCTTAGCTTAATTTACTATCCTCCCTCTTAGATGTTCATCGTGTTTCACTGTTGCAGTCATTACACTTGGGTTATCCTGCTGGCAGGCTACCCGCAGTCGGCCTGAATTCCAAAGTCCTGGTCCGGCGTCGGTTGCTGTCGCCTCTTCCCTGACGTCATTGCGCCAGGGGTATAAAAGATGCAGCCAACACCATTTTCTTCAGTCTTTTCTGCTGCGCGGTGCCCGAAGCAAAAGCAGTTCGCAAGTGCCGATCAGCCGATTCCTGAGATTTTCGAAATTGACTTTCAGAACCGAAGTCTTCAATAAAGCTAAGTACCCCAGTGGGGAAACTTTTTCTTGCTCCAGACCGATGTCAGTAAAAGTTAACAATTGTATTTCTTGTGGGAAGCAAATACCTCATAAGGATTTTCACTCTTACTGTATTCCTTGCCTAGACCCCGACCACAACGTTGCTAGTTGTCTGTTTTGCGGTAGATTCAACCAACGCACTATTAAGCGTCTGTTTGATTTTGCTTTACATTACTTTGGCCGAAGGTTTAATTGTATAAGGCTGTCGGAACAACCAACGACTGGAATTCATAAAAAACGCAAGGACAAAGAAAAGGACAGGCATCCGAAGTCCAAAACCGACGAAGTGTCTTCTAGGCCAGTCGCCGGTTCTCAGTGAGGCGCTTTCGCAGCCCCTGACACCCACTACCTCAGAGCCACAGGCCGCCTTCGACTCCCACGTGGAGACATCTAGGCCTCTGGAAACTCAAGGTATTGGGCCTATGGAAACTATTCCCTCAGATGGGTCCGGAGCCGCTGAGCAGGCACCGGCTTCTGAAGGTGTTTTCAGACCCTCACAGCTTACTATCAGGACTTCTTCAGCAGCCAAGACAAAGTCTAAAACACCTATAAAGACAAAGAAACAAGTTCAGCATTCACCTGGACAGTCATCCATGCCAAAGAAACAGATGCTTAAAATAGCCGAGGACCCTAATTACTATCCTCCCTCTTAGTTTTCTTGGAGGACATTAGGACTTTATATTATTTTTTTCTTACTATTTTCTATAGCTAGTAAATCTTTATTACCATTGCTAATATTCCTGCTTACTGTTTTCTCTGGTAGGGTATGGCTTTTAAAATTACTATCATTGATCATTAAACCCTTTTTCTACCATGTCGGATAAACAGGATTTAAGAAATGCATTTCTTGTGGGCATAAAATCCCTAATTCGGATGCCCACAAGGAGTGTGTATATTGTCTTGGAGCCAGCTGTTTGGACACTGCTTGTACCATGTGTGTTCCACCTTCAATGCAAGTGCTTTGGCTGATCGGCGAAACAAGTTGATTTTGAAAGATGATCTCTCTGCTACATTTAATTTTGGGGCTCAAACTCTCTCCAAAACCAGCAAATTTGTTCCATTGGAGCATAGAAAACACTCCCCACCGAAGTCTTCCAGGTCTTCATCAGAGCTGCCTTCCAAGAGTAGAAAAACTTTCGATCCGACACTGTCAGATCCAAAGACCTGATCCTCTGATCTGAAACCCTGTGTTATCAAGTTTTGGATTCTGTTTTTTCAGTCAAGCCCTATGGTGCCCGTCCACTGATCTGAAGCCAGTACTTCACACAGAAGTCTTAACCTGGAATGTGTAAGTAAGCCCATATCACCTACTCTGCATTCTGGATTGCTTCATGCACCTAAGAAACATTCTAGACCACTGACCACTACTTCCACCACATCCTCCAGAAGCTTATCGGAAGGGGATAAGGATGATGTGAAAATTTCTCAAAGATCAGATCCAGATGGGGGTCTTAACCAGCTCCATCCTCTGTCAGGTCAAAGAATCTTCCAGCGACATCCAAAGCTATTTTATCTCCTTCTCACTTCTGTCCAATTGATTTGGAGTCCCAGGATCTGAAATCCCCGAGAAGTCCAGTGTCTGATCCAATGATGATATCTTCTTCGACTCCGACTATATTCCTGACTAGTTCCACTCCAATAATTTTGGATCTGAATTGGTCCCAGAGCCGAAGTGTCAACATTGGATCCATGGTGGCAGGATCGACTCCATTGTTGTCATTTCCATCCTTGCCTCTTGAAGCCTTAGCCTTGGATAGTTCATGTCCAGATGTATCCTTGAAACACAGTTGAGTGTGGTCGAGACTTAGCATGTGAAGTTGTTCTATCTCGCCGTTCATTCTTACAGATGGGCTCAGAGCTGATCCTTGGCTCCGAGTCGGCCTACTACAAAGCTTGAGGTCTTCAGATAGCACGAGGCCAAGTCCCTATCCCATGATGCACTTAGTTACCTCAGATCTCGTTTGCTGCTGCAATAGATTAGAGGTTCTCGCTAGCTTGGGCCAGTAAAAACTTTTTTTCTTCAAATGTATTATAATATTGATAAAAATTCTTTGATATCTTCAGATACTTAGAATAGCTCTTTGTGTAGTTTCCCTTCCCTTAGTGTGCCTTTTTTTCTCTATTAATAATTAGCTCTTTTGACCTTTTTTTATTTAGGCCTTGTTAAATCTTTAATAGTTCTTGGATTGTATTGTGTGCTTAGCATAGTGACTTTTCTGTCACAGTTTATTTAGCCTTCAGAATTTTGAATTGTCTGCTTAGAATAGTGACCTTTTTCTGTCACAGCTTTAATACATTACTATTTAGAGTTTTGAATAGTGACTTTGTCACAGCTTTGATAAAGTTTAGATAAGTAGTTTAGAGTGTATGTGTGTGTGCTGTTTACTATTTTAGCCCATAGTTTTTATAGGGCTTATTTGATATTTCTGGTTTGGGTGTGTCTAGTTTTTACAGCACCCTGTTGAAATTGTGTGTTACAAGTACGGCTGACCAAGACAAAGATAAATACTCTAAATCAGGGTTTAAGAAATGTCCAAAATGCGGGCAGAAAATGTCCGTCACTGACAGTCATGTGAATTGTGTTTATTTGGAAGCATTGGATCTCCAGGAAAGCTGCTCCATCTGTCATTCTTTCTCTTCTTGGGTTCTCCAGGAGAGAGAGCGAGAGAGAGAGTTGATCGACAGAGGTTTACTTAAACCTTCATTTCAAGGCGCTTTGAGCGACCAGGATGGTTCCAGTAAATCCTCAGTCTTCTAAGACTTCTATGTCTGAGGTAAAGAAATCAAAAAATTCTTCGTCTGTTCCACAGACTTCAGAGCCGACTGCCTTGTTCTTTTGGAGCCGGTCCCCGGTTTTGGAACTAGTATCTGAAATACCTAACTCTCCACTCCTGCAATCTGTACCTTCTCCTATCCACTCATTTTGGTCTTCGATTAACCTTTCCGATTTTGATGTGGATCGTGTAGTGCAGAAGCTTTTACAGGCAACGGCCTTAAATTCTTATCTGCTCTGACCCAAACGTCTTTGGAACCGAAGACCCTTTTACCATCTACTACTCTTCCTCCTCCAAGCCATACCGGTCCTTTGGAGCTGGAGGAGTTGGACTTGATCGTTGAGCCTTCGGAGCAGATGCCTGCTCCAGTATCTTCGGCTCTGTTTACTCTGACTTCCTCAGTGCCGATTGAGGAATCTAGGAGCAAACGCGCTCTGGCCGGGTCCAGGGAGGATAGTTGGACCAACTAGTCTGTTCCGACTCTGCTTCGTGGGGCTTCGGCTCAGATGAGCTTGGCTCCTACCTTTGGCTCAGAGCCCACTGTCCTGGTGCCGGGGGTATTGATGGTTTTCTCGGATCCATTGGTCCCTTCTCATTGGAGCAGAGGTGCTTTCGAAGCCATGAGGAGAGTTACGTCTCCTAAGACATCTTTGATTTCAGGTCTGGCTACCTCCTCCCCAAGAGTGCCTGTCTGCTTCTGCTTGACAGATCCTTGCCAAGCATAGAGACCCAGAGCCCCAGGAAGCCCCATTGGGTGGCCCCTGCTCTTTGGAGACCACACCAGAAGCCCCTCACTGGTGAGGTTCCCAGGAAGAGAATCTGCAAGAGAAGAGGAAGCATTTAGGCTCCCCACAGGAGTCCCTCACATCCGATAACGACTTGGATGAATCAGAAGGGTCCCCATGGTCCCCCTCTGAAGATCTCATTTGCTGAGATATCAGAAATCCTTAGGCAGAGGGGTGACTAGCAGTCTACCAACCCTACTTGAAGATGAGCCTGTTCTCCTGAAGGCTTTTAGCCCTCCACCTCTTGGGTATGTCCGCCCTTCGATGAGCTTATGCAGCTGGTCTTACGAAGTGCATGGGAGTCTCTGGATACCATGGAGCTTGTCCCCAGGAGGCCTAATAAATTTATTTCTACCCCCCAGGACAAATCTTTTCTTACTAAGGGTGTGCCAGTTGATGCCATGGTGGTGTGCAGCAGCCACCAGAAAAAAGTTTAGAAGCTTCCTCTTCTATCCATTCTCCTAACAGAGATTCTAGGATCATGGATAGATATAGAAAGTGCACTTACAGTTCAGCGACTTTTGCACTGCGTTTGCTCCACTATTTAACCCATTTTACTATGAATCTGTGAACCTCCTTAGAGTTCGGAGATGCTCTTCAGGGTACAGTAGCTGCAGGAGTTTCAGATAAAGTTGCCTCCCAGCTTGCTACCCTCATCTCCATAGTAAACTCGTCCATGTTCCTCATTTCATATGCAACTGATGGAGTGAGCAGGGCAACAGGTACAGGAATTGCTCTTAGGAGACACACTCCTGGATGCGCTTGTGTTCCTTCGTAGAGCCCTTTAAGTCATCCTTTGTAATTACCCCTTTTGATGGCTCGTCCTTTTCCGGGCCCAAAGTTAAGGAAACTTTGACCAGGTGTGAGCAGGAAGGAAAGACTCTGTTTACCGTCAGAGTCCATTTTTCCCACCCCTACCAGACCCTACCCCAAGGGTCAAAGGGGAGGAAAGATGTGGTTCTGCAAAGCCCAAGGAGCCTTTCAGGACACACATGGTGAATCCCCCCCCCCCCGGGGGGGCAGAGGAGGGATCAATAATGGAAGATGCCGCCCTCATGGCAGAGGGGGTCCGCAAAACTAGAGTGACAGAGATCAGTTCTTTGGGAAGCCCTACCAGTGCTCCTGAAAGGAGGCCCAACTATCCTACTCTGGAGGCAGTCAGAGGTCACTTATCTTTGTATCCAGATGGCTGGCTCAAAATAAACAGCTGAGTACAAAGTATCATTTCCAGAGGATAATTCATTCCTTTCCCCATACCCCCTCCACTGACAAGAAAAATTTAGAACGTTCCACCCAGTTACAGGCAATAATAGAGGTCCGATCATTGCTAACAGAGTCATCCAACCAGTCCCAGCACACCAGATAGGATCCGGAACTTAAGATTCTTTTTAGTTCCAAAAAAAGACAGGGAACTGGAGACCTGTATTGGACCTCAGCAGACTAAACAGATCTGTCAAGAAAGCAACGTTTCGGATGGTCACACTTCAGTCAATACTTCCCTTTTTAGGGAAAGACAATTGGATGTGCTCTATAGATCTTCAGGATGCGTACTACCACATAAAAATGGCCAGACCATCCAGGGATCATCTGTGCTTCCGGTTGGGATCCAATCATTACCAGTTTTGAGCCCTGCCCTTTAGTCTCACTTCAGCCCCCCAAATGGATGGCAGTGGTCACGGCTCAACTGAGATGTTTAGGATTCCAGGTGTTTCCATACCTAGACGATTGGCTCCTCACCACCATCACCAAGCATCAACTCATACAAGCCAGGGACACCACCCTTTCACTCTGCAGTCAGCTGGGCATTACAATAAACTCAGGGAAATCTGCCTTGTCGCCATGGTCGCTTTCCTGATAGGGTGGCGGGGGGGGGGCATTTTCAGGGAAGAACAGCCCAAGGCACATGGAACGATCAAGAGACGCATCTGCATATTAATGTCCTAGAGATAAGAGCAGTACTTTTAGCATTGCGGTACTTCCAGGGCACACTTCCTCTGGGTACAATTGTGATTCAGACAGACATGTCAGTGGTCTGGTACTTGAACAGACAAGGAGGAGCCAGGTCCTACCCCTTTTGTCATGAGGCCCTAAGAGTATGGCAGTGGGTTATATCCACCTAGCGCTTTCTGTTAGCGCACATCCCGGGGAAATCCAACGTGATAGCAGACAAGCTGAGCAGAGCAATTTTGTTGCCTCATGAGTGGTCCCTCAAGAAAGAAATAGCAGACAGGATTTTCTCCTGGTAGGGCCAGCCTTGCTGCGCCCTTTTCGCCAACCACATGAACACCAAATGCAGAAGCTACCTTGCCCTGATTCCCCCTCCAGGAGAAGCCCCAAGGGACGCACTCTTAAACGATTGTCCTCCGGGTCTCCTCTATGCATTCCCACCAATCCCGTTGATACCCAAAGTACTACAGAAAGCAAAAGCCCTGGGAAGGATCATCATTCTAATAGCCCCTCTTTGGCCTCATCAGATTTGGTTCCCCTTCCTTTGGGTTCATCAATTGAAGGAACCCTGGATTCTGGACCCAGTTCCAGATCTTCTGACGCAGTCGTCGGGGGAACTTTATCCCTCTCTTTAGTTCCTGAAGCTGACAGCTTGGCTGCTCCAATTCCCATCATAGCCAGATTCCATAACCTTTCTAATGAGACACTGCAAATTCTAATATCTTCTCATATATCCTCTACGAGGAAGCTATACTTTAGCAAAGGGGAAAACATTTTCTTTATGGACCTCTCAAAACAACATTGATCCCTACCTAGCCCCTATGGCCTCTATACTAGAGTTCTTGACCATGATTTTCAACAAAGGAGCTGCAGCAGCAACAGTTCGTGTTCATCGTGCTGCTATATCTAATTTTAACCTTGGATTTGAAGGATTGAACATAATGTCACACACTATCCAAAGCCTTTCTCAAAGGGACCACCTCAGGATCATCTCAGACCACCGGTGAAATCTCCGTATACCCCATGGAATCTAAATTTTATGCTTTCTCGCATTATTCTCCCTCCATTCGGACCAGCTTCCTCATGTGATTTGAAATATTTGTCATGGAAGACCATCTTTTTAGTAGCTATCACTTCTGCCCGCAGTGTGTCAGAGCTTCAAGCCTTGTCCAGTAAACCTCCTTATTTGATTTTCCATGCTGACAGTCTCACTACAAACTAATCCCTCCTTTTTGCCTAAAGTCTGTACCTTAGTCTAACCTTAATCAAACTATTGATTTACCAGTATTCTTCCCCAGTCACTCCATCAAATTGGAATATATGCTGCACAAACTTGAGCATAGACGGCTCAGATTTTACTTGGATAGAACAAAAGACTTTAGGAAATCTGAACTGCTTTTCGTTTCTTTGTCAGATTCCAGAAAAGGTATGCCAGTGGCCAAAACAACTCTTAAGAGGTTATTCGATTGCATCACATTTGCTTATTCAGCTGCTAATATGCCCTTACAACAAAAAATTAAGGCTCATTCTACCAGAGCAGTGTCTACATCCTCTGCTTTTTCTGCCAGACTTCCTATACATAACATTTGTGCAGCAGCCACTTGGTCAAAACCTCATACCTTTATCACTCATTACAAAGTTGACAGAGCCTGCAGGGACAGGGCCTCTTTTGGGTCTACTGTCCTGAAAAACATACTCCCATGAGCCACCTGAGATGGATGGTGCTTGGGAATGCTACCCATCTATAAGAATGAACGGCGAGATAGAACAACTTCACATAAAGAAGTTATGTACTTACCATAACGTTCCATGTGAATTGTTCATCTTGCCTTCATTCTTACTTCCCACCCTTCTACCCCCTCCAGGGTTTTTCGAAGACCGAGACGTTTTCTTCTTGGTTGCTCAACCCTTCTGTAACTTTTTCTTAGAGTGATTGATAAAATGACACATGGTATTATATACGCAGCAAATAAGATCTGAGGTAACTCTAAGTGCATCATGGGATAGGGACTTGGCCTCGAGCTATCTGAAGACCTCGAGCTTTGTAGTAGGCCGACTCGGAGTCTAGGATCAGCTCAGAACCCATCTGTAAGAATGAAGGCGAGGAACAACTCACATGTAACATTATGGTAAGTACATAACTTTTTTTTTCCTGGGTACTCCTGCTCTGACAGGACTAGTCGAAACCTGTCTGGGTCTGTCTGCCTTTGAGATTGTGGAAAGTGTTTTCTCTTTCCCCAGACAACCACCTTCTCATTTTTCATATTCAACCCCTTTACCCTCCGTGGCTTCGAGCTGTAAGTCAGTCAGACCTACTTTACAGGGGCAGCCAGTTCCAGTAAGTGTCCAATCAGTTCTGGTAGAAAAAATGTCCTTATCTTCCGACACCTCTCCTCAGCACCCCACAGAGGGGATCCATGAGACGAGAATGTGTAAGAGGACACTCATCGACTCCCTCACGGGAGGGTACAGATTTTGATAAAAAAGGGTACCCTAGGTCACCACCAGACACCTCCTTTAGAGACCATTTAGGGTCCCCCCGGTGAATGAACTTATTGATTTAGTTTCCCTCCAGGCTTGGAAGGAGACTGATACCGTCAAGCCTGTCCCAAAGTGACCTGACAAATTCATAACCCCTCCAAAAAAAGATCTCACTGAAGCAAAGGAGTCCCAGTTGATGCTGCGGTGGTGGCAGCAGCCACCAAGAAAGAGCTAGCAGAGCTCTTCTGTCCATCCACCAAACGGGAAGTTTAGAGCATTGAACAGATTCAGAAAGTGAGTGTTTGCCTCTGGTACATTTGCCCTGAGATCTCTGTTACCTGGCACACTTTACGAGACTTCAGAGAGATTTGACCAAAAAGCTTTTACATACTCTGAGTGCATGTCTGCAGATGACTTCAAACGAATGTCCTAGTAGCTGGTGGCTACTCATTTATATTATCTCAAATGTTTCAGTGAGGTTGATTTCTCCCTCAGCTGAAGGCACGCACCTCATGAGCAGCTGGTTTAAGATGTCCTTTGTCATCACCATATTCGATGGCACACCCTTATTCGAGCCTTCAATAAACCCGATGCTTAACAGCGAACAAGATGGAAAAACCCCATCTGCCATGGGAATGAAGTTTTTTACCCCTCAGTGGACCTTTTCAAGGAATCGGAGAGCTGTGAATAAAACATGCTTCTGAAAATCTCGAGGACCTTTCCAAGGTCCATGCAGGGACAATTCCTCCAGAGGCAGAGGAGAAAATTCTAATGGAAAACTCCCTAGAAGCAGAGGAGGCCCACAGAACCAGAGGTTCCAGGATTTTTTTCTGGACAGGCCCTTTCAGCATTTCTGAAGTGCTGCCCGACTTTTCAGCTCTGAAGGCAGTCGGCAGACAATTATCCCTGCACCCAGAAGCCTGGGCAAATATAACAAAAGATACCTGGGTGCTAAACATCATGTCCAGAGGCTATTTCATTCCATTTTTCCAACTTCCTTTTCACAAAAGGAATAAACTTCCCGATGTTCCACCCAATTAGAGGAAAGGCACAGCAAAAGAAATTCAAAAGCTGTTAGAAAAACGAGTCATCTGAAAGGTCCCACAAGACCAATAGGGTTTAGAACTTGCATTTCTTTTTACTGCCAAGAAGTCGGGGGACCACAGATCAATTTTGTATGTAAGCAGACTGAATCAGTTTGTGAAGATGTCAAAGTTCCGAATGGTTTTGGTACAGTCCACCCTGCTATTTCTTCACAAGGACAATTGGATGTGCTCAATAGATCTTCAGAATGTGTGCTATCACATTAAAACAGACGGGTGCTGCTGAAGACATTTAACCTTTTGGCTGGGAGCGAGCCACTTCCAATTCAGAGCCCTGCCCTTTGGACTCACCACAGCCCCGGGGATGTTTACCAAATATATAGCAGTTGTGACTGCTCATCTGAGAATCAGAGGATTCCAAGTGTTTCTATACGTGGATGACTGGCTCCTGACCTGCCCCCTTCATGCAACTTCTGCATTCCAGGGAGTATTTGCTCCAGATTTGCCAGTCACTGGGGATAACAATAAATTATGCCAAATCAAAACTTATACCAATCCAGAGCCTGGAGTTTATTGAGACAGATCTGAATACAACCACACAGATAGCATCACTTCCAGCTCATCGCATATGAACCATGAGGAGTCAGGTTTGTCTACTTATTTCCCATCCATCTCCTCCAGCAAGATCAGTTTTTCAAGCACTAGGACCTATGGCAGCATCCATTGTATTACTTCCCTTGGCATGTCTCTTTGTGTTCTTCTTCAGTGGACTCTTGTTTAGTGATCCTTTCTACGTCAACTCGTATCCTTCCAGTCAAGCTAACTCCAATTTGCAAATGGCATATTCACTGGTGGATTCAGTCAGATGACATTTAACTAGGCCGACCTTTTTGTTTTGCCATCTCCAATGGACACAGTGACTACTGATGCTTCTCGGCTGGGGTGGGGGAAGGCATTTCCTGGGAAGGACAGTCCAAGGTATGTGGTCCCCTCTCAAGAGACCAGTCTGCATATTAGTGTAGTAGAGATGAGAGCAGCCCCCCTTGTGTTTCAGGCATTTCAAGATGCTCTTCCTCTAGACTATTGCAGTTCAGACCAGCAACATGTCAGTGGTCTGGTACATCAACATGTAAGGAGAAACCCAGTCTTATCCCCTTCTGCAGAGAGGTCATGAGTGTATGGGAAGGGTTGATCTCATCAGAACGCTTTCTAGTTGCAATGCACATTCCAGTGAAAACCAATGTGTTAGCTGACAGACTAAGCAGATTCATCCATATGCCTCAAAAGTGGTATCTCAACCAGTCTGTGGCAGAAAGGATCTTCCATCATTGAAGCTGTAACCTCTCTGCATCTCCCCACAACAGAGCAACAAGTGCAGCAGGTACTTCGCTCTTGCCCCTCAGTCAGGGGGAGTCACTTAGAGATGCTCTAGTCCACGCTTGGACCTCTGGTCTTTATACTTATCCCCCTCTTCCTTTGATTCCCAAATTTCTGCAGAAACCAAGTTGGCTAAAGAGGTCAGTCATCCTCATTGGCCCCTTCTGGCCTCGACTGGTATGGTTCCCCTTCCTATGATCTCACCCTCTTTATCCATCATGGATACTGGAGCCATCTCCAGATCTGCTCTTGCCCATCAGGGATCCAACATCCCAATATCAAGGCCCTCAAACTAACCACACCATTTCCTCACTTTCAGTAATGGTTAGACACCCCAGGATTTCTTGTCCAGTACGTACCATTATTTTGGCTTCACAAAAATAATCTACTAAAAGCTTACAAGAGCAAGTGGAAAACATTCTTCCTTTGGGCTTTGAATAATGAGATTGACCCATTCATTGTCTGTTCCAATTTCTACAGTACTTGAATTTTTAGCAGCCCTTTTTCAAGAGCGAGCTATTTTCTCTGTGATTAAGCTACAATTAGCAGCTGTAGCAGCTGTCTCTATTTTTCACACAGGAAAACAAAAGTTATTCCTTGGCTTCTTCCAAATGATGCAAAGCATTTCTAAAAGGCATTTTTCTTCAATCACCAGTAAAGGATCCTTTACCTCCCTGGGATCTCACAGTTGGTTGTACTACATAGGATAACTTAGAAAACCTTCTTCAGCTAAAACTTATTTAAAATTCCTTTCATAGAAAACAGTTTTCTTGGCAGCCATTACTTCCACAGAGGATATCTGAACTCCAGCCTCTTTCCTCAGACTTCTTATATCATCTTCCATAAAGATAAGGTTATCTTACAGACAAATCTGTCATTTTTACCCAAAGTGGCTGCTGAAAATAACATTAATCAGTCCATTCATTTATCAGTTGTCTTTACAAATTTTTCGAACAAAGTAGTACATGCTTCATCTGTGACATTTGCAATGTTGTCTTCACAGGACAAAAATCAGAAAAATCAGATCAGTTATTTGTATCCTTTTCACCAAAAAGACTGGGATTTCCAATTTCTAAAGTCAGTCTCGCCAAATGGATTACAGACTGTATTTCTTGTATTTATTCTCAACTAGGCATGGCCTCACCCAAACCACAAAAGGCGCATTCAGTCAGATCCATGGCTGTTTCATGTGCTTTTGGGTATAGATCATTTATTGATGATGATTGCGTTGCAGCCACATGGTCTAGTGCTTGTACCTTTGTTACTACAAATCAGATATTTCTAGAAACAGAGCCACCTTTGGTTTGACAATACTCTGAAATATCCTTCCATGAGGCCCACCCAAGATCACTGTAGCTGGGGACTCTGTCCCATGGGTTAAGGAAGAATGAAAAGGACAGCATCAGATTTAAGTTATGTACTCACCATAACTAGGCATCTGTGCTGTCCATTTTCATTCTTCTTCAGCTTCCCTCCCATCCATCCCCCATCCATCAACTTTCTGGAGAAACCTGTTGGACTGTGTTTTGGAACAAACAGTTTGGAGTCTGAACCAGTTCTTTTTTCTGTCTGCTATCCCTGTCTGTCTAACTGTATAGACCTAATGGTAACAAACTCTGTCTGAGGTAATGGGGCTTGACTAAGGCATTATGAGTAGAAGAAGGCACTTGAGAGTTGGATCCAAAGTCTGGAGTTTGTGGTCTGATCCAAGGATCGGATCCGAATTCGTGTTAAGCAAGAATGAAAATGGATAACACAGATGCCTAGTTATGGTGAGTACATAATTTTTAATTTGATATACCCCGACTTGGAAAATCTTCAAGTAAATGCCTGGATGATTGAATTTTAATACCTTTTAAGCACAGTTTTTCTGAGAATGTGCAACTTGTATTAAAGGAGGCTAAATGACCTGCTGGTAGGAAATGTATGTGTAAATGGAAGAGATTTTCTATTTGGTGCCTTTCCACGGACCAGGACCCTTTTAAGGCCCAACAGCATTTGGTTTTTGAATATGAAAGGGGTTTTACTTCTCCATCAACCTAGAAAATGGGTCGATCCTCCTTGGATCTTAACTTTGTGATTGAACACTTCTTTGAACTGGCTAAGGAGGCTGAATTTTGTGGTTCTTGACGTGGAAAGCTGTGTTGCTGCTGTTCAGGAAGAGAGTTGCAAACTCTTATAGTTGGCCAAGCCTACCTGATTTTCCACATGGACAGGGGATCCTTTTAAAATTCTTCTTCAGTCTTAAAATGGCTTCATGGTTTACCTTGAGCCAATCAATTAATCTTCCTGTATTCTTTCCAAAAACAAAAGGAGAAAGATTCTCGCATACTCAGGATATCCACAGACAGCTCAGATGCTGCTTGAATAAAACTAAGTAGTTCAGGAATGCTGATGGGCTATTTTTCTTCAAAGTTAAGAAAAAGGGAGAATCTGTGTCAAAGCAGGCAATTTCTAGATGGTTACTTCTTTTTGCTGCTTTAATCATAATAAGCTACTTCTGAGCAGGGTTCGGGCCCATTCCACTATTGATTTGGCGGGTTTCATGGCTTTCTGGAAGGAGTAGACTGTACAAGTATTCCTGAGGTAGGAAATTTTTCAGCTGTGCATACGTCTACAAAACACTATAAACTGATTTAATTTTCTGGTACAGAACATGCTTTGCTAGCAACATTTTTCAGGGGCTCCCTAGACTCTCGATTTGTTTCCTCCTCTGTTCTTGGTTCCAAAGCTATAGTAAGCTACTCAAATGGCTTAGGCTACTGCAAAAGTGATCTAATGCTGAATAGAAAACAAGCTGAGGGAGGAAATAAAATCCTTATTTGAGCTCAACAGCTGAAGAGATCCTTGGAGATTCTTCTCTTAGTAAAGCATTAAAAAACTGAATGGGTCTTGTCTGTGGGTCTAAAGGGTGTAACCTGTGCTGCCATATTGGACCATCACAGTACAGACAGGCAGTGGGAAGGGACTCTGAGCTTTGGTAGACTGCCAGAGAATGGGCAGCTGAGCACGATTACCCAATTTGACAGCAAGTGTGTGTGTGTGTGTGTGTGTGTGTGTGTGTGTGTGTGTGTGTGTGTGTGTGTGTGTTGAACATACCTATCAACATGGAAACATCAAAATTCTGTACAAGGCCCGTGAAAAATAGATACAAAACTGTACACTGATCTAATGTGCATACATAATTACATAACCCCACCCACTCCAATGTAATTGTGAGATACCAACTTTCAAATGCAAACTGAAGAACAGACAACCAAAATATTGCATCAGAGTCCCCCTGCAGCCATTCCAATGTCCCATTACCTGGCTATTTTGCCCCATTTACCATAAACATTAATGTGTGCATGCATACTGCTTTACTTCTACAATGATTATTTGGATTTTATTTTTACATTTTACAGCACAACAATGCACAGACACTAATAGACATCTGGTAAATAAAGCAATACTGTCTCACAATGAAAATAGACTTGGCATTAAAACTTCTCTGCCCTTGAAACTCACATTCATTGAAATAACACTGAAACCCACACCACTTGCAAAGAAAATGCATCTGGCTAGTGGTGGGTGAAGATTACCTTTGGGCTATTTTCAAATCATTGGCCCCTTGCACACAAAACAAGAAACCTACATGTGTTCTTTTCTTTGATACACCTTCCTGACTTTATTAATTTATATTCCTTGTATAATACAAACACTTGTTAGAGTGCATTTTAAATTTATTATTTGAACATTTTTTCCAGTAGGCTGCACTGTAGGCAATGAAACAAAATGCCATGAACCAATAATGACAAGACTACCCATTTCAGAACATTTCCACCATAAGTCTACTTCAACACCCACACTATAAATAGAATGACAGTAGTGTAAGCCATAGGCATCCTGCACACCTTCTCATACTTATTTTCAGTTTCAATTTTGGGGGGGCAAAAGGTCAAAAACCAGGGACACATTTTAAACATTGCTTGTATAATTTTGTGAAGTTGCTAGAATAAAATGTTACACCATGCATTTCACTGTCAAGTCTTGAACCCAGGACCTTATGCACTACAGTCAGAGCAACATACCACTATGTCAAATCAGCAACTTCCTGAAAAATAGGACTGAAACTTAATGACCATCATTTAGTGAATTCATTTCTCACTTCTCACCACAGCTCTCAACCTCTTAGCACAAAAAACCTGGGCAAACCTCACAAGTGATGGTGGCTAGGGACTTTAGGCTCTTTTTACCTTGTACCTAGGGTACAGGGTTTGAGCCCGAGTACCTCTAGCCACCAGGTGTATTAAATGGGGAGGCATTTACACACACACACACACACACACACACACACACACACACACACCTAGTTTCATTACTTAATTCCGCTGCAGAGGTAATTTCCTTACTTGGAGTCTTCAGTTAGTCTTCATTCCACTGCAGCGACATTGCTGTCCATAGTGCTGTAACAGCAACAGTGTGTTGCCATTCCCGCTCGCATTTGAAAGTCTTCATTCTGCCACAGAGTTAGTCCGATAATGATCCATAGTGCTATAACAGCAACCGTTTGTTGCCGTTCCTGCTCGCATTTGAGTAGCCAGACCAGCCGGAAATGCATGAGCTGATGTTATTGTGCACATCACATCAGCTCTAGCAGTGCGGAAATTCAAAAAAAAAAAAAAAAACAAAAGAAAAAATCTGAAATGAAGGGGTGCCACTCTGGAATTGTGGCACCCCTTCATCTGAACCCCAAAACTTGGTAAAAAATGAGTAATTTGTCATGGTTGGGAGGTATGGTGTTGAATGTCTTTAGCCATTTGAATGAGCTAGTAAAACAGCAAAAACGAGACTATTAAGTGAAGACCAGACCAAAAAGGCTCTTAGTAGGGACATAACTTCTGCTTTTTTTTCTGTCAGCATGTGACTAGCATTGTGCCACTTTTCTTGTGTTTGTTTATTTTTTTTCCCTGATTGGGAAATTACATGTGCTTGGGCTTTTACTTTAACAGGAATATAAGACTTGTACAGTTCATTTAAGGTAATTCTCAGTTTCTGTTGGTGAATGCTTAAGAGTTTCTGGTCACGTTAGAACAGTTCCCCTCATTGCTGTATGCTTCCAGAGTCTCAAGTTAATCATTTATGTTATTTCCACTGATTAAAAACTTAGAAAATTTTAACAGAAAAACTTGCTGTTTTGGTAGTTTTTTCTTTGGAGTTATTTGAGGTGATTAAGTAGGTTTACTACATTTTAAATGAGTTTTGCATTTCAGTTGTGATTTTGATGTCACTTTGTATGTTAAAACATTTCTGACAGGAATTTTTCATAAGTTTATATTTTATTCCTTGTCTAAGGCTGTTTTATGATATTTCTAGTCAGTTGCACCTGAAACTCCCCATTGTTTATTAAAACCGGAGGACTTGTGACATGTATTTTGTGCTCTGCAATGCGTTACTGAAACTGCTGTCCTTTTACTCAGTGCAGTGTTCAATATAGAATCCCTGCAGAAACAAACTTCAGGTTGGTATTTAGAGCGAGAATAGTAGGATTTTTCCAGTTTTAGTGTGCTGACCGTGCAGCCAGTATTTGTATTTATCTGGGTAGTTTTTTGTCCTCTGACTTGGTGGACTCTGATATGGTAACCACCACCATCTATCCCTAGTGCACCTAAAAACATAGCAATAAATTAAGAAATATGCCACATCCTATAATTGTGTGTGACGTGAGGGTCAAGACATATCTTCCAGGGTTGTACCAGTGCCTAATTCAGGTACAGGAGAACGGAACTCTTTAGGTGCAGGGGAAGTCGGTATGTGGAATCAGTTGCCAGTGTTTATTTGCGTTTATTTGAAGGGTGATGTTCCTGTAAGTTTTTGCAATTTTTCTTCCACTTCATAAAGTACTTCTGAAGGTTCAAAAAGAAATGTCAAAGATCATTGTGGTGATCCTTTTTTGGCCCAGGCAGTCTTGTTTCTACCTTCTAATGGTATTCGCGAAGTCCGTTACCACAGACTTCCTCACACTCTGGATTTACTCTTATAGTAACACCCAGTAGGCAGAAGAAAATCATCTTTTTTTTTTGCTCTTTTTTTTGCTGGTTATTTCCTTTTGAGCACTTTTTCCTTCCATTTAGTGTTATTTGCTCACATAGTCCCGGGGCAACTGTTACATCCCAGTTTAGAACAACTAGAACTGATAGCTAGGATGATACAATCTTAACTTTTAGGAACTTGGTTCAACAGGATGTACAACAAGTATTAAAGGAGCCCAAAAAACTGCTAGTAGAAAATGTTGTTTACAAGTGGATGAGGTTTTCTGTGTGGTGCCTAAATGGGAACACAGAGTCCGCTGAGACCAGCATCCCTCTGGTCTTAAAATATTTGTGAGATGCGCCTCAGGTTGACTTATCGTATGCATCCATCCAATAAGGTGTATTTAACAGCCATCACTGCTCGTCTTCCAGTGGATCCTCCTGTTTCTTCTGTTTTGGTAAAACAGTTCACGAAAGAAGTATTGCATATGATCCCCCCCAAAACAAAATTCCTTTTTTATGAGATCTCAACTGTGTTCTGGGAAAATTGACCTTGCCAGCTTTAGAATCAGTTGCTCAGGCTGATCTGAAGTTCTTAGTGTCGAAAGCTGTTTTATTGCTCTGACATCTACAAGTAAGTGAGCTGCAAGCTCTCAAGGTGGGATAACCGTACCTGAGTTTGCCATGGGAAAGGGTTGTGTTAAACACTAACCTTTATTTTATGCAAAAAGTGGTCTCTGAATTCAGTCTCTGTCAACCTCCATTTTGTTCTTTCCAGAACCTAAGAATAAGGGAGAGAGGATACTACTCATCTTGAATGTGTACCTGTAGCACAGGTACTGTCTTGGCAGAACAAAACCTTTTAGGAAGACTGAAAGGCTTTTTATTTCCTACATGGGGCATTGAAGGATCAACCTGTCTCAAAGCCAACCATTGCTTGTTAGTTGTTCTCTGGTATTTATTTATTTTTATACCCACCATGTCAAGGAGAATCCTGGCAAGGTAAAGGTGAATTCTACTATGGCCTTTTCCTTTTCAGTGGTGTATTGGAAAGGAGCGGACTGCAGAAGTATTCTAGAAGCAGTAATTTGTTCCTCCATCCATACAATTATGAAGAAGTATAGGCCGGATGTTTTTTTTCTAAATCCAAAGCATGCTTCATTAGGACCAGTCTCCAGGTGTTTCTGGACTCTTATCCTTCCTCCTTCTAGGTGGGGTAAGCTTTGGGGAATATACCTGAATGCCAGTAAGGCAATTTGTTTATTGAATATAGTGCAATTGTGGAAGTCCTGCATACCTTTAACAGTAGATGGTCATAGAACACATTGCTTTACTTGCACTACCCTTCCATCACCCTCCTTTTTAGATGTGCATTATTTGGTGTTGGAGCTGCTACAAAGCTGTGCTCAGCAACCTTTACTGGAATGTGTGTGTTGGTTTGGAACACACATTCTTAAAGCTTGAGTTTTCATCTTTTCTTCCTGCTTGACCCTAGAAAGCTGAAAGGGTCTTGTCTATGGGTCTGAAAGACGGTTCTTGTACTGCCAGGTGATTGGTTCATCATACCCACAGACAGGCAGTGGCAGGGAGTCTGGGCTTTGGTAGACTGTTGTAGGAAGGCTAGGGCACCACTATCCAAATGTGCCAGTAAGAGCAGTATACTCTGAACATCTCCTGTTACTGGTAAGTAGGACTTATGCGCATCTTTTTTTTTTATTTCACAGTATATGTATTCCTTCAGTTTTTCACTTATTTTCAACATCTGAGTGCATTTCATTCATTTTTTTCTTGTAACTTGCTGCACCAAAGCTCAAGCCTTGAACTGCTTTTTGCTGAAGAGCTGTAAAATTCATCTCACGAAGATTTTTCTCCTTTTGTAGTCTATTTTTTAGCTTTCTGTAAGCAGTGTAATTATAAGCCCCTAGCTGAATGTCATCCACCTTTATTGCTTTTTTTTTCAGTTGCACTTTTCACACAGAGAGCTCTGATCAACCTTTTCTTGATTGTGCAGCCATCTTATAAGTCCTTGATTCAGCATTGTTGAGAGAGAAGAATCTTCAAGGAGATTAAAACTGATCTCAATGTTTAGCATCTCCATGATTGTATCATCAGAGTGGTTCTTAAGTGTTTTCAAGATGCCTTTTGTTTTGGAGTATTATGTACAGTGGATATAAAAAGTGTACACCCCCCTGTTAAAATGCCAGGTTTTTGTGACCTAAAAAAGTAAGACCACAGTAAATCATTTCACAACTTTTCACACATTTAGTGTGAGCTATAACCTGTACAGTTCAATTGAAAAACAAACAAGTCTGTTAGGGCCAAAAATATAAAAAATAAATGTGCAATACGCTGGTTGCACAAGTGTGAACATCCTTAAATTAATACTTTGTTGTGTGTGCACACCCTTAAACTAATACTTTGTTGAAGCACCTTTTGATTTAATTGCAGCATTCAGTCTTCTTGGGTACACACCGGCCCTGCCATCAATTAGAGAGACTCTGATTAACCCCAAATAAAGTTCAGCTATCCCAGTAGGATTTTCCTGACATTTACTTAGTTGCCTGCTACAGCAAAAGCTGTGGTTTGCAGAGAGCTTACAAAGCATCAAAAGGGATCTCATTGTTGAAAGGTATCAGACAGAAGGGTACAAGAAATTTTCACAGCATTGGCTGTACCATGGAACACAATGAAGACAGTCATAAAAAAGTGGAGAAAATATGGGACAACAGTAACATTGCAAAGAACTGGACATCCCTCCAAAATTGATGAAAAGACGAGAGGAAAAAACTGGTCAGGGAGGCTGCCAAGAGACCTACAGCAACACTGAAGAAGCTGCAGGAATTTCTGGCAAGTACTGGTTGTGTACTACATGTAACAACAATCTCCTGTATTCTCCATATGTCTAGGCTATGGGGTAGGGTTACAAGATGGAAGCCTTTTCTTACACAGAAAAACATCCAGGCCCGGCTAAAATTTGCAAAACAATACATAGTCTCCCAAAGCATGTGGGAAAATGTGTTATGGTTTGATGAGACCAAGGTTGAACTTTTTGGCCACAATTCCAAAAGGTATGTTTCAGGCAAAAACAACACTTTGCATCACCAAAAGAACACCCCCACGGTGAAGCATGGTTCTGGCATTTACCATTTGCATGCGATTTACACGTTTTGCAATATACTTGTTGGATAAATCCTAGTGTTAACCTGATCATTTGCCTATGCAAGCATGAGAAAAAGCACACTCATTTTTCTTTTGCCATGCTGTCTCAACAAGACCCTTTCTCCCTTGTTTTACCCTTACATAACAGTGCCTACATATTTTAAAACTGAACAGGTAAGAGAGAGAGAAGGGGAGAAAAAAAGCAAAAGCACCTGTTTATATTAATATCCCCATTACATTAAAACAAGAAAGAACTGAAAAAGCTTTACTCTTTAGCTTGCTAAGAAAATCATGCAACATTTACACTACCATTAAGAGAAAAAAAGATTAGTTTTACTTAACTTTCTCCCTTCTCCTTCCCTCTCCAAAGTAGTTCTCCAAAGCTTAATGACATTATGTAAGGGATATGCTTTAGCATCCCCTACAAATTTAACAACATCCACAAAAATTCAATTTTTCCAAATATTCTTGTTGTTCTATGTTTCACAAATGTAATTATTGCTTTGTAATCCCACATTTGTTTGTTTACAGGTAACTGATTTTATTCTCCAAACATTAATAACATGGAGTAAAGTTCCCCACAAGTTTAACAAATTCCAAGAAAGTTCAATATTTTCAGATTTTCCTGTTCTGTCATATTTCACGAGTATAATTGCTTTATCATCCCAGAGATGTCTATTTCCAAGTTACTAGCTTTAACCCTGTTCATCTCCCAAATTGAATGGTCATGGTGGTGCATCGGTTAGCGCTGTCACCTCACAGCAAAAGGTTCTCCGGTTCCATTCTCTGCTGAGATGCCTTGTGTGTGGAGTCTGCATTTCCTCTCTGTGATGACGTGGATTTCCTCAGGGTGCTCCTGTTTCCAAAGACATGCAGTAGGTGGACTGGACACTCTAAATTGTCTGTAGGTGAGAGTTTGTGTGCGAGTGAGTGGTGCAAATGAATTACCGTGGCAGGGCTTAGCCACCCAGCGGTGTAAACGTTGGCTCAGGTTGATTGTCACTGCAGAAGTGACACTCCAACCCCATGTGCAAAATGGGAAGAGGGTTTTGAGGATGGATGGATCTCAAGCTCCCAAATCCTGTCTGTTTCATTTCAAGCATATTCCAGATTCTTGTAGTCTATTCTTATGTTTTCTTTCTTCTCTCGGGCAGTTGAACACTGAAAAAGATTTGTTGGGCTCGGTCTCTGTCTAGTCCTTAGCACCAGGAGAACATGAAACAGAACCTCCTTCTGATTCACAGCTCACTCTCTGTTGGGCAGACCTTTGTATTTCCTCCTTAACATGTACTTCGTCAAAAAGTGATTTTGCCCCTCCAGGGAAAAACATTTTGAAGATGGCTGGATACAGCAGTTTGAATCTCTCGCCTGCTTTTTTGACATTCCCTAAATAATGGAATATATTTACTCCTCTTCTCCGTGGTGTACACTGAATAATCATTCTCCACAAACACACTACTATCTCCCACTTTTAGCACCAAATTTTTCTGACCTCCAATGATTGATGCTAGTAGTAGTTACGCAGTGTTTTATATCCTGTACTAATTATTCCATTTTTAATAGGGGGTTATGTTGTCCTATCTCACCTTTATTCTTACAATGATTGGTTAACTCTGCCGAATACACAGCTGAAAAACTCAAACTTGGCTTGTGGCAAGTAGATATCCCATGATGCAGTGGTGCAACTCCCCAGATCTCGTTTGCTGCTTTACGAGGTTGGATGTGCTCTTCTTGGCCGTGGCTAAGTTACGATTTTTTTTCTACTTATTGCATTCATTAGAACTTTTTTTGCATTATATATTATAGTGGGTGTTTTCTTATAGCATTGTAGCTGCATTGTTAGCCTTTGAGTATAACTAGATGTTCATAGGTATTATTCCTGTTTGGTGCTGCTTTTGGCTGTCATTTTCGTAGGCCTTGCTGTATCCCTACTAATGGCTTTGTTGTGTGTTTTTTCGTATAACTTGATAGTAGGTCGTTTAAGTTAGAGAGCTCTTTGCCTGATTTAGAGGGCTTGTAGTTGGTGTGTTGTTTTTTGGGATTTACGGCCGTTTTAGTTAGAAGCCCTATTATCTTCCTTTGTCTAACTGTCTGCTCAGTATTTCCTGTTGTAGTTTGTTATATATCAGTAGTTTTCAGTATTTAGAATTTCTTTTGCTAGGTTGTGGTCTTTTGTCATATATCATGTCCAAAGACCTAAAGGAGAGGGAACATAAGCCTTCGGGCTGCAAGAAATGCCAGAAATGTTCCCAAAAGATGTCTGTTACTTGCCTTGAAGCTATTCTTTTGTAAGAGGATTGTACATTCTGTCATTCCTTCAGTGCCAGGGTTTTACAAGAAAGAAGAAACAAATTGATCCTTAAGGGGCTGTTAAAGCCAAGTTTTGAGGAAGCTACCCACAGTTCTTCCTCCTCTTCTTCAAAAAAGGACATACCTCAAAAGAGATGATCACCTGCTGCACCGGCTCATTCGGAGCCTCCAGTTAAGTTACCTAAAATATCTAAGGCTACTACTTCCTCTGTTCCACAGTCTTTGGAACCATCGGAGGTTATTTTGATTGATGAGCCTGGTTCTTCGGCTTCAAAGCCTTTGGAGCCGCAAGATGCCTCTTCTTGGAGCCGGTCTGTTGATATTTCACCAGTCTCCCCTACACTGAGATCTCCCATTTTGCACAGGTCTCGTTCTCCATCCCTATCCTCCAGGTCCACCAGGAGCTTATCTGATGATGACGTGGAACAGGTGGTGGCGCAGTCTCTTGAAGTCGCCGGTGCTAACCAAATTATTTTTGGCTCTGCCCCACCTGGTCCCGGAGCATACTATAGTCATTGCACCCACTGCTGTTCCTCCTCCGAGCCAAGCTAGACCCCTCTGAGCCGGAGTGCTTGGTGCCACTTACTGTGGATCCGTCAATTCCGACACCCCCTTCGATGTTCATGGAGCCAACTTCTGCTCCGACACTCTCGGCGCCATCCAGAGAGTCTGAGGGGATTCTCAGCCCTGATCTTCGGTGCCAAGCCTAGCCCTTGGAACGTCAGCCCAGGTGAGCTCGGCTCCTACATCGGACTCTGGGCCGATCTCGCTGGGTCCGGTGGCGGCTTCTGTCTCCTTGGAGCCGAGGGAATCTTCGGAGTTGGTGGGATCTGCCTTTTAGCTGATGCGGAGTGTGCTGTCTGCCCCTACAGCTCCACATAAGGATACCAGCACTTGTCCCCCTAAGTCACCGGCTACTGTCTCTGCACCACCCATTCTGCAGGGCAGCAGAGATAGTCACAGGATCCCTCATCAGGCGAACCCCTCTCTTCCGAGTCTTCCCCAGAATACCCTTCTGAGGAGATCCCTCTGAAGAGAACTTACAAGAGGAAGCACGTAGACTCTCCAGATGAGTCAGTCACTTCAGACACTGACTTCATGGAGTCAGAAGGGTCCCCATGTTCATCCTCTGATATCTCATTTGCAGATATTCTAGAGATCCTGAAGTAGAGAGGCGGCTGGCAGGCATCCACCTCTTCTGATGAAAAGTCAGTGTACATGAAGACTTTTGGATCTCAACCTTCAGCCTTCTGGGTGTCTCTGCCTTTCGACGAGCTAATGGACTTGGTCAGTCGAAAGGTGTGGGAGTCACTTGACACAATGGAAGCAGTATCTCGGAGGCCAAACAAATTCTTATCAGCTCCTTCCAGAAAGGATTCCCTCACTAAGGGGGTACATGTAAATGCTATGGTGGTGGCAGCAGCCACCAAGAAGGAACTTTCAGAGACATCCTCATCTGTCCATCCTCTGAACAAAGACTTGAATGATGGGCAGATATGGGAAGTGTCTTCATCAGCGACCTTTACACTTCGACCACTGAATTACCTCACTCACTTCACAAGGCTACAGAGGATCTCCTGAAAGAACTAGGAGATACTGTACAAGGTACATTGGCTGCGGGGATAAATGAGAAGGTTTCCTCCCAGCTGTCCACCTTAAATTCCATAGTCAACTCCTCCATGAAGCTGATCTCTTACACAGCTGATGGAGCGAGCAGGGCAGCGAGTTCCGGAGTTTCCTTTAGGTGACACTCCTGGATGCACTTGTTGAATTTTGCAGAGCCCTTTGTCTACTTTTATTAATGCTGCTTTTGACTGTTCCTCACTCTTTGGACCCAAAGTAAAAGACGCTGTCACCCGATACGAGCAGGAAGGAAAACAAACTCTCTGCCGTTGGAGTACATTTTTCCATACCTTCAAGACCTTATCCTAATGGTCATAACAGTGGGAAAATGTGGTTCAGAAGATCCCAGAGAGTTTTCCAGGACGCACGGGGTGAATCCTTCCCCAGAGGCAGAGGGGGAGGTAACGACGGTAAACGCCGCCCTAGAGGCAGAGGGGGCCCGCAAAACCAGGGTGACAGATTCCTTTCGCAGACGCCCCTGTCAGCTCTCCTGAAAGGAGGCCTGACTGCTCTGGAGGCAGTCAGGGGGACCGTTTAAAGCCTGGCAAGCTATCACAAGAGACAAGTGGGTACCAAGAATAATATCCAGAGGATATTCCATTCCCTTTTCCTACCCTGTCCCACAGACAAGAACAATCTCAGATGTTCCACCCAATCTAAGGCAGCAAGCAACTATAGAAATTCAAAAGTTGCTGCACAAGAGAGTCATCCAAGAAGTCCCCGCACACCAAACAGGATTCAGAACATACTCAAGATTCTTTTTGGTGCCAAAAAGAACAGGGGACTGGAGACCCATATTAGACCTAAGCAATTTAAAAGAATCTGTCAAGAAGTCAAAGTTCTGAACGGTGAAGCTGCAGTCTATACTTCCCTTTTTAGGGAAAGACGATTGGATGTGCTCGATAGACCTTCAAGATGCTTACTACCACATAAAAATGGACAGGGCATCGAGAAGGTATTTACGCTTCTGGCTAGGAGCCAGTCATCTTCAGTTCCGAGCTCTGCCCTTCGGTCTTACTACAGCCCTCAGAGTGTTCACCAAATGCATAGGCAGTAGTCACAGCTCACCTGAAGCGTCTAGGATTCAGAGTGTTTCCCTGTATAGACGACTGGCTCCTATCTGTCACCACCAAGCATCTACTCCCAACAAGCCAGGGATGTGACCTTGGAAATTTGTGCTTAATTGGGTGTTAGTCAACTTTCAAAAATCTGCCTTGTTGCCCTGCCAACATATTACATTTATAGGCACAGATGTAGACACTGCCTTGATAGCATGTCTTCCAACTGACAGTGTTTCAGCATTCTGGGAACAGATGCTTCATCTTCTTCCCAAGACCAAGGTGAAAGCAAAGATAGTTCTAAAATTTAGGGACAATGGCTTCTGCCATAACACTGTTTCCCCTTGCCAGAATGCACATGAGGATCCTTCATTGGCTTTTGTTCTCCCAATGGTCACTTCAAGAGCTTCCTATGTCTCACCTTATCATGATAATGGAATTGATGCAAAAAGGACTTAAAGTGGTGGATAGACTCCAGCCATGTGACCATAAGGAGTCCCTTTGTTCCACAACAACCTACAGTGACCGTGGATGCTTCCCAGATTGGGGGGGGGGGGATTATCTGGGGAGAACATTCCAAGATGTATGGCAAGAACACGAGGCTCACTTGCATATAAATGTCCTAGAGATGAGAGCAGTGCTTCTTGCATTGCAAGCACTTCATGACTCTCCCTCTAGGGACAATTGTGATACAGTCAAACAATATGCCTGTGGTTTGGTACATAAGCAGGCGGGAACCTGATCTTACCCCCTTTGTCGCGAGGCCCTAGGAGTTTGGCAATGGGCAGTTTATTTTCAGCGCTTTCTGGTAGCAACACACATTCCAGGGAAGTCCAACGTGATAGCAGACATTCCGGGGAAGTCTAACATGATAGCAGACAAGCTGAACAGGGCAATTCTAATGCCTCACGAGTGGTCTCTCAATCCGAATGTAGCAGAAAGGATTTTCTGAACATGGGGTCTGCCTTGCTGCGATCTTTTCGCCACTCCCATGAATGCTAAGTGCAGCAACTACTTTACCCTAATTCCTCAGCCGGTGAGACACCGAGAGATGCACTTGCTCACGATTGGCCCTCGGGACTTCTGTATGCCTTCCCTCAGTTTCCTCTCGTACCTAGAGTCATTCAGGAAGCGCAGTCCTTGGGAAGCAGGATGATTCTCATTGCTCCTTTGGTTCCCCTTCCTTTGGCCTAATCTTCAGGAGAAGCCTTGGACTCTGGACCCAGTTCCAGACCTGCTGACACATGTCAGGTGCACTTCATCTTTCTCTCCACACCCTCAATTTGACAGCTTGGCTGCTTCACTTCAATTTAGTAAGGCTTCAGAATTTCACTCCAACAGTTAAACATATCTTGATGTCCTCTCCATAAAGCTTCCATTAGAAGGCTGTATTCTAACAAATGGAAAAGATTTTCTCTGTGCTCAAAACATTGACCCTTTTACTGTGCCTATTCACTCTATCTTGGAATTCTTGGCGGAACTCTTCCAACAGGGTTTAGTTGCAGTAACCATCAGAGTACAACTCGTTGCAATTTCAAATTTCCACTTTGGTGATCCTACTTCGAACTTAATGTCACACAGGTTGTGTTGAGCCTTTTTGAAGGGTGCCTCCTTATTAAGACCTCCCTTTAAGGAACCCCTTCCTCCTTGGGATGTAAATTTTGATGTGAGAGTGTTCGATCTCGCCGTTTGTTCTTACACCTGGGTTCGGAGCCGATCCTCGGCTCCGTGTCGGCCGCTTTGCAAGTTCTGCATCGAGAAGAAGCTCGAGACCAACCTAACTCCCACAATCCCCCTCTGCCTTTACCTCAGATCTAGTTTGCCGCTGCAGCGTTCGCATCAGTTTGATGAGCTCGAGCAACCTTAAGCTAAGATTTATATGTTTTTTCTTGTATTTCTTAAGAATTTCTTTTTCTAAAAAGTTATCTAAGTGACTGTGTGTGTGTTATAGTGTTTCGAGGAATCCTCGGTTCCATAAAGTTATTTAAACTTTATTAGAGTTTTTCCTCGGGGCCTAACCCCACCTTTACTGGATTGACTACCGGATTGACATTTTACTTGATTTGACTAAATTACCGGATTAGACATACCTACTGGACTTGACATTCTACTAACCTTATCTTTGTTAGCTTTATCTAAGATGTCTGAGAAAGCTAAGTCGGGATTTAAGCGTTGCCAATGTGGGCAAAAGATGTCAGTGACTGATAACCATAGTTCCTGCGTCTACTGTTTTGGCCCTCTCCATCTGCAAGAAGACTGTTCAATTTGTCATTCTTTCAGTGGAAGGGTCATGACAGATAGGCGCAGGAAACTTATGGATAGGGTCTTTAAAACCTACCTTTCAAGAGGCTCTGGATGCATCAGACCAGGCATCCAAATCCTCGAAGGAATCGAAGACGTCGGAGCCCAGGTCATCGGCTCCGAGCTCTTCAGTTAAAGTTCGATCACCGGTTCCACAGACTTCGGGGCCGAGTGTTCAACTGTTGTCAGTTTCCGAGCCTCGAGTCTTGGAACCGGTGACGGAGCTCCCTCCCCCGACACTGTTGAGGTCGGCTCCGTCTTCGATTCCTTCGACGCGCTCTTCCAGACCCCTTTCCGACACCGATGTAGACCGCGTGGTGCAGAAGTTAATGGAGAATACGGCCTTATCCAAACTCATCTCTGTCTCCTCTCAGTTGGTGTCGAGACTCGAAGGCCGTCCCTTATCTCCATCTGTTCCTCCTCCGAGACCTGTCCAGTCTTCGGAGCCGGAAGAGGCTGATCTGCTGATTGTGGAGCCCTCGGTGCCAGAACCGTCCTTCTCTCGGTCGGCTCCGTTCACCTCTACTCCGTCGGATCTGGTACCGGAGTCTCGGAGCCGAAGATCCATCCTTGGTTCCGGGACCGAAAGTCGGACCGATGTTTCGGTTCCGACTCTCCCTCTCGGGGCCTCGGATCGACTCGGCTCCGTCCTCGGGGTCGATGCCTTCGGTGCCTGTCTTGGGGATTCTTCCCATTTCCTCGGAACCGGGAGATACCTCGACTCGGGACCCGGGGGCCTTCGACCTCATGAGGAAGGTGTTGTCTACCCAGACAACCACATCAGCAGAAACAGTTTCTCCTCCCCATAAAGGACCGTTATCCTCCTCTGCACCCACGGCTACATCTAAGCGTCGAGCACCTGTGTCTCAGCCACCCCTGGAGGGTGCCCCCTCTTCCTCGGAGGCTTCTTCGGATGCTCCCACCGAAGAAGTCCCTAGGAAAAGACTGTGTAAGAGGAGAGACAAAGATTCTCCACAAGAATCATTGACATCGGACACTGACTTGGATGAGTCAGAAGGGTCCCCAAAGTCACCCTCAGAGGATGTCTCTTTTTCTGACATCCTGTAGATCCTAAAGCAGAGAGGTGATTGGCAATCCCTCCCCCCTTCTGAGGATGAGTCAGTCTTGCTGAAGGCATTCGGTGCTCGCCCTTCCTCCTCCTGGGTCACTCCGCCCTTCGATGAATTGATGGAGCTGATTGCTCGAAGGGCGTGGGGGACGCCTGACACGGTGGAGCCAGTCCCTAGAAAGCCTAACAAGTATATTACTGCCCCTCAGGATAAGGCTTATCTAACGAAGGGAGTGCCAGTGGACGCTATGGTGGTGGCAGCGGCCACGAAAAAGGAGATGTCGGAATCTTCCTCATCTGTCCATCCGCCTAACAAAGATTCTAGGACTATGGACAGGTACGGGAAGCGCATTTTTAGTTCAGCGGCTTTTTCTATGCGATCCCTGAACTATTTGACCCACTTCACACGGCTACAGAGGGATCTAATCAAAGAGTTGGGAGATACCCTCCAGGGTACTACAGATGCTGCTGTTTCAGAAAAAGTTACAGCACATCTCAATACCCTTACATCCATTGTAAACTTGTCCATGAGGCTGATCTCATACGCAGCCGAAGGATCGAGTAGGGCAGCAGCTTCAGCGATTGCTCTTTGTAGACAATCCTGGATGCGCTTATGTTCATTTGCGGAAGCCTTCAAGTCTTCCTTTACTAACTCCCCATTTGATGGTGCCACTCTCTTTGGCCCCAAAGTAATGGAGACCCTTACCCGGTGTGAGCAGGAGGGAAAGACTCTGCTGTCGGAGTCCGTTTTTCCACCCCATCCAGACCGTACCCCAAAGGGCAACGTGGTGGAAAAATGTGGTTTCGAAAACCCCAAGGATCTTTCCCAGGCACACAGGGTGATGCCGCCTCTAGAGGCAGAGGAGGGGGCAGAGGTGGAAGACTCCGCCCTGGCGGCAGAGGGGGTCCGCAAAACCAAGGTGACAGGGATACCCCCCCCTGGAAAACCTTTCCAGCACTCCTGAGAGGAGGCCCGACTGTCCTGCTCTGGAGGCAGTCGGGGGTCGCTTAGCTTTATGCCCTCAGGCCTGGCAAAATCTTACATCAGACAACTGGGTAAAAAGCGTTGTTACCAGAGGCTACAGAATACCCTTCCTATTGCCCCCCATTCAGAAGAGAAGACTCCCAGATGTGCCGCCCCATCTGCGAGACCCGGCAGCTATGGAAATTTCAAAGCTGCTAGAGAAAAGAGTCATCCAACCAGTCCCAGCGGACCAAAGAGGATTCGGAACTTACTCAAGGTTCTTTTTAATTCCAAAGAAGACAGGGGACTGGAGGCAGATTCTGGACCTAAGCAACCTCAATACCTTCGTCAAGAAAGAAAAGTTCCGAATGGTCACGCTTCAATCGATCCTTCCATTTTTACAGAAGGACGACTGGATGTGCTCAATAGATCTGAAGGACGCATACTACCACATCAAAATGGCCAGGGCGTCCAGGGATCACTTGCGCTTCCAGCTGGGAGCCAGCCACTTTCAGTTTCGAGCCCTGCCCTTTGGTCTGACCTCAGCCCCCAGGGTTTTCACCAAATGCATGGCAGTGGTGGCGTCTCACCTGAGACGCTTGGGATTCCAGGTGTTTCCGTATCTGGACGACTGGCTCCTTTCTGCCACCACCCAGCGTCAACTGATTCAGGCCAGGGATTACACACTACAGCTTTGTGTTCACCTCGGAATTTCCGTAAATTTCGAAAAATCTTCACTAAAGCCATCACAGCATATCTCATTCATAGGAGCAGAATTGGATACGCATCATTTAATTCTAAGGCTTCCTCCAGAAAGGATAGCCTCACTACAAAGCCACATATCTCTTCTTCTGTCATCCAGAAAATCCCCAGCAAAACTGGTTCTGAAGGTTTTGGGTCTCATGGCAGCTTCCCTCATTGCGATACCATTGGGAAGACTGCACATGAGAGTTCTGCAATGGCTACTGTTTGCACAATGGTCGTTCCAACAACTACCTCTGACACACGAAATTCTGATCACAAACACATGCAAATCACACCTAGCCTGGTGGCTTCAAACTTGCAACCTGTCCAGCGGAAGACCATTTGTGCTACCCACGCCGACAGCTACGGTGACCACGGACGCTTCCCTGATAGGGTGGGGGGGCATCTTTCAGGGACAGACAATCCAAGGCGAATGGACCGATTTAGACTACAATCTGCACATCAATGTTCTAGAGTTGAGGGCAGTGTTTCTAGCGTTGCAACACTTTGCTCCCCTTCTTCCTCTAGGGACTATTGCAGTTCAGATGGACAACATGTCCGTAGTCTGGTACATAAACAAGGGGGAACCAAGTCTTATCAGCTATGCAGAGAGGCCATGAGAATCTGGCAATGGGCGGAGTCCACGGGTCGCTTTCTGATCGCAACGCATATCCCGGGGTCATCCAACGTCATAGCCGACAGGCTGAGCAGAGCAATCCTGTTGCCTCACGAGTGGTCCCTCAAACAGTCAGTTGCGAAGAAAATTTTTCGCAAGTGGGGCCAGCCTTCCTGCGATCTTTTTGCGTCTCCAGTGAACGCCAAATGCAGGAGCTACTTTGCTGGTTCACGATTGGCCCCCGGGTCTCCTGTACGCTTTTCCTCCCTTTCCCCTGATTGCAAAGTTTCTGCAGAAAGCCAGCAACCTGCAAAGGACGATTATCCTCATTGCCCCATTCTGGCCTCGTCAAATTTGTTTTCCCTTTCTTCTGGCACATCGCATTCGGGGACCCTGGATCCTGGACCCGGAACCAGATCTACTGGCCCACTCGTCAGGGGCTCCCCACCCCTCGCTCTTGTCACTCCATCTAGCAGCTTGGCTGCTCCGCTTCCCTACTTAGCCAGGTCTGATCTTCTCTCACCTGCAGTTCAGAATATACTAGTGGCTTCTCATAAAGCTTCCACTACAAAGACCTACACTAGTAAATGGAAGCGTTTTGTGTTCTGGGCAAATACACAGCATTTGGACCCTGTTATAGCTCCTTTAAACAAGATCTTGGAGTTTTTAACAGAATTGTTCCACCAAGGAGCTTCTCCAGCCACTTTAAGAGTGCAATTGGCTGCCATTTCCAACTTTCATGTGGAAGAATGTGGGGCACCTATTATGGCTCACAGACTTTGTAAGGCCTTTTAAAAGGATCTTTCCATATTAGACCACCAGTTAGAACTCCTACATCTCCTTGGAATCTAAATCTTTTATTATCTAAATTGATGTTACCTCCATTTGAGCCAGCCTCCTCTTGTCCATTGAAGTATTTGTCGTGGAAGACCCTCTTTTTGGTAGCCATTACATCCGCTAGGCGAGTGTCTGAGCTTCAGGCTCTTTCCATTAAACATCCTTATCTGATCTTTCACTCTGACAGAGTATCTCTTCGCACTAATCCATCCTTTTTCCCCAAAGTTTGCTCTATTAATAACATTAATCAATCCATTGAACTGCCTACCTTTTTCAAAAATCACTCCAATAAGTTGGAGTATATGTTACACAAGTTGGATGTTCATAGACAACTTAGATTTTACTTGGATGGAACAAAGGAACACAGGAAATCTGATCAACTTTTTGTAGCTTTTGCTGATAGCAGGAAAGGTGTAGCAGTTTCTAAACGAACCCTTTCCAAATGGCTAACTGATTGCATTATATTCGTTTATGATTCTTCAGAACAAACTTTACCTGTCAAACCCAAGGGGGCACTCTACAAGATCAGTTTCTACATCCCTGGCTCATGCAGCTCGCTTACCATTAGACACTATTTGTGCAGCTGCCACTTGGTCTAAACCACATACATTAATTTCTCATTACAAGGTAGACAGGGTTTCTAGGGACAGGGCAACCTTTGGTTCCACTGTGCTCAAGAACGTTCTCCCGTGAGTTCCTCAGGAACATGGAGCTAGGGACGCTACCCAGGTGTAAGAACAAACTGCGAGATCGAACACTCACATTTAGAAGTTATGTCCTTACCATAACGTTCCATGTGGAGTGTTCATCTCGCCTTTGTTCTTACATTCCCACCCTCCCACCCTCAGGAAGAACGTACAGTTTGGTGCCTGGTTTGGTTATTCTGCTTCTGCATTTTGCAGTTGTGTATATGCATATATATATATATATATATATATATATATATATATATATATATATATATATATGTATAAGTGTTCTTGCAGTTATGTTGTTTTGGCATGAATGTGTTTCTCTCTCTGACTTCTGGTTTGCTTGCAAACTAGATCTGAGGTAAAGGCAGAGGGGGATTGTGGGAGTTAGGTTGGTCTCGAGCTTCTTCTCGATGCAGAGCTTGCAAAGCGGCCGACACGGAGCCGAGGATCGGCTCCGAACCCAGGTGTAAGAACAAAGGCGAGATGAACACTCCACATGGAATGTTATGGTAAGGACATAACTTCTAATTCTATCTCATCTAACATTGCCACCTTTTGAACCTTCTTCATCTTCAGACCTCAAGTTCCTTTCCTGGAAGACCATATTTCTGGTTGCTATAACATCTGCTAGAAGGATATCAGAGTTGCAAGCCCTATCTATCAAACCGCCATATCTGATTTTTCATGATGATAGGGTATCCTTGCGAACGAATCCATCCTTTTTTACCTAAAGTCTCTTCTTCAACTAACATCAGTCTATTGAGGTTCCAGTGTTTTTCCCTAATCACAGCAATAAGGCAGAATACAAATTACATCAACTGGGCGTGCACAGACGACTCTGATTCTGTTTGCATAAGACAAAAGATTTTAGAAGGTCTGACCAGTTCATATCTTTTTCAGACGCAAAAAAAGGGCGGGCCAGATTCTAAAACTACCCTTTCCAACTGGATCTCAAACTGCATTACCTTTATCTATACCTCAAACAGTAGAGGTTTACCATTCAAGGTTAAGGCTCATTCCAGTAGAGCGCTAGCTACGTCTCCTGCCTTTCAGGCCAGAATTCCTATGGATATTTGTGCTGCAGCTACCTGGGCGGCTACTCATACATATGTCATGTATTATAAAGTGGATTTGGCCTTCAGGGACAAGGCCTCCTTTGGGTCCACTGTGCTTAAAGGTGTACTTTCGTGAGCCACCCACGGAAAAGGTGCTAGGGGTGCTGTCCAATCATTGTAAGAATGAAGGGCGAGATAGGACAACATAACATAAAGAAGTTATGTTCTCACCATAACGTTCCATGTTTGTTGTCCATCTTGCTGTTCATTCTTACGAATCCTCCCTCCTTCCCCCATCTAAGGACTCCTTGTGGACACACTTTCCTGTCACAGATGATTATTATATTTTATTCAGAACAGAAAACTATCCAAAAGACACAACATCGCTTCTTGGACTGCTGACTATATAAAGTGAATCTATTCCAGTTATATGGTGGTGACGCTGTTTTCCGGAGTAAAACATTAACGAACTTCACTGATCCATAGTAAACATCATGCTTCTTTTACTTGTGTATTTGCGTCGTTCTTACAGCTCCAACACTTCCTTTTGGAACAGCCCATTTTTTTTTCAAAACCAGAAAAATGGTTTGTCCACTACATGCAGACCAAGCACCCAAGAAATCTTGGCTTCACCCCACAGCCGTTATCATAAGGTGCAGCATTCCAGTCGTAGCCATTAGTTCACCTAAAAGTTGAAAATATTTACTGCCAAAAGTATTTCAGCGAGGCTACCTTATTTTGCCAGCATTTACCAGCAGCAATCTCAGTATGGAGGCTTTTCAAGCTACTGTTTGCAGGTCCAAAATAGTGTCTGAAATGCAATCCGCTCTTTTCTTTCTTAACCACGATCCAACTTCAATGGTCTAATTCTATTTCTTCCAAAGTGACATACACAAAGGCTATTCACACGGACGCTGACTGGTTTTGAATTAGGCTGCTGTTTTGCTGCTGTGATGGAATGTATTTTAATGAAAGCAAGGTTATAAGCAGCGATTTCACTATGTACTAAATGCCTTTTGGAAAAAAAAGGCACTCTTCCAATGTTGACCCGATAACGGAAAGCACTCATTAGAAATGTTGCCCTGTTAACAGAAAAGTACCTATATATATATATATATATATATATATATATATATATATATATATGTATATATATATATATATATATATATATATATGTATGTAGTTCATTACAATTTCTTTAGTAGTAGCAGCAAACAAGATATGGGGAGTTACACCACTGCATCATGGGATACCTACTTGCCATGAGCCAAGTTTGAGTCTTACAGGTGTGGCGAGATGGGCAAAGAACATGGAACATTATGGTGAGTACATAACTTGTTTTCAATTCTAGACTCTTCTAAAAACCTCTAGAATAGCAGGTCTTTCACTTAGCGCACCCCTATTTCTTGCTTTTGCCTATAATCTGTTACCAGCCCCCTGGTATGGAAGGTAACTAACTTCCACTACAAATTTTTGCTTGGTCTCATCCCACTGAATTAACTTCCCTATTTATTTGTTTCCATTACCTTGGTTCCTTTGCTGATTTTCTAAAGTGAAATCCATCTCATTCTTACCTATTTTCTGTACCCTTATTTGCATTCATCCCTATTGGTAAAATCTCGTTTTTCCATTCCCATGTTGGCTTTCTCACTAGAATACTTTTTCCTCCTTTGTGAGCATAATGTTCTGAATGGTTGCTATTGTTCATCTGAAGGGCCTGCATCCAAATACCAACTCTCTCTCTCTTTCTCAACCCCCCCCCCCCCATTTCAGCAGCATCATTCCCTTACACTTTATAGCATTGTGCTTGCATTATGTATATCAGCTTTAAACACATTGCTCTAAAGTATCCCTTCAAATCAGGTAATCATAAGCCACCTTGTTCTGTGGGGAGGATCACCTTATCCCACTTAACTGTTTCTCTGTTCCCCTCCCAAATAAATTTCTTCAGCTCTTCAATTACTGTCCACAACTTCTCCTCCTCTAAGTTGATAAAAAAAACATTAAAAGTTATAAAAGTAGATTCATGTAGGGCAAACGCTCCTGGCAAACAGCAATAGAAAATAACGCCAACAATAAAAGTAATGACCAGGAGCAAAGCAATGAAGGGTCGGATAACTTCAATCACGAATTGCATATATCCAAGAAGTATTCAAAATCAGTCCACAGTCTAGCAATAAAACAGATTTATTTGCGTGCACAAATAATGGTTAGCGCTTTCGCTTACAGCTTCATCAGACCAATTCAAAGCTCTCATTCAAATGTTTAAATACAGCAAAAGGCGGGAACCACCCCTGAAAGTCAAGGGCATTTTAAAGGCATATTCCTACATTTACTGAAGGGCACTGTTTAAATTTTTTTTCTAGAACATTGACTAACCTTATTCAAAATATACAATAATAACCCTTCTCATAAAGATGTTATATAGGGTCCTATAACCCATCTATAAAAGCATATATATCAGTTCCCCATAGACTTTAATAACAAAATGACAACTGTCATGGGAACTGAATAAATGCAGTAAACATCACAATCAATGTAATGAATAACTCCCAACAACTAAAACATATATAAAAATATATATAAAAGATGCCATGTTTAAAACAGTACATCACATCAAGAATACCCCTAACATCTAGTTTTTTCACTGCATTTATTCAGTTCCCATGACAGCAATGTTTACCACATACTTGAGATAGTCTTTGTCCACTATTACAAAAAAAAAAAAAAAAAAGTTAATGCTCTTCCTGAAGCTGTTGCTTCTAACCCACAGCTGGAATATATGTGGTATGTTTATCCATCAAATTGCAGGTCATCTGACTCTGCACTTTTTTTTTTTTTTTTTCAGTGTCTTTATGATGATGCTCAGCTAAGGCTTCATGTGCTCTGAATATGCTGAAGTATAACTGAAATTGTACATCCAGAAGCTTAAGGAAGTCTTCAAACCTTTGAAGTATTTCATAACCAGTAGGGCATAGATTGCATTTGTTAGCCATTGCATTGATCCAGGACTGAAAAGGTGATTAGTCACTCTGTCAAATTAGCCCAGTTTGTAGCCTTCACCTATGAAGAGGCGCATTAATACTCTGCACTCCAAAGATGTGTGGTTGTATCTCAAGGGGCATGCTGACTTGTACACATTACTGAAAAAAAAACTGTCTTTGGACCTGATCCTCCATAGTATTTGAAGCCCAAAATTGCGAGAGAATCTCTCTACGAAGTAGTAGTCTGTAGCTAGAGCTTTCATCTTTCCAGCTGTATGTGATGCATTGTCTTCTATTAGAGAACCTCCTAATATAGTTTGTGGCAAACTGGAGTTTGCGTCACTGAAAGCGATGCTTTTAAATGCTGTGGTACATAACCACTCGTACAACCATTTTGCTGTGGTACATAAGATTCCTACAGCCATTTTCAGTACAGGATTATTTACTTTTGTGGCTGGAAGCCACAGTTTATCCTAAGAAACAGTAGCCACAGGGATTAATTCTTGAACACATGTACATGGTGTATATAATGTATATGTGTGCATGTCCATACACACACTATTAAGGGTCAGTTTAAGCATTACTGTTTGTACTTTTCTGCAAACCTTTGGGATATAGGGAAAAAACTGAGTAAAGGAGGGCAGAAATAAAGCATCTGTACCAGGTACTCTGTAATAGAACCAAGAGTCAGGAGCCAGCTGTGTTTAACCTATGCACAACTCTGCCATCTAAGTAATACCGTGTAGGTAAATAGTTGCTGTAGTTTAGTTTTCTACTGTACTATGGAGAATGTGTGGCCTTGGATGTTCATTGCTTCTAATTCTGCTGCAAATGTACTTAGAGTAAAGCTCTACAGGCTTAAATTAGATATTAACATTACAACTCAAGTATTTTTTTTAATGCAGTATTGCTAATTAGACCTTGTGTTTGTGGCTTATGTATTTACATTTAACGGTATATTGGAAACTATGTACCGGCTTGCCGAAATGCTGCTGCTTGTGTGCAGTGAAAAAAAAAAAATTGATTTTTTTTTTCCTTTGCATTAGTCAGTTTCAGCTTTGTTTGTTTAGTCATGCTGGCAACAGCAGATGTGCTCTTTATTTCCCCTGTCTGTTTGGGTTAACTGAAATTGTACTTGGGCTAGTCCACTTACCTGTCTGATATTTGCAAATTGGTAGGGGAAGCCAGATTATGGAATTTTTTTATACATTCTGGAGAGTGCCTGTGTAAGGACTGTGGCGAAATTTAGGTGAAAGACAGCCTTCACTTCATTCAAGGATTAGCAGTACAGCTGTGACTGTAGTGGGAGGAACTAAACTGAAAGGGTTGTACAGACTGCCCCCTACTGTTCAGATTAATTAATTTTACGTGAAGGATTCATATACTGCATTTGTCTTATTTATATCACATAAAATCAGTAGCTTTTGTGATAACTTTAAAATGCTTTCATTTTTGTGTTTATACAAGTTTATTTTATTTTTACCTACTTCAGTTTCAGCTACTATATTATTTAACTTGTTTCTTGAATTGTGTGGCTGATGCTGAATCATGGGGTGATATGGAATGGGTTATGTAGCTTCAAACTTGTACGTAGGGCACACAATTTTAATTTTGTTTAGCGGTAATTATACTTTGTTCCATCATTTCATTGTATTGTATTTAAACATTTATTTAACTGTCGAAATATATATTTTTGTGGCAGTATATTTGATACTAGTGTCCTTTTTTTGAAAGGATGGACCTGATTAATCAGAGTTGAGATTGCATGCTGTCTTGACAGCTGTGGCTAATGCTGCCTCAAGTGGTGATCTGAGAAAGTAGACATTTTCCCATAGGACATGCAGTACCATGAGCAACTTGGTTTATTCTTTCTTATGTCAACATTTCACTTGTTTTCAGCCTAACTGTTGAAATTAAAACACATTATGTTCGTTAATGTTTTATTTGCATTACTTTCAGACCTGTGTTTAAAAATTCATAGCAGCCTTTTTTTTTTCTTTTTAAGTGTCAGCTTGTTGGTTTTCTTACCAGTAACTTTTAGCCGTGGTGTATATAACATTAAAACATTTTTACAAGACATCTGCAAGTACTGTTAAATCTTATTTAAACCAGTAAAACAGAATTGCATTGTGGTGTAGTCTGTGAGCCTAATCGGTGGATATGTTATCAGTAAACCGTGTTTGGAGTGGTTTGGCTATTACACAATTAAGTTTAAAACTCTTCAAATTGCACTCATTGTTGATTTGTATAGTGTAATATGCTTTTAAGTTGACCAGATTGGCATAGTGGTTAATGTGTTTACTTTACAAATATAAGGTGCAGGATTTGATTCTTACATACAGTAATTAGCTAGGATTAAAGCAGCCCAGAAGAGCAGGTAGCCTAGTACTAATCTGTTAACCTATTATTAAATGTAAAGTTGTCAAACATTCTGTTGGTCATTTGAGTGTGAATGACAGTTTTGTTGAATAGTAAAGATATGTATTAGTTTAAATAAATTTTTTTATTTTGCATGTGATAGTTAAAATTTCCCTTTGCTGCTTAGCTAACACGCAATGCATAACGTTTGGTTTAGTGGTGCAAAACAAATTGTGGTCATCATTTTTTCTTTGTTTTTGTTGCCACACTGTTTTGACTTGGCCACCTATTTTCATGTATAATATTTTAAAAGCAGTGGAGTAGCCCCCCCCCCCCCCCATTCGTTGTCCATTTGCCTGTCAGCCATCAAGCCCACTTCCCTTTTGTTCTCTTGGTGCTGCCATACAGGCAGTCATGAGGTTAACTGTACCCCTATTGGTATTTTGATAGTGAGGGTATTTGTTTGGCCTAGCTCCATCCTGTGGCCGAGCCCACAATACCTTCCCCTGTGTGTGCACTGTCTTGTACACTTTCTAATGAAGCCTAACAACAGGTGGTGGCTTTGTGAGCTAATGGCATGCCTCCATAGTGTGCACCACAGTACCACCCTTCCTGTGCACCCCCTAAAAAAAAGATGGCCTCCCTGCTAGCTCCATCCAGCACCTGCTACACCACTGGAAGTAGTGCACCTTTTTTCCCTTGTGACTTAAAATTAGTGCTGGATACTTAATTCTTATTGTATGATAGCTTATGTTTTCTTAGGATTAAAACGATAAAAATATGTAAATTAGTTTGAGGTGTATACATGCACAGGAGATTTAACATAATAGACAGTGGTGCATTACTAAATCTTAGTAGGAGAGATGATGACCAGTCTGTAAAGATGGTTTGGATTGTATGCATTTGTTTTTCAAGGGGATAACTGTTGCCCTTTTGTCAGTTTCTACATGCTACAGTCTTATTACTGAGTAATGTGAGTTAGTATGTTGTATGTTTAGAGAAGGAGCTTGCTGATGAGGGCAAAGGGAATGCAAGTAGAAAGAGGAAGGTAACTAGAGTTGAAAAAAATGCATGTATGTTTAAGGAGATTAAATATCTTATCTGTTCTGTTTTGATCAGTTTAGTCCCACTATGTCTATTTTCAGGGATGACACCATGGGGGTATTCTGTCATAATAGGATAAGTTTGGTCAGGAAATCAGGTGACTTCCCCTACTCTATAGTTGCCATGGGATCTTTTACGTCCATCTGAGCTACCACCAACTTAAGCAGATGGGACCTTAGTTTAACAAATCACCTGAAGGATGGTAACACCCCTGATGCTTCACTGCAGTGTCAGACATTTAAAAAATTAATTCAGGCACCTAGAGTGGGAATACAATTCATAGCCTTCTGATCTTCAAGCATCGAAGGCAGGTTTGCTGCTTCTGAATCGCTGACAACTGCATTATGAGACGACGACTAAAAACGCAACAAAAATTCTGACAGGTCAAGGTTTCTTTAGAGATGGTGATTGCTGGAGTAGGCTGAAAAGTTCTTTAGATATGTTTGAGATGGTTGAAAATTGGGCATTACTTAAGGATTAAGGAAACCTGAGGAAGTTATTTTTTTCTTTGCAGCTTAATTGGGCAGGTGGGCTGATCTACTGATCGTTTTCATCCATGACCTAGGCTGAGAATGAGCACAAGTGATTTACAGAGTAGTTTGCAGTAAATTTACACAGAACAGTAATGCAAATGTCCAGACTTCAAACTTACATATAGCAAAATAAATCGTACAGTAGAGACAGAGATAAAACGCACAGCTGTTATCAAATTGATTACCATGAAATTAATACAGAGAAATATAGAATAGTCAAACAGTTATAAGATGTCCTGTAGTTAACAGCAATTCTGTGCAGTACAATTTTTTTTATACACGTTTTATTTACAGGGTGTACAAAGAGATGGTCATTCAGTAAGATTTAGATGTGATACAAGTGAGTAGAAATGCAGTGAGTTCTTTACCATGATTTCAAAGGAACTGGTGGAAGGCAAGATTTTGGCATCATTGTCTGGTATTGGTGTGACAGAAACAGATTGTCCTGGAAAGTTGATAACTCCATGGAGAAAAGGGTGCAAGGAAAAGACTACTTACAGTAACTTTAGAAAACTTCAGATCTGATGTTGTCGATCTTCATTCATTCTTGACGAATGATACTGTTCCGACTCCTCAGAACTGGCTCAGCCTTTACACAGTAAAAACTCTCAAGCTAAGGCTCTACCCTCAGTGACCCTCTCTCCATTACCTCAGATCTCATTTGCCGCACTGATACTAGGATGCATCAGTTGATACTCTCCAGCTAAGTGTTTATATTATATCTTTCTTTTTCCCCTTCAAAACCTGTTCCTTGCACTTTAAAGTAGATTTTCCTTCCTTGAGGTATATAAAACCTTGTCTCTACCCTTTTTTCTTTACCTAACAGTTTTCTCCATTACCATTGGTGGGAATTTGTCCCCCCCCCCCCCTCTCCTTCTACCTGTTAATCTCTTCGATACCATTGCTGGTATCTTCTCCTTCCCCTTACCTATTTATAGGTATTTCTTCTTACCATTGTTGGTAGGTTTCAATTCTTTTCGCTGTTTAGAGAGATTGTGTGTGTGTTTCTTTAAAATGGCGGAGAAGCAGAAAGGCAGTAAGCAGTGCCAAGATTGTGGAAGAAAAATGTCCAATTCAGATGGGCAGCTTTCTTGCGTATATTGTTTGGCTGTATCCCACTTATAGATGGTCTGTAAGATCTGCCAGGGTTTCAGTTCTCAAACTTTGGCAGAACGTTGCAACAAATTGATTTTAAAGGGATTGTTAAAATCCTCATTTGAAGAAGCCCTCTCCAAGTCAGAGTCTTCCAAAACTGAAATTAAAAAGAGAAGACACTTGGTGTCAAGCTCACCATCAGCACCAGACTCCAAATCTAAAAAGTCATCGGTTCCATCAGTTTTTTCGGAACCGAAGGGTAAAGTTCCCAAATTGACTGTGACACAACTTTTGGCAGCCAGGAGCCTTCCCGTACCCACTCACACCTCCCTCCCTCATTCCTGGAGCCAAGGCCTGTTCTCCCAGGACTCCTTTGGATTATCCAACCTCTTTTATTGGTTCAAAGCCTATCTCTTCGATTACCCCGGTTCCAGCTTTTCTAGTGCCAACAGAAGCTCCATCTTCTGTACCGGGTTCAGCTCTGATGTCTTCGGCTCCCATGGAACTGATAAAGACACTTGGGGTCGTGGTTTAGCTGTCGGTTTGGGGGGCTTCAGTGCAGTACAGGTGTTTGCTCAGGGCCGTCTTTGGTCCTCAGAACCCTGACCGTTTCGGACTCTCCCCTAGTTCTTGCTTCGGAGGGCGGCCCGTCGGAGTGGGGTGTGAACCTGGTTCTGAGGTAGTCTTTCTCAGTTCCGGGCACCCATCCCTCTTTGGTGGGGGTGGGGGGGGGCTGCTTTCCAAGTTTTTGAGAGAGCTTTAGCCTCTGCGGGCTCTCAGCTGGCCCCTTTTACATCTGTGTGACACATTTGTACCCTCTGGTTTGCAGCTGTCACTGTCTCACAGGACAGTGGGCACTGAAACGGAATGATCTCTCTGTTCAGGGCCTCTCTTTGGAGTCTTCCCCAGAGATCCCCCCTGAGGAGCCACCCCGTAAGAAGACTTGCAAGAAGCAGCATCTAGATTCCCCAGAAGAATCTGTCATGGAAGAGACGGATTACGATGAAAGGGAGGGTTTTCTCCGGTCACCCCCTGAAGTCTCATTTAGAGACATCCTAGAAATCTTAAAACAGATGGGTGATTGGAAGTCCACCACCCCATCCTCAGAGTAATCTGTGTTCTTGCAGGCTTTTGGTGCTCGCCCATCTACTTCCTGGGTGACCCCTCCCACTGATGACCTTATTAAACTGATTGCACAGCGGGCAAGGAAGACTCCTGATTCTATAGAGCAGATTCCCCATAGGCCAGACAAAATTTTAACAGCTCCTGAAGATCAGCCTCATTGGGGCAAGGGTTTGGCAGTAAATGCCATGGTGGTGATGGCGGCCACCAAAAAGGAACTTGCTGAGGAGAGTTCCACTGTCCATCCTCCTAACCGAGAGTCTCTGATGATGGACAGGTTTGGGAAGCCTGTCTGTGCATCGTCTACCTTCACTCTTAGGTCCTTGAACTTCATGGCACACTTTATTAGATCCCTTTGGAGTCCAGTAAAGGTGCTATCGCATACCATAGCTGGAGCCGTGTCTGATGAGGTACAGGATAAAGTTGCCTCTCAGCTTGCCACGCTGGAGTCTGTATCAAATTCATGCATGCGGCTCATCACTCATGAGCTGAAGGAACGACTAGGGCAGTGGGTTCAGGCATAGCCATAAGGTGTCATGCCTGGATGTCCTTTTGTGACTTTGCGGATCTTTTCACATCTTCCATCAGTGCTGCTATTGACTGATCATCTTTGGCACTAAAGTCAGACATGCTAGCCAGTGTGAAAAAGATGGAAAGACTCTTGTCTGCTGTGGGTGTTCATTTTTGTACTCCAACGATCCTACTCTAGGAATCAGAAGAGTGGAAAAATGTGGTTCAAAAAATCCTAAGGTCCTTTTCAGGACACATGTGGTGCATACTCCCCTTGGGGCAGAGGGGGGAGTTCTAATGGAGGACATCCGCCACGTGGCAGAGGAGGTCCGTGAAATCAGGACTCCAAAGATTCCTTCTCCAGACAGCCTTACCAGCGCCCTTGAACAGAGGCCTGATTACTTAACTCTGGAAGCAGTTGGGGGAAGAGGTTTTCTGCACCAAACAGCCTTGCTATTGATAACTTCGGATACTTGGGTGCAGAGAATTATCACCAGAGTTTACAGAATTCCCTTCACTCTTTCCAAAGTCCCCAACATGAATCTCCGCCACCCAATAAGAAGGCTCAAGCAGCTGCAGAGATTCAAAAGCTGCTAGAAAAAAGTCATCCAAGACGTCCCACCAGACCAAAGAGGATCCAGATTTTACTCGAGATTCTTTTTAGTGCCAAGAAACACAGAGGACTGGCAATTTTAGATCTCAACCTTCTGAACAAGTTCGTTCAGCAAGCAAAATTCCAGATGGTCATGATTCAGTCTATCCTCCCTTTTCTGGAGGAGAATGATTGGATGTGCTGTGTAGATGGACAAATGCTCCAGAAGGTGGTTCTGCTTCTGGTTGGCAGCCAGTCCTTTCCAATTCAGAATGCTGCTTTTCGGTCTCACCACAGCCCCCAAGGTGTTCACTAAATGCATGGCAGCTGTAACGGCTCACTTGAGACTGCGCTGATCCCGAGTGTTTCCATACCTAGACTACTGGCTCCTCATCACCCCCACCAGGCGTCTACTGCTTCACAGACTTCATCTTAAACCTTTCCCAGTCTTCAGGCATTACTATCAACATAGAGAAATCCCAGCACAAGACCTAGAGTTTATTGGAACATGCCTCAATACAGTTTCTTGTATAGCCTCTCTCCCTTTACACAGGCTACAAAAATTGAGGTCCCGAGTACATTTAATTGTTTCTAAAAACAAGGTTCTTGCTCTTCTAGTCTTACAAGCCCTGGGATCTATGGCAGCGACCATAACCTTAGTGCCTCTCGCAAGGTATCCTATGAGGCTGCTTCACTGGCTCTTGGCAGTGCAATGGCCAATCCTAACACCGTCAATGTCTTACCCAATTCCAATAAATCACTGCAAGAAAGATCTATTCTGGTGGATAAAGTCAGAAGAAAACCTATGGGGCTGCGCTTTCAAAACACCTGGTCCCCACAAGAGGCCAGATTGCACATAAATGTCCTAGAAATGAAGGCGTGCTTCTAGTGTTGCAAGCCTTTCAGCCTGCCCTTCCTTCGAGGATGATTGCAATCCAGTCACATGTTACTAGTCTGGTACATCAACAAGCAGGGTGGAACCAGATCCTACTCCCGTGTCATGAAGCTCATAGGATTTGACAGTGGGCTGTGACTTACAACCGCTTTCTGATAGCAACACATATCCTGGGAAGTTCCAACATGATAGTGGGCAAACTGAGCAGATGCATACTTATGCTTCACGAGTGGTCTCTCAATCGCAGTATAATGAAAATATTTCATTGCTGGTGCCCGCCTTGCTGCAATCTTTTCACCTGTCCAGTAAACAACAAATGCAGCAGCTACTTTGCCCTAATTCCCCTGCAGGGCGAGTCCCTGAGGGACGCTTTCCTCCTCGATTGGCCCCTGGGACTTCTTCATGCCTTCCCCCCCCAGTTCCTCTAATCCCCCATTCCTGAAGAAAGCCCAAAGGTTGAGAAGCAGTGATCCTCATTGCACCCTGTTGGCCCCATCAAGTCTGGCTCCCCTTTCTTTGGCACCACCTGATTCACCATCCTTGTATTCTGGATCCAATTCCAGACCTGCTGTCTCACCTGCAGGGATCGGTGCATCCGAATCTTCATAGGCCCAAGCTGACAACTTGGTATCTCCAATTCCATTAATTGCCAGGTTAAACAAATTATCTTCCCCTGTACAGAAGATCCTCTTGGCCTCTCATAAAACATCCACTAGGAAACTCTATCTTAGCAAATGGAAGAGATTCTCTATCTGGGTCCGTATGAAAAATTTAGATACCTTTTCTGCACCAGTTGAGAAGATCTTGGAGTTTCTGGCCTCACTTTTTGAGCTAGGAACTTCGACTTCCACCATTCAAGTCCAATTAGCAGTCATTTCCAATTTTCACAATGCATTTGATGATCATATCTTGATTTCCCATTGTTTATGCAAAACTTTTCTTAAAGATGCTGTACATCTTAAAGCCCCCTTTCATGGATTTTATAGCTCCATGGGATTTGACTTTAGTGGTACAATATTTGGTCCTTCAGCCCTTTGAGCCAGCAGCTACTTGCGATCTCAAATTTCTATCATGGAAAACTCTTTTCTTGGTGGCAATCACTTCTGCCAGAAGAGTTTCTGAATTGCAGGCCTTGTGTCAAACACCCTTACCTGTTTTTTTCACAAGGACAGGGTGTCGTTAAGAACCAATCCGTCCTTCCTTCATAAAGTGGTTTCAGAATGTAATATTAATGAGACTATAGAATTGCCCGTTGTCTTCCCAAATTTTTCGAATAAAGGTGAATACTCCTTGCATCTGCTAGATGTTCACATACAGCTGCGTTTTTATTTTGATGGAGCCAAACAGTCTAGAAAATCAGACCAATTATTTGTGCCCTTTTCAGGTTCAGCCTTGGGCAAAGCTGTCTCAAAAGTTACCTTATCAAAATGGCTTAGGGATTGTGTTACTTTCATTTATAGTCACAATAACTGCAAGTTGCCTGGCCTATTAAAGCGCATTCCACCAGTTCTGTATCTACCCTGGCTGCTTTTCATTCCAAGGCCTCCATGGAAGAATTATGCTCAGCTGCAACGTGGGCCACTCCCCATATCTTTATCACTCATTACAAATTGGATATGACCACCAGGGGAAGAGCTGCCTTTGGCTCTATTGTGCTCAGGAATATCCTTCCTTAGGGCCACCCAGGATCTAAATAAAGTAGCTGTGGACTCTCACATTCTTCAAGAATGAATATTGACGACATCAGATAAAGAAGTTATGTTCTTACCATAATGTTCCTTCTATGTTGTTGATCTTCATACATTCTTGGCATCCCACCCTTCTGGTCCCTCCAAAGGACTTCTGGAGGTTCAGACTCTTGTTCTGGGAGGTCTTTTAGGGTTCAACTTAAACAGGGCTTCTGATATCCTATACTTAAGCTGAGAACTCTATCTGAGGTAATGGAGAGGGGGATTGTGGGTAGAGCCTTGGCTCGAGAGTTTTTGGCTGGTGCAAGCTGTGTAACGGCTGAGGCGGTTCTGAGGAGTCGGAATTTAGTCCCATTCGTCAAGAATAAATGAAGATAGACAACACAGAAGGAATGTTATGGCAAGAAAAAAAAAAAAATATATATATATATATATATATATATATATATATATATATATATATATATATATATATTTTTTTTTTTTTTACTAAGGTGCTCTTAACCAAAGCTCTTTGCAACATTAGATAAAAATGTTTACACAGTGTCTTTTGGCTTTTTCCCGATTAGGGGTCGCCACAGCGGAACTCCGGTCTGCTAATGATTGGCAGTAGATTTTTACGTGCCGAGTTGCTGGCTCTGACGCATAACCTTCAACTAAGGTACGTCCATTCACGCAGGTCTCCACACAGAAGGCGCTCTAGCTGAGAATCGAACAGGGCAACGTCTTACTGTGAGGCGACAACGCTACCACACCACCACCACCGCGGATTTATTAGATAAAAACGTAGATCAGATAAAATATGATGCAGTGGAACAGTAAGCTGAATAAATGGAAAAATATATTTTAGTGGAATCTAGTTAAAATAGATTGCTGTAGTAAACAAAGCTTAAACAATTGTTCTACTGAAAAATTAATGTTTGGATCCGAGGCAATTGAAAGAAATCATAAGGCCAATTACAGAATACCAGCTCATATAAAATTGTCTTGAAGGATTTGCAGTTGCATGCCAACATGGAGCCCTCATGGTAACCGCTGTGATAGGTCAGTGCAGAATAAACAAGTGAGCAATAATCTTGTCCTTCTAAATACAGCAGAACCACTAGTATCCCCTAAGATACAGAATGCAGTACTCGAGGCATTATGTCACTTCAGGGTCTCGGAGGTAAACAGGATCTGAGATGCCTGTAGGGAAATACACAAACACCAAGAATTTAAGGTGGTACAGTAACAAACTAGGAGCCAGTGCAAGTTCCTCAACATATTTGTAATATATTAGTAATGCGATGCATCAGTATGTAGCCTGGTTTGTGGAGATGTCCACAAATAAAAAAGATGCATCTGCAGTCATAACATATGGATTGTCCTGCCTCAGGCAGCCCTTCGGTCGGCCGGATTCCAAAGTCTGGGTCTGGCCTCGGCTGATGTCGCACTTCACCCAACGTCATAGCTCCTGGGGTATAAAGGCATCAGCAGACGCCATTTTCCTCAGTCTTTCTTGCCGCGCGGTGCCCGAAGCAGAAGCTGTTCGCAAGTGCCGGTCGGTCAGATCCAGAGATTTCAGCTACCGAAGACTTCTAAAAAAGCTAAGTACCCCGTTGGGGACTCTTTCTTGCCTCAGCCGATGTCAGACAAAGTAAATAATTGTTTAACTTGTGGGAAACAAATACCTCATAAGGATTTCCACTCTTACTGCCTTCCTTGCTTAGGCCCTGACCACGACGTATCAGCTTGTTTAGCCTGTGCTTCCTTCAACCGACGGACACTTAGACGTCGGTTGGAGTTTGCTGAAGAGTTTTTTGGTCCCGCTTTTGCATATAAAATGCCGTCGGAGACTCCGACTACACATTTAGCCAGAAAACGCAAGGAAAAGGACCGACACTCGCGGCCCGCAGTTTCGGCTGAAACCACGGTTAGGCCTACCGCGAGTGTCTCGGTTTCGGCTGGAACAGAGTCCGCAGTTCTTCCTTCGGCCGAAAGCATGCCTCCGACAACCGAGGCCTCACAGGCCCCGGCTGAGTCGGCTACAGAAATTCATACCGAAGAAGCAGGCACAAAGGAATTATCCGACACCATTCCGTTGGACGTCTCTACTCCTGCACGTGGGGCAGCTAGACCCCCTGCTTCTATGTCTATTAAGGCCTTCTCCAGGGCTAAAGCAGCTAATCTTTCCAAGGCCTTACCTACTAAAGCTCCCTCTCACAGACCTTCCTCAAGTTCTCAGATTCTCAGCCTTGCTGAGAACCTTATTTCTCTGATCAGGGGATCCCAACCTCACCCAGACAGGGCCTCCCAACCTCCTCCTGAAAAAAGGCCTAGGACTGAACCCCCTGAACCTCTCTCCTCTGACTATTCCTCGGATGGATCAGAGTTATCAGACCATCAGGAAGGACCATACTCACCTTATGAGGATTCGGATGCAGAAGACTCCATTTCTTCTGCCTACCCCCCCAGAAAAATTTATTTGGGGAAACTCTACACTCAATGAGGGAACACTTCCAATGGCAGGGTCAGGATTTTTCTGATTCTAGGAAAAGGCTAAGGACTTTTTTACACTTACCACAGCATAGGCCTTTAGCCATACCACCTGTACTATCAGTTGTTGATGATGCATACAATGATGCCAGTTCTGCCCCTGATTCTCTTCCCCCGGCCCCTGCCAAACCTGACAGATATTACAGGGTCCCGGATTCTCACTTCCACTTGTATAAGGCCCACGCTGCAGACCCAGAAACCATTTCTCAGGGCCCTAAGGGTGTTGCAGCTGCCTCTGCCAAAAAACCCCTACCCTCTGAAAGAGAATCAAGAGCATTAGAGAGATGGGGTAAAAAGGTTTATACATCTGCTACTCTTTCTGCCAGGGCTTTAAACTGTCAATTTCACATGATACAGTACCAGGAATTTTTGTTAGATCAGCTGAATAAAAAGCTTTCCTCTCCTGAACCTTTAGACCGTAAGTCCCTTCAGGATTTGGTACACAACTCACAGTAGGTCAGTAATCATTTCTTAAAATGTGGCTATGATGCACTGGAGGCTTCATTTAGATCAGCTATGACTTGGAGCAGTGATTCGAAGGCATGCCTGGCTAAAAGAGCAATCCTTGCCAGACCATGTTAAGTCTAAACTCCTAGATGCCCCTATGGAGAAACAAAGTTTATTTGGCTCCCCTGCACAGGAGGTTCTAAAGAAAGTGGAAGAAAAAGCAAAATCTGTGCAAACAGTCAAGGATTTTCTGCAGGTCCAACCTCCGAGGTTCAGCAGAAATTGGCCTTCAAAGAATTGGTCCTTTCCAGACACCTCCAGAGCACAGAGAGGCAGAAATAGACGCCCAAGAGGCAGAGGTCAATCAAGGGGTGCCTACAAGGGCTGTCAGTGGCAACCTGACAACCAGAGGAGTGCCGCCACAGCTACGACTGCAACCACTTCCACAGGACAGACACAATGACTTGGCTCTGATTCCGCCTACCAGGGAACAACTGGAAGCACCCTTGGAAAGTTAGCTTTATTTTCAAAAAACTGGCATTGCATTACAGGAGACAAATGGACTTTGCAAACAATAGACAAAGGCTACAGGTTTCACTTCCACACTTTACCAAAAAAGGGAGGAATGCCAAACCTTCCATCAAGCCAGAAGTCAGAGGCTCTAAAACAAATCAACAACTTACTAAGGATGAGAGCAATAGAAAAGGTACCATCTATGGAACAAGGCCAAGGATTTTACTCCAGACTATTCCTTGTACCAAGAAAAGAAACTCAATGGAGGCCTATTCTCGACTTGTCCGCACTGAACACATATCTCATTGTACCAAAATTCAAGATGCTGCCCCTACAGCAACTTCTTCCCATGTTGGGCAAGGAGTCTTGGCTGGTGACTCTAGATCTCAAAGAGGCATACCTGCACGTCCCCATACGACCAGATTGCAGAAGACACCTCAGATTTCTTGCAGGATCAGAGCATTATCAATTCTCAGCATTGCCCTTTGGTTTATCTACTGCGCCCAGAGTATTCACGAAATGCCTGGCATCAGTAATTGCGCATTGCAGGCTTCAGGGAATTCAAATCTACCCATACCTGGACGACTGCCTAATACAAGCGGACAACAAGACAAAAATAATAAAGGATTTGACCTATGTCATACAACTGCTGCAAGCCTTGGGATACACAGTCAACATACAGAAGTCAAGACTAGTGCCATCCCAAAGGATAACATTTTTGGGTGCAGAACTGGACACAATAACTCAGATGGCTTTTCTCACAGAAGAAAAACAAAAGCAACTTCCAGTTTACTTCATGGCATTGACAAGACAAACTCAGCTTACTGCAAGGAAAGTCCTGCAGGCCCTGGGTTACATGGCATCCTGCATAATGTTGATCCCACATGCCAGACTGCATATGAGAAAATTACAATGGTACCTAAGGAATGTATGGTCTCAACACAGACACAGTTTAGAAACCATGATACCAATCATTCCATGCCTGAAACAAGAATTCCTGTGGTGGGCTCAGGCCTGCCAGACCAACAGAGGGTTGCCTTTCCACAAACCACAACCAAGGCAGACCATCACCACGGACGCCTCAGACCTAGGCTGGGGGGCACACATGGAAGACAAGTGTATCCAAGGCCTATGGTCCCAAGACCAGCTGAATCTACACATAAATCTAAAGGAGATGCTGGCAGTGAAGCATGCAATCGAGGCATTCAAATCATTCCTCCAGCAAAGATACCTGCTGATAAGGACGGACAATACCACAGTCATGTGGTACATCAACAAACAGGGAGGCAAGCATTCCTACCCTCTATGCCAGATGGCAATGGATCTGTGGAACCTAGGCCTGAATCTCAACATTCAACTGCAGACCAGATTCGTACCAGGAAAAGAAAATTCACTAGCAGACAGATTAAGCAGAACTACCACGGATGCTCACGAATGGATGCTGCATCCAGACATCTTCAAAAACCATAACAAAGACATGGGGAATGCCAGAGATAGACCTGTTCGCCTCCCCACTCAACCACCAACTGAAGAAATTCTGCTCAAGAGAATACCACCCACAAGCCTGGAGGGTGGACTCCCTTTCTTTCATCTGGAAGGCCCTGACAGTTTATGCCTTTCCACCTCTCCCATTGATGTACAAAGTTCTACTGAAGATCAGGGAGGAACAGCCAAAGGTAATTCTGATAGCTCCAGACTGGCCAAGGCAGCATTGGTACCCGCTACTGAGAAGCATGTCTCTGACGAACTCATGGCCTCTACCTCTATGGCCTTTACTTCTAACACAGAACAACTACAAGACCCTGCATCCAAACTTGAAAACACTGCAGCTAACTGCCTGGAAAATTGCATAAAGCAAAACCAACCTGTTTTATCTCAGAGGGTCAAGGACATTATCCTGGAGGCTCGCAGACCCTCCACAAGGAAAACATACTCAGTCAAATGGAAGAGATTCCTCATTTGGAGTGCATCAAAGGGAACAGATGTCACACTGGCAAACCTAGCACACATCCTAGAATACTTAGCAGAACTGTTCCACAATGGCCTGTCCTATTCTTCCAATAATATTCATGCTTCAGCAATTTCAGCAGAGTACAACATGGATCCTCCTATCTTCTCTCAACCTCTCCTCAGACAATTTCTAAGAGGGATCAAAAATGTAAAACCTCCAAGGAAACACCTCTGCCTGCATGGGATCTCAATTTTGTGCTGGAAAAATTAACACTTCCCCCTTTTGAACCAGCAGCATCAGCAGACATACAGTTCTTATCTTGGAAAACTGCCTTCCTTCTAGCAATCACTTCAGCAAGAAGGGTATCCGAGTTACAGGCCTTAATGGCAGTGTAGCCTTTCCTTATTTTTCACCAGGATAGAGTGTCTCTGAGAACCAATCCTACTTTCATGCCAAAGGTGGTATCCAGAGTATCCTTGAACCAAGCTATTCATTTACCTACGTTCTTCCCTAACCCACAGAACAGGGGGGAAAAAACTACTGCACACCTTGGATGTACACAGACAACTGCGCTACTATCTGGACAGAACTAAGACCAACAGAAAAACTGACCAGCTTCTGGTAGCATATGCAACAGGAGTGCAAGGAAAAGCAATTTCCAAACAGACAATTTCAAAATGGATAGGAAATTGCATTCGATTCTGTTACTCTTTTCATGGAAAGACAACTCCTGAAAATATCAGGCCTCACTCCACAAGAGCTACAGCCACCACTACAGCTTTCCTACGAGGAGTGGCTACCAAAGACATTTTAGAAGCTGCTACTTAAAGCTCCGTGCATACATTTGCCAAGCATTACAATCTTCCCTTATACTCCAGATCCCGAGCAGGTTTTGCAGCTGCAGTTTTACAAGGGATCTTAACTACACCATCATTATCTTAGTGCCTCCTCCCCCAGTTTGGCTATGGTATTCTACCCATATGTTATGACTGCAGATGCATCCTTGAAGGACATAGTACAGTTCTGTACCTACCATAAATGTAGATGTCCGATAGGTATGCATTTGCAGTCAGGATTACCCACCCTCCTTCCCCTCTGTGGTATTCCTAGGGTACTTGCCCCTCTCTTAGCTAGCTGGGGGAATCTATTATGGTGTATTTGTTTGTATGTGTATATATACTTTTTGATTTCTACTGTTTGGAATTTTCTACTTTTATCCAAATTTAGCCTTCCCAGAGGGCACCTGGCATCTGGGGCAAGAAACACTGAGGAAAATGGCGTCGGCTGATGCCTTTATACCCCAGGAGCTATGACGTCGGGTGAAGTGCGACATCAGCCGAGGCCAGACCCAGACTTTGGAATCCGGCCGACCGAAGGGCTGCCTGAGGCAGGACAACCCATATGTTATGACTGCAGATGCATACCTATCGGACATCTATATTTATGGTACGTACAAAACTGTACTTTTTCTCTTATGCAAATTGTCGATCTCACTGTCAGGAAGTCCGAAGACGAAATCAGTGTTTGAACAAGTGCAGAGGGAGCCTATTGAGGTATAAAGTGCTTGATTGTGATAAAAATCTTAATTTAAAAATGGAATGATTTTACAACGGCGAACACTGTGGTCCATTAGCCATCATAAAAGATGAAAAGTAGAAGTGGCAGAGCAGCTTATTCTGAACGAAAAGCCGTGGCCTTAGTTTTGAGAAGTGTTGAGTTTTGTCACTTAAGGTTAGCCATTGATTAGTGGTTGCTGTGAATTACAGGGCGTATTGTCTGCCAATATGCATTATTGCTACTACTTCGTATGTAATGGAGCAGGTTTTTAACTCCCTACCATTGAAACCAAGTTATATGCGGTTGGGTGACTGGCCTTAAGAATATAAAGCAAATGCGTATGAGTAACAAGTTAGGACTGGCGTCTGCTAAACCCAGATACACTTAACACTGAAGAACTGCAAAGCAGAGTTACGATTCCTGGCTTCCCAGAATTCCACACATGTTGCTGTCAGGCCAGTGTTCTCTAACTAGCAGTAACTGAAAGCTGGCCAAGGTAGGTTTAAGTGAACATTTTTGCACAGTGCACGCACGCACTTGCACCAGCGTACACACATGTGTGCGCGCTTGCACCTGCGTACACACACAAATGTTTCCCATGAAGGTCTGATGATGCCTTTCTAGTTCCAATGTCAATTTGCTTGTATTTACAGTAACATGCTTCCATCGGCTAGACCAGTTAGTAAAGTGCACCAGAAGCACAGATGTTTATTACTGTTGCAGTAGATCATACCCTGCCAAGGAGCTGTTCAGCTTGTCCAATTCATTTAACTGTCTTTAGTAAAATTACAAAAAAAAAAAAAAAAACGCACACACTTCTAAAAGTCATCTTTGTCCTCCTGTTGGGAGGGGATTATAGGCAATCTCCTAAATGTAAGCGCTTAAGTGATAACTTGTGAGCTTAGCCTTGGTGTACCATAAGTATTTTGGCAACATTTTGTGGAAGTGTGCTGTTTGTGCAAGCTATTTTGAGACTTGCCTTCCAACCAAATCATTAGCGTTATTGACTGCATCCAAGTCATCATTCTCAGTCACAGGATAGACACTAGCCCTGCGCCTGCTGGTCTGACTTTTGTTCCTATAAAGAAAAACAAAACTTAACAGAGAACCCTTTTTGACTCTGTGGATGCAGTTATCACCTCAGATGTAATTGAGTGACTCTATAGTGGCCAGCACTCATTGCTCAGACCACTCACCGTTCCATCTTCAGCTGGTGCAGTGTTTTCAGCCACCATGAACTGCTGGTCAGCCATGTCCTATATGGGCATTCTAGTATCAGAACAGGGCATGGGAGAACCAATTTTACTGGGGCACGGAGGCATACCAGGGGATACTGCTGGATGTGTCTGGGGGAAGAGACTTCTTGATGGGGGCAGACTTTCTCTCTCCAAGTTGGTCACTATAGAAACCTGTAAAGAAGAAAAAAAAAAGTTGCACACTGTTTATCACAAGACAGGATTTTCTTAACTTATTCAAAAAATTGTTGGACAGTCCATCCTGGCTTGAATACTGTTCATGTAAGTTAGGTCAGTCATATTGTAATTTGTATTCGTCTAAATATATCACTCAAATTGAGAGGCCTTATTGATTCATAGCTTAAACAAGATTTTTGAGGATGATTTTTTTTTTTTGTTTGTTTTTTTTTTTCATCGGGACACACACAGTCCTTTCTCTCTCTACTCAGCCTCTTACAGAATCCTCCTTGGAGATCTGGATCTAGCCTTTAGAGCTGTGAAAGATCCAACTTTCTTCCACCTCCCATCTCTGAGGCAGACCTGTCAGAAGAGTCTGACGTAGCAGAGACAGGACGACTTCTGCTGATTCTCAAGCCCAAAACGTTCATGCTGAGGAAAACTGGTCCTCACAACTTCCTTTGGAGGGATTTTCTTTTTTCCAGATTCCCAGTATGCATGGGGTGTTTATTTTATGGGAACTAATAGGTGTTCCCCATACCTCTCAGCCTCTTAGAGGAAGAAATCTGGACAGTGCCAGAAAAAAATAGGAGGACAAAGCCCCAAAAATAGGGACAGATTTTAAGTATTGCACCTATAAAGTTAGAAAGTTATATATTTTCTGAGGAATATTATGCCAGAAAATCAAATGTTCGTTATCATTTAGTGATTTCAGTCTTAATTGATTTGCCAGAAAACCACAGTTTTATGAGCAACACACCAAAAAGAAGAGGCAAAAATCTGGACAGTTGAGTGGTATGGTTACCCCTGAACTGACGCAGAATAATATGTTTCAAATGGATATGCTTCATTCTTCACCCATTTCTCCTACAGTGCCAGCCCTACTAGAGCCTCGTCTTCAATAGCATATTGGAAAGGGTTGGACTCTAGAAGCATTCTTAAGGCAGCTACATTGTCCTCTATGCATACATTTACAAAGCATTACAAATTGGATTATTTCTCTATTTCCAGGACTGGCTTTGCTAGGGCAGTTTTATAGGGGCTCCTGGATCTGTGTCCTCCTCAGTCCTAGGTTTGATGGGGTTTGTTATTCAGTCCATATAGTCTAAAGGGGGTTCTCTTCAGAATCTCGAAATCCTAAAACTTCGAAATTCATATGGTCGAGACCATATCATCAAAGTTTTAGAACTTTGAAATTCTGAATGGAGACCTGCATACAGAGTGGAATGGGAGATTTCCTTTTTCCACGCTGTAGTGTGGTCTCGGAGTTGGCATATTTAAGTAGCAGGGATGTGTGGGGGGTGAAAGCCCCCCTGCAGAAACGTTAAAAAAGATTTTTTTTTTTTAATTTTGGATTTGTTTTGGAATCTCGATAGTCCGAAACATCGATCATATTATATGGTCTCGATATGGAATTCGATGTTTTGGAAATTTGGGATTCTGAAGTGAATCCAGTCTAAAGGATACTGCATCAGTAGAAATGATGGACATGGTAGTTCTTTAAGTTATACTTACAATAGAAACACAATCATGGACCAGTACAATTTTAATGGTAAATCTAAAAGGTATAACACCGACCACACTGGATTGAAAAAGGCGCACACTGTAATATTAAGTGCTTTTTTCCCAAATATGTGGACTTCATCAGAAACCGCAGTCACATTGGAAATTTGAGTGGGAGCCAGCATGACAACCCATATAGCCTAAAAGCTACTGCAGCAGTGAGAAATCCAGACATCTAGTGTTATGGGTTAGTGCAATTTACACAACTGTATTTTACCTCTTATCCCCTTATTAGCCTTCATGGTAGAGCTGAATTTAAGATGGCCACCATTGCATTCCCAGTGGCACGTTTCAGGCATATCATGAGATTTTCTATACATGGCTTACACTATCATATGTTCTTCATAGACAGCATTGCAGTACTGATTCTTTCTTAGCCTTTGGATTATGTACTGCTCCAAGGGTAATTCCAAAGTCTCGCTGCAATAATTGCTTATTGCAGACTTCAGAGCGTTCACTTTTCTACAGTTGTCTTGTCCTTTACAAGTGTCCAGAAACTCTTCCTTAGTCTGGGGTTTCAGCATGTCTCATCCTTTTGTCATAGAATAGTTTACCTGAGATGTCTCTTAGATTCTGCAGACATGTACTAATAGTTCTTGAGCCTTTTCAGACCAGTTTCTGGTGTCTGCAAGGAATTTTAGAATTCTGGGATACATTTCTTCTGACTGTCATGGTTCTTAAGACTAGACTTCACATGCGATAAATTTATTGGTATCTCAGGTCAGGCTGGACTCTATCAGTATCCCTTATCTTGTTAGATTCCAGAACTGGGGTTCATAAGCATGGAAGTTCTGTGGTGGATGGACTCTCAATCCAGGTCTTCCCTTTTCCCTTCAGTGGGTCCAGACAGATGCTTTAGACTTTACCTGAGAGCACTGTCAAAAATAGTTGAAGTGCAAGTTCTGTGGAACAAGCAGGATAGACACACACATCAGTGTTGGCACTAATAAAATACTTTGAAAGTCTTAAAATCATTTGTGCGTTATAGGACTTCTGCAAGTTGTTAGAGATAGCACCACAGTCATGTAGTATATAAGTAGGGGATATACCCAGTCTTTACTCTGTAGCAGACTTGCAGTGATAGCCTGTGAGGTAGCAGCTCAGCTCATTTTGACTCTGCATATTTTATACATTTACAGCAGAGAAAAAATATTGTAGCTGACAAGCTAAGCAGGACCAGGACAGACCCTCTTGAATGGAAACTGTACCCAGAGGTCTTAAGGAATTGATCCAACTTTAGGGAGTGCCTCACATAACCATTTGCCTCCTTTCCAAAGAGACAGTTAAAGAATTTGTTTTAAGACTCCTTGCAGATAGGCCTGAAAGACTGTTACTTTTTCATTCCCACAGACAGGAATGTTTATGCTTTTCCACTTTTTCTTCTGATGCCCAGAAATATAAAAATTTAGTGGCACTCTACAAGGATTGTTACAGTGACTCCCTTTTGGCCCTAGCAGCTGTGGTTCTCCATTTTAAATGGGCCAAAGGCATTTACTACTTGAAAAACTGGATTTATTCACACTAGACAAGGGTTGTGTGGTGTACCACAACCTGAAAACTCTTTCATTGACTGCCTGGATGATAGTATTTTAATACCTTTAGGCACCTTTTTTTCTGAGAAAGTACTGCAGGTACTGAAGTAGGCAAAAATCCTATATGTGCAAGTGGAGAAGATTTTCTAATTGGTGCCAATCCAAGAACCAAGACCACTTTAAGGTTTGGGTACCTTTAGTTCTTAAATTGAGTAACTTTCCTTTGGCCTGTCTGATTCTTCTGTAAAGATTTTGTCTATCTGATATTGTTGCTTGTCTGCCCTTGGATTCCCCCTTTCTTCCTGTCCTCAAGCGAAGCAGTGTTTGAAAGGGGCTTTACACATTCATCCATTTGAAAAACAAGCCTATACTCCTTGGGATCTTAAACTTTCTGCTCGAAAAGCTAACTCTTCCTATTTAACCAGCATATCAAATGGATTTGAGTTTCTTAATATGGCAAATATTACTCATTGCTTTGATTTCTAACAGAAGAATGAGTTACAGGCTCTATTGATGAGTCAGCCTTAAGTTATTTACTATATAGACCGTGTTTCTTTGAGAACAAATTCTTCTTTTATGCTTAATGAGGTTTCATAGTGTCTGTTGAGCCAATCCATTTATCTTCCTATTTTCTATCCAGAACCTAAGAACAAGGGCGAAGAATTAACCATACTGTGGATGTCCATAGGCAGCTCAGATGCTATGACAAAATTCAGTCCTTCATGAAAGATGATCAGCTGATTGCTTCCTGTGAAAATAAGAGAGGAACACATCCAGCATAAAAGCATACATTCTACCAATGGTTGTCTCATGTTTTTTCTATTGTTAAAAA